>NW_024884922.1:2094724-2180130 GCF_019232065.1 Centrocercus urophasianus | reverse complement strand
TAAAAGAAAAATGAATGTGGAAAAAAAGGAAAAAGAAAATAAAATGAAAAAAGTTACATAAGTTATGTATGAATTGTGATTAAGACAATGGAAAATTTGGCAATACATTAATTAAAAAAAAAAAAAGTGAGAATCTAATCAAAGCCAACAAAAAGTACCATATGGAAAAATGGAAAATAGGTCCCATTATGCAAACCTAGTTTCATTTTTGGAGTTGCTTACAAGTTGCTTGGTGAAAGTAATTCTGCTACTATGCTATATATTATAGTATTCCTTACTTCAGCACACCATTTTGATTAAAAATGTTCTCTTCACAGTGCCAATAAAGCACATACAATTTTCTCTACTAGCTTGAGAGTTGGTTAACTGACAGCTTTGGAAAAAAAATGTTATCAATGGAGAATCACCAGTGAATATGAAAGGTTTAGAGAAAGGCTTACCACTCATCAACATTTTAAACAGGGAGTTGGAAGGAAATACAACTGGTCTCTGTCCCATGATATTTTTTGTTTTGCTGTTTGGTTCTCTGAATCAGTTGTATGTTTGAGATATTATAAAAGAACCATGCTCCGTAGACATAGAATGAACCACAAGATGATGGAAACTGAAGCCTTTGAAAAGAATTCAGGTGACACTGCAGAAATAAGCTTAAGGTTCCCTTTAAGAGTAGCATGCTTGGAAGAGAAGCTCATGCAATCTCAGGCTGAATAAGTAGGGAAGGAGGGTGAAGAAGTGAAGCAGATATTTTATTTCAGCATTCAAAGCTCATAGGACTGATACTAGAATATAATTGTGGCATCTGCATGAATAAAAATAAGGAGTTTATTTACAAAATTGAGCTGGGTGCAGAAAAGAGGAAAATGATTTCTTCTTTGGAAATGATTTCAGGTCCAGAGAAAATGCTTCACAAAGAGGGAGTTAAAGAGCGCAATCTGTTTAGCCTATTAAAATGAAGACTGAGAGGTGACTGTGATACGACGTATCAGTACCTTCACAGCGAAAAACACTGGGTATTAATGGGCTCTTTAATCTACCGGGGAAAGGCACATCAAGAACTAATGGCTGGGAGCTGAAGCCAGACAAATTCAAATTAGAAATTAGGCACAACGGAGGAGATGATTAACCAGAAACACAAGCTACTGAGGGAAACAGTGTATTCTCCATCATTTCGTATCTTCAATGTCAGAAAAGACTTTATTTTTATTTTTATTTTTATTTTTATTTTTATTTTTTTTCCATATGTCTTTTGGTCGGAGTTTTATTTTTCAAGGAAAAAGCACACCTCAGCACACGTTTGTGTGTGGTTGAGATGGCTGGGGCCAGAGACTTTCTCCAACATGCTCTGGGGTGACCCAAAGCTGAGTTAACAAATCCTGGTCCCTTATTACTGCTTTGGACCCAATAGCCTTGTTTTTGTGCTTTCCTGTGTCTCTTTCTTCAAAGCGCCCTATAGAAATAACTTTTCAGGTGAATGAGATATTCTACTCCCCTAAAGAGAAACAGTACTAGCATGAATTTGTTTTTATTTTTAAGAATTTGGTTTTAGGATTCACAGACAAAACCCTTGGAAATTTAAGCACAAATATCATGTATGTACATACATGTATATATATATATATACATATATACATGTATATATATATATATATACACACGCAGTGGGTATATGTGCAATGTGTATGTGTACATAGAATTTATGTACAATTAAGCAAGCAATTGAGAACTAGGTTTCTTTTTTCTTTAATGAAATGTAGAGAAAAATGGAAAACAAATTAGAAAATGAAGGCATTACAGAGCAATGTTTCTTAAAATTAATGAAAAATCACATCAGACAAAACTATCCCCTTTATGAAAAGCTTGACTAAATGTACAAAGTGTACAGCTTTGATGTTGCCTGCCAGAGTCCTCCTGACTTTTTTTTCTGGACAGATACACATTTTTAAAAAAAGAAGAGACCTTGTGACTGGCAGTGAAAAGAAGCAGATCATGACAGCAAACAAGCGAAACAAGAAAAAAAAACCAACAGGATTCTTTTGATTAATGCAATCCAAAGTGGGCAGGTTTGGTTAGCTTTTGTTTAGGCGGCTTCAAAACACATTATTTAGTTTGTGGATTTATTTTTTCTTTTGCTTTTTTAAGCACATCTCAGTGTTCAGATTTGGTGTTTTCAGAGTAGAAGAGAATAGAAAGAAGAAATTAGCAAATACCTTATTCCAATTTACACGTGTTTCATTGTCCACATTTAAATAATAAATGTGCTCCTGCTCAAATGTTACTTATAAATTCATTGAGAAGATCTGTGATTTAGTCCAGCTGTTTAATTAGCTTTTTTTTTTTTTTAGGAATGTTCATTGTTTATGATCACTATTTCAATGAAAGTTAGTATTTATTACACTTTAGATTTGTGGACAAGTAAGCTTTAAGTGCATCTGACCTCTTTTCCTTTTTTTCCCCTTTCACTTTATAAGAAGGATCCTGTTTGAAGAATGGCCTTTTATGAGAAATAATACCTTTCTCCATTTTCTTCTGGCATCCATGGTAAGACTTTTGAAACAAGTGATGTCGAAATTATAAAAAAATGATAAACGTCAGATCATGATGAGAATATAATTACATCTGGAGTCCCCAGTTTGGTATCAGTCTCCTGTGTGCCACCTATGCATTATACTTGTATAATGCAGTGGTGGCGCAGAACAGTTTACAGTCAGAGTAGAATTTATCATTGTTAGACCTTTTTTAAAGGCCAGCAAGTTCCACAAGAAAAAAAATCTCTGATGTAAGAGGATTTGTATCAGGATTCCAATAGGAATTTATCACTTCAGGCTTTGTTTTTGTGAAGTTTTTGCGCTATGTGGAGCCCCAAGAATGTATTTTGAAAGGACTAAAGCTAAGACTGAAGAGCACGGTAAAAAAAAAAATAATAATAATAATTAAAAAAAAAAGTGATAGGTGTTGTCATTCAAACAAATGAATTAAGATATTGAAAGATTATTTTACAAAGCTGGATTTTGCATGAAGCAGCAGCTAGAACTAGCAGAACACCTACCTGGGCATTTCAGACTGGATGGTGGGAAAATGTCTTTGGGATTTTGCAATCCTGGAACAGATCACACACTACACTGGAGGAATCCCCATCTCTGGATGCTTTCAAAATCAGGTAGATTAAGACATGCCTGGCTTAAAATACTGCTGGAAACTGTCCTACTTTAAATAGGCAGCTGAACTTCAGACCTCAGAAGATGTCTAACAAACATTATTTTTTATAACTTTGAAAGTATCTAAGTGATTGCAATATTCAATGAATCATTTCTTGTTTCAAAATAAATTCATTAATCAACGTCAAGTAAATGGTCTGATAAGAATTCCACAAAAACTTTGTAAGCCCATTTAATTCAATGCTCCTCTGTATTTTCCTTTATAGAAAGCATCAATCTCTTTTTCCTGAATGACTCCTAATCTGAATTTACAAGGAATTTCTAGCACCACTTAAAAAGCTTTTTACACGTGTTTGCTTTATTTTATTTTGTTTTTATGAAAAGATGCAATCTGACTAAAAATAAAGTTTTAGTGTCAATTTTATTATGATATCATATTTTGACATATTTGAGAATGAAGCATTACAGATTTCTATATCCAAAATATGATTTTCTGTAATTCCCTCAAAAGAATAAACCTTTCCTTCCTGCTGTGTCTTCAAATGAAAGAAAAAGTTTCACTTTTTAATTTGAATATTTTCTTCAATCTTCAGCTTGTACTACTTCTCATTTTCTGCATGCATATATGTATGAAAATAAATGAAAATAATGAAAACAGTTTCACACTGACATTTCTTCCTGTTTTTCATCTCTATGGTTTCCCATTTAAATTTTCAGGTTAAAAAAAAATAAATAAAATGGAATAGATATTCTTGCTCTTTTTTCAATCCACTGCTGATTTCATTCATCCAAAATAGAATATACTTACTTAGACTTTGCCAAGTCTAGTTTCTTTACCAAGCTGACTTGAAATATGACCTTAAAGTATTCATCTTTAAAAAAAAATATGGTGGTACATTACCAGTACAATCTTTCAAAATATGTAGATGTAGAATGCTTAATAATATATATAGTTAGTTCTAATTTATGCCAGTAGGACTCTCCTAAATATAGTGCTTTTGTATCAATTTACACCACTGTTGCTGGGCTCTGGATTACAACTATGTCTATATTTATGGTTTACACAGTCCCTGTGGGTGTACGTAATTTTTAGAGTTGAATAAAAATAGCATATCCCTGCTTAAAGGACCTTATCATCATAGATCCTTAATTACAACTATGTTAAAGCAATCTCCATTGCGGCCTACGAGCCAAAGTAACAATAAATAAAAGGCGCGGTAAAGTGACTAGCTTCTTCCAAAGGGAAATGTCAAACTGCACATGGAAATGTCACCAGTGCAATAATATTTCCTGCTGCAGCACAGAGCACTGAGCAGGAACAGAGCAGAAAGAAGAGCTGGTACCTTTGAAAAGGGTGTGCTTGGTGAGAAGCTGTGAGCAGAGAGAGACGTCTGTCCTCTGGGCAAAGGAGAAGCTTCCAGGATGTTGACCAGAGCTATCTCTGGAGGAGCTGGACTGCAGATTCTGGGACAGCTGCTGTAATAAGACTATTGCTTTGACATCAGTGCCCCTTTTAGGAGCTATTTATTTATTAAAGCCATATGCACACCCTTCTCTAGAAACCACAGAGATTATTTTCTCCCTTGATGAGTTCCTGTTTCTGCAGAAGCTGCCTCACTACTGCCAATCAAGAGGGAGTGGACTTGCAAGAAATTCACATCCTTCTGGTTGGGCGGTGTGTTATGGCTTTGCCTGACAGAATAAGAACACAGTGACAGAAGCCAGTTAGCCTGTAATGGAAACCTTGTATGTAAAAAAAAAAAAAAAAAAAAAAAAAAAAAAAAAGGCAAGAAAACCTATTTTTCTGCAGGCGGTGAGCATATCTGCAGCATTTTTTCCTTCACAGAACCCTGTCTGTATCTCCTGTAAGCTCTCTACCAAGAAAAAGAAAAAATTAAAAAAAAATAAAATAAAAATCTGTAAGTTTGATTTTGCTTAGGGTCCAGTGTGATCTCTACCAGCTTCTATCTACAGGAACTTTGAACACAACTCTGGGTTTGTAGCAGAAGACTCTTCCAGACCTCTCTACTTTTCCTTTTACCCATGGGACATCAGACCTCAGATCCTTTGTTATTTTTATCATAGGAGATCTCCTGGCTTTATATGCTGAATTTGAAAAACCACTCCTGATGCAGGCCTCAATGAACTTCATTATTATCTTTGATCTAAAAGCATCTTGGTGTAGTATTACCCATGTACAGACACTTAAATAACAGAGAAAAGAAGAATCTGCTCATTGTAAGCATTCATTGGGCTTTGTATTTGTGAGAAGTAGCAACAAGGCAGGTGCAATTTAAAAAACCACCTAGGACTCAGACTGACATTTTCAGCTGTCTGTTATTTTTGCCACTATAGGGGAGAGGGATTTACATTTCATTTGTATGTTATGTACCAGCCTAGGCAAAGCTTTGCATTATACACTGCTTAAAAATGACAAATAACATATCCCAATCCCTGGTTAACAGCATACAGTGTATGGTTTCCTATGCAAACAGCTTTTGCAGCAAGTATGAAAAAATTTGCTGGACATACCTTCCATTTTCCTTTGCTGGCACAGGTGGTTCAAAGGTGCAGTGAGAATCAGCTCCCATTTTTAAGGGCAAGGCAAATGCCTTTAAAAAACCCAGCAAATGTCTCAGGCTCTATACCCTGCTAGTCTGCCGTGTGTTATATTATTAAAAGTTCCAACATTGTACTGGAGAAGACTACAGCTTTATGTTTTGTTTTGTTTTAACAAACCCTGTGTATTACCAACATCCTTTAACAGTTTTAACTGCTAGGCTCCTAAACCAAAAAAAAAAAAAAAAAAAAAAAAGCTTTGCTTCATTTTCTCAACAAAGGTTAAGCTTCCTCTACTGCATGTTGTATCTTTTCAATTTTAGAAGGCTTTGGGATCATTCTGGGAGAAAAGCTCAATGTAGTATAACACATTAGCTTGTAAAGCAAGAACAGGAAAAAAGAAAAGAAAAAAGAAAAAAAGAAAAAAAAAAGCCCGATGGTCATAAACAAGCTGTGTGCAATTTGTCATATGCAATCTATGCACTGGATCTTACTCAGGACAGCAAGATGTGGTGGTTTGTTTTATACTGATGGGTATTGCTGCCAGGGATTCCATCCCAGTACAGACAGTTTGTAATACACACCGAATGTCAGTCTCTTCAGTCAGTCGTTGGTAATAGAGTTTGAAAGGTATACAGTGACAGTATAAATGCATGCAGTATTATGTGAGTATTTTGTTAGAAGGCTGATGGGTCTTGGCTGCTTAGGATGCTATGTGGACTCCCATGTTACCTACATTTTTACCAATTCGATCTCGCAAACAGATAATACCTGGGACTAGTCATATTGGACTCCTTTATCATATGTGCAGAAAAAAAAAACAGAAAAAATCTGCAGAAAAAATCTGACCTGCCTTTGACCTTTATTTCAGAATGGGATGAACTGTTCGCTGTATCTCCACTGACTATGAAAATGAGCCTCAGGCTATTGGCTCAACAGTTAGAGCTCAATTCAATTGCTTAAACATACAGGCCTTGGGCTATTTTGGCTAACATCTGACTTCTGGGCTCAACATCTCTTTGATCCTGCGTCATATCTGCCAGCCTCCTTTTGCTATCTCAGATAGTCTAGAACATCTTGAGTTGCAATAGACACTTGTGCATGATCAGAACGTCCTATGGCTTATCTAGGTAAGCTTAGAGGCTGATGGACATTTTCAGTAGACTACAAATAGGAGATATAGGAGATTGGTACCATTTGGGATTGGGCATCCAGATGCTGATGCAAAAAGGTAGGCATTTCCCTGGAGTCTTGTGCTATACAAGCGAGCTCCACGTGGATATCAGCAGCGTTCAAGGACACTTCAAGTGTTGTCAGATTTCTATTTCCAGGCAACTGACTCTAGACATCTAAATTTAGGTATTTTCATACGATCAGGTATCTAGGCTTGGAGAGTAATTGGTTGACCAGATATAGACATTTGTGTCATCTCTTTCTAAACCACTAATTGTATCGACTAGACCTCTACTCTCTATAATGATATCTTGGGCATTTATCTCACACACACAGACATCTAAAATTAGATGCCTTAAACCCAGAGCCAAATTACACCACTAACTTTTAGATTCCTAATTAAGATAAATTAGTTGAAAACTACATGATCTTTGTACCATTTTTGAGTCTTCTTATGATTTAATCTATCTTTAATTGGAAAAGGTAGATGATGACCATAACGCTTTTTTCTGCTGATGAATCACAAGAATTGAAAAATCAGGAACAATTCCTGGGATTAACAGATTTAAAAAACAAAACAGGCAAACAAACAAACAAACAAAACAGCAGATGCAGATATGTAGAGATTTGCTTTGTCATTCTGAATGGCCATGGAATATCAGATAATATTTCAAAACATGGTTTACTCTGTTGCCACATCAGTGATCCAGTGACAGAAGTAATTAAGACAGAGTTACAGAAGTGCCTAAAGTACCAAAAGTGGCACTTATGGTCCACTCAGTTGCCAGTACCAGACATACTTTTCAGATAAGTATTTGGGAAATCTTACTATCAGAATTTCACGCCAACAATTATATATGCTATTGAACTTGAGCAACAGAATCAAGTCGTGCACACAGTGTGAGAAAATGTGATTTCCATCTGTCTGCATTTGTGTACAAGTACTTTGTCCAGTCAAAAATGTTTGCTAATGCTTTTGTATTATTATGTTTTAAGAAATACCAGAACATGTATTTTCTTATTAAACAAAGGAGGTACAAAGGGTTGACTATCAGCTAAAGGTAAGTCTGATGAAGTAGAGAAGCTGTGATCCCAACATGAATAGTAAACGTGCAGAAAACAGAATGTGAAAATGTGAACAGGACAAAACATGCTAAAAGTGGTAAAAACTTATCTGGTAAGTTTATCTAAAAACTTAGTGGTAAATACTTATCTGAAAAATAAAAAACAAACAAAAAACATTAAAGACTGTATGTGAATTTGTGAATTGAAAATGCTTATTTTTGCCCAACTTAAACTGTGTCTCCAGAAAAACCCTTCTGAAAATTGGTTGTGTCAAACTATACAGAGTTTATCTATCATAAGTTGCTATGTTTTCAGATGCATGGCATTTAAATTCTTCATTGTCACATATCAAAAATTTGAACAGCTAAAAAAGATAGTGAAAGTATTCTTGTTTCTGTTTTAACTGGAAGAAGCTGAAACAGAGAGGGACAAACCAAAGAGATATTTTCGTAACTTCTTACTTCTTTTCAAAATCATCAAATTATAATGAAGAACAAAATCCTTTCATCACAGTGATTATAAGTTAACTTGGTCCTATCCAGAGGGAGATGAAAGGTCTCACAAAAGTATAAAAAATAGTTGAGGGGACAATCTACTCACATGTTCTGCTCTGCTTAGTAATATGGAAGCCTCCAGGTTTCATTCCACTGATAAAGTTAATTAGCTGAGGTTTTTTGTTTTGTTTTTGTTTTCTTTGATATAGGCTATAATCCCATTTCAAATTGTTTCTTGAATAATGGAGTGGTAGGAGGATTTTTGTGTTCAGGAATTATTTGATGAAGCCTGTGTATATATTGGACCTGACTGCATCATAATGCCTCAGGCCATGTTTGTTCTGTACCTTCTGTATTTAGGCATCATGAAAACTTGCAGCAAGGTTTGTGTGTTTTTGTGCTTAGGCCATCCCTTGAAAGCAGCTTCTTAGAATTGAAGGTTTTAAGTTCATTTTAAGTCACATTTGGATACTAAAATAAACACTCTGGACTATATCTGAAGTTCTTTGTTCAAGGTCATATGAGAAGAGTTCAATGGAGTTTGGAAATAAGCCCAGATCTCTGTTAAACTCTGGTCAGATTCATCCATTTTCATTCCATAGTGTTATAATAGGGATTTGGAAAACTGTTCTAAAACCTTGAAAATTGAATAGGTATCAAACTTCTGTATCCATTTGGAAAATTGCACAGATTTCTGTAGAGGAATATATTCCATATTCTTTATTGTAACAAATATAGTTGTTATAAACCCTTAGAAATTTCTCATTACTTGCTAAATGAGTACAGCTTTCTCATAAATATTGTAAAGATACATGCAGAGGGTTAAAAGTGACAGCTCAGTGGTCCGGAATTAAATCTGTTGCAGGTTTATAATTTAGTGTGACGTTAATTGGGTAGTGGGGGAGCATAAATGAGGAAAACAATGTGTGCACAGAAATTTTTTTGTTAAAGAAGGAACACTGCAGATGCTACCCTCAGTAATCCAAAATCAAAGTAAGTAAATAAATAAGTAAGTAAGTAAGTAAATAAATAAATAAATAAACAAAACAATCCACTACACAGAAGAGAAGAAAGCCAAAGAACTTTATCTCATTTCTTCAGGAAGAATTTTATATTAATTGCCGGGGATGAAGATTTTCAGCTGAAACAGATCAGCTTAGCTCTGAAGTTGTAGAGTTCATATTTTTTATTTAATTACTTGCTTCTAAGTTGTTTGAGATCATCTCATCCTTGATAATTCTGTCTGTTCTATCTGATCAGGGGCAAGTACATGAGAACTTTATATCAATTGGAAGTTTTCTGTAGGAAAACAACTGCTGACAGGTTGGCACTTAAATGAGACGGGTGAAGGAGTCTGCACAGACAATAATCAGATATTCAGATTTATCTTACCATGACATTTCAAGGAACAAATAGCAACACACTATGTCACGAGTCATCCAATATGTGGCATCGTTATTAGTGGGACTTTATTATAAAAGACTACAGGACATTTTGAAATACTTCAGCACTTTTTACAAATAAGTATTGATATAGATTCAAGAAAAGTGAGCGTAATAACTTCTTAGGAGATCCCAGGCTTTCTTGTTCTCCTGTTTGTGGTTCTTTGATGCTAGTAAGATCATACTTTTTATTTGTCCAACCCACACTCCTGCTTTCATGCTGCCTTTATTATAGCCCATAGCTCACCTGAGCATCCATATCATAGTAATTCCATCCACTCATAAGTTTTATCATGGTCACTACAGTCATTCTTCATTTTCTGTTTCCTGTTTAGTGAGTTTAGCTCTCCATAGAAGATTAGTTCACTTATTTGTATTTGCTTGCAATAGCTATTGAGTATGCTCATGTGGCAATAATCAAATAAGTTAATCAGCACATGATTAAGTTTCAGTCGCTGAGAGTCCACATGCCTGAGGTGTTGCAGGCATGCCAAGAACATCTCTCACTATTTTCACCAATCAACACTCTTCAATTTTCTCATTCTGTTTCACACTCACTAGATCACAGAATCACAGAATGTCTTGGATTGGAAGGGACTTCAAAGATCGTCAGGTTCCAATCCACTTGCCACAGGCAGATTGCCAACCACTTGGTCAAATACTAAATCAGGTTGCCCAGAGCTTCATCCAGCCAGGCCTTGAACACCTGCTGGGACAGGGCATCAACAACCTCTCTGAACAGCCTGTTTCAACACCTTATCATTTTCTCAGTGAAACCTTCCCCTTGACATCCAATCTAAATCTTCCCTCCTTTAGTTTTAAACCATTTGGCCTTCTCCTATCACTATCATCCCATGTCAAATGTTGATTTCCCTCCTGTTTATAATCTCCCTTTAAATACTGAGGGGCCATAATGAAGTCTTCCAGGAGCATTTTCTTCTTTGGACTGAACAAGACCAGCTCCTTTAACTTGTCTTGATAAGGGAAGTGCTCCAGCCCTTCGATCATCTTTGCGGTTCTCCTCTAGGCAGAGTACAAAGAAATCACCCACTCTTTTGCCCTGCTGGCCACCTCTCTTCTGAGGCAGTTAATAACTGATATTGACTTGCATGCCTGTGATGCATGAATGAGAGTTGGAAGAGTGGGATGTTATAGAAATTGAAATATCAATAGGAACATAACAGGAATTAGGAAGAACTGGAAGACCATGGATGACACATATCCCGGTCTCCTCTCATCTGAAGAAACCTTGTTGTGGTCATGTATATAAAAAAAAATAAGAAAGCTCAAACTTCAAATGGAAAAGAAGTACAGAAATCTTCTCAGTATTGCCCAACACTCATATTTAGTTAACTGGATTCCTGCACTGCAAAACAAAAAGCCACGGAATTTTGCCACTGTGAAAGAACAGAAGGCAATGCTTTAAGTCTCTTCTACTCTAATTGTTTGTTATTCTGGTTTTAGAACAGGGCTTGATGGACAGATTGTGTTTTTCTCTCTCACACACGTTCTCATTCTCTGTTGCTTTTTTTTTTTTTTTTTTTTTTTTGCTAACCATAATAGGTAGGATATCCTGGTTTAAGCATTTAGTCAGGTATTCAGCCACTAACTTGGATGATTTCACCTATCTGCCTCTGGGTTCTTTTGTGATTTTTATGTTTGGGGTAGGATCTCTTTCATAATAAACATTTCTAATAGCTACTGCAGTGGGACCATTCTCTTGTATGGCAATTAAATGTTTCTACAACACAGGCACTAAGTGTGCTTTCAGTTAGGCACAGATAATCTTACACTAAGAAGTAAGGAAAAGAATATATTCAGTACTGTACTGTATTAATTTGCACATAGCAGTTTTGGAGATTAGTTTCAAATGATTTTGAATTGCAAATACAACTCTCCTTTAATTATGAGTATGACCTCTACTTTGTGGCACATAGTTCAATCTATACAACCGCAGCCTATGGTAAATTACTGTAATGGTGCTGTAAATGATACACCTTAACACAGAACCTTGCCCTGTATCTGTAGACAAAGATACACATGCACATGCACGTTTTGACTTGCAACAACCTCCTAATAACACAGATTTATTCTGCTTTGGTTATGCTTATTTTGGCTTCCTTTCTCTCTCCAGATAGTGTAGAAAGGAGTCAGTGACTTGCTGAAAGAAATTTGTAGAGTATGTTAATTTCTGTGGAACTTAGGCGGCCTCATAACTCTTAGAGATTAATAAGAATCTGGGAAGTATCTATCTCCTGGTGATGCTTTCATTTGCGCAGTAATAAAGCTCGCCTTTCTTGTTTAATAAAAACAATGAGGAAACAAATGGGTGTGCAGGCATTGGAACTTTTGAGAAATTAATTCCAAAGCACGGAGGAAAGTTTTTTTCATGCTCTAAGCACCCAAAAGGTGAAAATTAGTCTTCCCTAGAGCTTTTACCCTCTGTGTTCCTTATCTCTAAGTTATACCAAACTTAAGGCAAAATCCTAAGGTGCTATGCGTCACCTGGAAAGTTCATTTTCCTGAAAGGATAAGAAAGGTGCTGCAGCCCTCTGATTATCTTGTGGTCCTCTTCCAGGCACATTTCAGTGAGACCATCAGGGGCCAGAAGAGCTCCGTGTGAGAACTGAAATGATTAGCATCTCTCACAATCAGGTCCCATGTCTATGAACAGGGATGTGTGTATTCACGTTCTTCCCTTGCCCAGTAGATTGATTTTCCAGATGAGTATGATCTCTTCATCCACATAAAATTTCAGTGGACACATTTAACTTTGGTGACATTTTTTATTATTTTTTTCTTTTCCTTTCCCTTTTTATTTATTTATTTACTTACTTATTTTGTATGTTTGTTTCTTTTAGAGAGGTGGCAGTCATTTTCACTGGCTGCTCTCTTTCTCCTCCCTCCCAGAAGATATTCTTCCTCTTCATTTTAAGCACACAGGCAGGAATTCGAAAAAAGCAGGAGCCTGGCAGCAGGCACAGGGCCAGGGGCTGAACACCCAGCTCCCGCCCAGCTCCCAGCCTCTCTGCAGCTCCAGCTGCCAGGGAGGCACAAACCCAAGTAGCTTAACGTCCCCACATCTCATGCAACTCTGGCTGCCAGAGAGAGCTGGAGCAGAGTGAGAACTTGTAAAAACAAATGTCTTATCCCCCCAAAAAAAGAACTTTGGAAGTGAGGGTTTTTTTTTTTTTTTTTTTTGTTTTTGTTTTTGTTTTTGTTTTTGTTTGTTTGTTTTTTGAGGCATCAGGATTTAAGAAGAACCATCTCAAAACCATCTTCTCCTTACATATACTGTAATGAACTTTGCATATTAAATGCTTTTCATTACTCAGTCTACAGGGAAGATGAACTTAATGCAGATCTTCATCAGATACTACTCTGTCTTTATATCTTGCTATCTACAGGTTCAGTTCTCAATTTTCTTCCTTCTAGTAGATGTGTTCCTATGGTCTTCAGAAGAATGTGCACCTCTGGCAATCAAAGACACACCGTGGGATTGGCTAAGTCTTTCTGGCCACAGTTGCCTTTACAGAACTCTGACATTCTGTTTTTACCTGGTCAGCCTGAGTGGAGAACATACAGAATTCTTTACACTGACAGGAATACAACCAGAGATTGTCTTATACAAGTCTTTACTTCTGCTTTGGATTTGAGACTATACACAGCTGTGGGTCAGGATGTTATATTTGTAAGCACATTACAGCGGATTTGTTTTGGCCCCGACTTTAACCTTCACTTAATAAAAATATGGTATATCTACAGGCCGTGAGTTGTCATGACTAGTAACTGTAAGGACCTTTGCAACACAGTAAAGCACAGAGGAAATACTATGATAGATAGCACAGCTTTTGCTCTCCCCCTCCTATATTCTTGCGCTTTGAAACAAAAGCTTTATCTTAAGAAGAAAGCACTTTGGAACTTAAATCAGTTTTTCTTTAATCAAGGCCACTTTTTAAATATTCTTAAATAAAATACTACTTAAAAAGGGTAATTTTACATGAAGTGGGAGAGGGATAGCATAAGAACCTACAGTATATCAGACTGAATTAGTTTTTCACACTACAAGATGTAAACAAATCTATTTAATTAGAACACCTTGTTCTTATTACATCTAGTGTAATTTTTTATGAAGGCAGAGAGGAAAAAAATAGATCTGGCAGCAAAATTCTGCAGTATTACGGAAAGGATCTAATTTGTTGTTCTTTTTTTCCCCCTCACTAAAACTGACTCTATTATTTTTAATTCCAATTGTTATTTGGATTGGGATCTAAAAGCAAATCTGCTAGGCTTCATGAAGATGACATTTGAATTTAGTATACATATGTGCCTACAGCTCATCTTTGAAGTGAAACCCTTCCTTTCTACCTTGTCAGTGGAGACAACAAATGTGTATATTGGGGTCCCTGAAACAAGTTGTTTAAGTAATGCACAAGAAGACCACAGCTCTACCTTCTCTATCTCCTGCCTACATGAAGAGCATGAGATTTCCATGCTTGCCCACCTTTAATGCAATCTGTTTCATCATTATGCCATCTGTGCAACCCAGAGACAGGAATGAATTTCATCTCATCTCATCTCTGCTTCTGTTTTTGCTTCTTTATAAGGCAAAATTAAATCTAGAGCAGCAACAGGAGGGAAAAACTGAAATGGTGTGCTCAAGGGCTCTATTCAAACCCATAAACTCTAAGATCTCTCTAGCACTTGTGCAAGGAGCCCACTTGACTGTACTGGCCCATTAGTTACAACAGAAAGGCAGCACAAGGTCCTGAAGTGACAAGCTGCCATCTAAATCTAGGTAATGTGCCGTGCTAAAATGCTGTACACTGGTTTGCAGCAAGATCCAAGTTCCTAGCTAAGGTGAACTTTTCATTTGTTTCTGAATTCTAACCCAGGATTTACCACCTTTGTAGCTCATTCAGTTCTGCATCTGCATTTGAAAATACGTGGTTTCCAGGACACATATATCCAAAGCTTCAAGTGGGAAGTAGAAAAAAAAAATAGTATCTGAAGATATTATTAAAAATGCCAGAGACTCACAGGCAACTATTAAACATCACTGTGGGGCGTCCTTCTCTGATGTAATACCAGCCTGTTCCATCAGACAGAACTTGAAAGAGATTCCTTAAGGGCATATAGTGGAAATGTCTCATGTTGAGACCTAGGAAGAGAGAGGGTGGAAATTCACTTTCTGAAAAGTAGTTGCTCCAATGCAAAGTTCATCTGGAAGTGTCTCATGGCTCTATGAATAGCAGTCGCACAGCTGTATGCACGAAATTGGTCTCCTCCTGAGACAATCTCATGTTTTTATGCCAGCCTGGCTGTGCAGTAGTCTACACATGCTGCACACTGCGGCTCTGATTGGTGGTGGACAGTAGTAACATTCTTCAAGGGAGTGGATGATAATTTCAAATACAGACCGGAACTGTTATCTCAGATTGGTGAAGTGCAATCAGACCTCCCATTTTATCAGAATTGTCTTGTCATTTTAATCAGATCCCTGAGGGCTTTCTTGTGCCCTGTATGTTCACAGAATCATAGAATCATAGAGGTTGGAAAAGACTAAGATCAGCTACTCTAAGATACAGAAAGCAGACCTGATTGTGGCCTATGGCTACCTCATGAGTGGTACTAGAGGGGCAGATACTGATCTGCTCTCTCTGACCAGCAATAGAGCCTGAGGGAATGGCATGAAGCTGTGATGGGAGGTTCAGGTTGGATATCAGGAAAAGGTTCTTCTCTAGGAGAGTGGTTGAGTACTGGAACAGGCACCAGGAAAGTGGTCACGGCACCAAGCTTGCCAGTGTTCAAGAAGTATCTGGACAATGCTCTCAGTCTGATTTTTGAATGGTCCTGTGTGGAGTCATGGGTTGTACTCAATGGTCCTTGTGGACTGCTTCCAACCATCAACTCATCACTACCATGCCCACTAAATAATATTCCTCACTGCCACATCTACATGTTTCTTAAGCACTTCCAGGGATGGTGACTCCATCATCTCCCTGTTCCAATGCTTCAACACTCTCTCTGAGAAGAAATTTTTTCCTAATATCACCTGACACAACTTGAGGCCATCACCTGTCATTCTATCACTGTTATCTGGGAAAAGAGGCTGACACCCACCTCACTGCCCTACCACTGACACCCTACTTCCTTTTGGGTAGATGTAGAAAGTAATAAAGTCTCCCCTGAGCCTCCTCTTCTCCAGACTGAACAAGCAGTTCCCTGACCTGCTTCTCATAAAACCTGTGCTCCAGATACTTCACAGCTTCATTGCCCTTCTCTGAATATGCTCCACAGCTTCACTGTCTTTCTTATAGTGAACAGCCAAAAACTGAACACAGTACTGAAGTACATGGTGTGGCCATGCCAATGCCAAGTACAGAGGGACCATCACCTCTCTGCTTCTGCTGACTACAATGTTTCTGATAAAAGGCAGGATGTCATTGGACGCCTTGACCAGCTGGGCACCTTGCTTATGTTCAGCTGGCTGACAACTAACACCCCCACATAAAAATCATGCATTTTTCCCAGCCTTTTCTTCTCAAATTATGACCCTCTAAACTCATTCACTGATAGAAGATCCTGAAGAACACATTACTCTAGCCCAGTTTCTGTATGGGACTTCACAGTGCAGTAGAAGAAGCATGTCTTCATTTAGTGTTGAAGTCCTTATTTGTTGTTGTTACACAAGACAGTCGTGCTACAGCCCAATGCCAGAAGTCTGTGGAAGTAGATTAAATATATTTTTAGCAATTAGAATATTTGAGTAACATTTCTTTGAATCCTGGAATAAATATCTTCCCTGAAATTCTCCTTCCCTTTATCTTGCCCATTTATATGACCAGCTCTTCAAAGTAATCTGTTTTATTCCATACTGACCACCAACAGACCCCAATATCATCTTGAGATGTCTAGACACAATCATTGCTGAAATAATAATAATAACACTGAAAACAAAATGCCAGGATTTTTGTACCAGTATGATGATGCCTGCTCTATATTCCTCCATCTTTATTCCCCATGTTAGCAATGCTTAAAAGCAAAACAAAAAGCTGATCATCTTACCAGTATTAAATGTTATTAATAAATTAAATAAGTGTGTAAGTGGGAGTTTAATAGTGTCTACCTAATAAATATCTCTCAGATGCTGGTGCAACACTTTTTAGGCAAACTCTCAGTGATGCTTGGCCTCAAAACACTCTATCTGGAGAAGCAGCCAAGCAGCACACAATGACCCACCTATCTGAGCCCTCCTCTGCAGTCCTGCCCAGGGCCTACAGATCACTTTCTCAATCCTCCTATCTACTATATTGAATGCAAATTTATCTCCTCTCTCGTTCCTATCCTTCTTATGGTCTACTCCATACTCTAGGTACTTTATACTCTTCTCTGAATATGCTGTCCATACATACTGCAGAGAGAGAAACCACAGCACTGCTTCCATGCATAAAATACAGAATACACTTACAGGATTAGAATGAAATTTTCAAAGAACACATTATACTCAGCTTCAATCCTGGTTGAAATTGAAACAGTGTAGTCTTATGGTGAAATCTGGGACCTAAACAGAATGAGGTATTTTAACAGTGTCACATCAGAGGAAGACAATAATCTCAGCAGAAAACTGATGTCCTTATCTGGGATTCTTCTAGTTTTTGTGCTCTTTCCAAGATTTGGAAAGGTAAAAGAATGCTGTTACATCCATTTCACAGGTTCCTACCAAATGTAGGAACCAAAATGTGGGCCAAAATGTTGATTCCTTTTTCCAAATTTACAAAAGAAACTTATGGCCCAGCAGAGACACTAATTTAAGTCTTTTCTGCTTTGCAATCACTGGTCTTCATTTCCTCTCTCTCTCTGATTACTAGTTCCTAAAATTTCATCAATTCTCAGGAGTTAAGACTTTTGTGAGTAAAAAGCTGTGTTTTTACTGGCTGCCTGAGGAGCACAGCTTAACCAGATGACTTTAAAAAGCAAATCCCAAGTGCCTTCCAGTGACTTACTATGTTCCCTGTGGTCTTACTGCTCCTCTGAGTATTTGCTTCAGGAAAAAAAAAGAAAAAACAAACAAAACAAAAAAAAAGTAATTTACTTGTCTTTCATGTATCTCCAGTCTTTATCCCATGCTGCCCCTTTTGCTTTGACCAAGATCCTGAAACCTCTTATTGTCCCTTAACTAGCCACACAGACAAACAGTGAATTCACTTCTGCACTGCCCCCAAGGAGGAAAATTTCATTTCTTATAAGCACAGCAAGAAATAAAACCCAAATCTGAACAAAAGCAATGGCTGTTTCCAACTGTGATGTGCCAAATGCTTTCCTGAGGCTGGTATCAACTCCCTCCATGTAAGCAAGCTCTTTTGCAGACACTTGTCTATGCACAGCGAAAACGAAGAGAGCAGAGCCAGCGCTGCCTGTCACTAAGATGAATAGACAGATGGCAGGGACAAAAACAGACACAGTTGGTCAGAGCCAGGGGTGCCATTTTTAAGGTCAAGCCTTCATCTTTCACTAGCCAGGAGGAGGCCTGTGATGATGATGATGATGATGATGATGATGATGATGATGATGATGATGATGACAGTGGATTTGGAACGATAATGCTATTTGGTTATCATGGCTTTTGCACAGGAGGTACCAATCTTAGCAGACACAGGAGGAAAGCAATTGAGTTAGCCCTGCAGAAGCATCTGAGGATCTTCTTATCTGCATGGATGACTCTCTTTTTACCCACTGCACATCAGAGGTTACATACTGAAACAAAAGATGCTTTCTTTCCTGAGGAAACAATGAATACTGCTTAGACACCACCGAAATTCTTACCTCTCTTGTTGGAAAGATTAATTGTGTGTAACTCTATCAGGGATTTATCTTCAAGCTTGAGCAATGCATTACGAAGACTGAAACGCTTCCCTAGTGCTCCTCCCAGCATCACAGGTCTTTCATGGAACTGGATCTGTCTGGAAGTATAACAAAACATTGGTATTCTCAGATTATTTGATTTATTTTCCAATGGTTAAACTAAATTTATCACAAAAATATTACCTTCCTTCCTCTTCTCCATTTTCAGCCCTGAGCTGACTTTGATACTAAAACATTGACACATTCTTCAAGTGGTAAAAGTTGATGCAACTTCTCAAGACACAACAGTGATGCATCAGTTAATGTTGATTTGAGACTCTGTGTATAAAAAATTCTACATATCACCAGCAAGTGCAAAGACAGAACATAATTAGATTTCTTTTTATCAACAGCTCTGAAACAGTAGGTGGTGTTCAATGCATTTTCCTCATTAATTGGAGACTAAAACATAACTTGAAGGTAAAAATTACATACAAGTTGGAAAGATGCCTTAAGTAAGAAATTGTAAGTAGACAGTATACAATTTTCTAGGAATAAACAAGGAGAATAGTTGTTATATACATACACATATATGTAAAAGAGGAGAGAAAAAAAGCAAACATTTTTCTTGTGATTGTTTCTCATATGATCTCTTCAGTAGGTGATTAATAGACAAAAAGAGACAAAAAAAAACACCTTTTCTTATGGCACATGTAATATATTTTTACTTGTAAATTAAGAGTAATTTGGATTAGAGCAATGTTAGCCCATTGCAAAGAACAATTTTAAGTGTTCTGTAATGTCACGTCAAGAAGAGTGTCTCTTTCTCTCATGGAACAAAATACATTTTGAACTTACGCTAGGCTTCTTCTACATTTTCAGATTTCTTAGTTTGCTCAAAGAAGCTGTGAATTCCTCATCCATGGACGTGATCAAGACTGGGTTATTTGGGGCCCTGGACAGCCTCTGGTGGTTGGTAGCCCTACCCACAGCAGTCAATTGGAACTAAGTGGTCTTTAAGGACGTTCTAACACAAGCCATTCCACAAGGTAATTCTATGATTCTGTGATTTTACGATACTGTCATTACAGCAGCTCTTCCAAGATAGGATGAGATCTACTGGCTGTGTGTTGTGACAACAGCAGGAAGAACAACACACCTAGCCCATTTCCTCTGAGTTTGCTAAGGAAAGGACAGTGGCACCAGCATCATAGGAGCAGACAGCCTCATATGAGTCCTGGTAACACCAGGCCCATATGCATCTTGGCTACCACCTCCTGGTGGGAAAACATTTCTATACAGAGCATAAACCACTTCCCGAGGAGAGCATTATTGTTTCATTGGACAGAGGCCAGTACTGGAGGAGTGTGCAGTTTATCAGCTCTGTCCTCACCACTCCACTCAAAGTGTCTGTGCTGTCAAGGGAATTGATGGAGTTGGGAAAGCCCCCAAAACCATATAACTTGACATTAAAAAGAAGCTGTGAATCTCTTGCAACCAAGAGTACCTTTTAGGGAGACCTGATGAAAAAACTTCTCAGTCTCTTCGCTGGATGACTTTTATTGTGAAGATGCACAAAGCTGTTACTGAGGAAAGGCACAAATTTGCTGGAATTTAAGAATAGAGGAAAAGGGAAATAACCAAAAACCAGTAAAAACAAAAAAAAGAAACAGGCATTTTAGAGGCATTTGGATACCCTCCTGAGTTTGGAGACAGCCACACAACTGAATTGACCCATAGTGAATTGTAGAATGGACAGCGTACCTGAATTATGAGTATACATCTCAGTCAATATTTTCACCTGAACCTCTCTTAAGCATCTCTATGTTACAAGTTATTCTGTGAAGTTTAAGGCAGGCAGCTTAAGAAGGAAGGACAGCAAGGATCTCACAGCAGCTGAAGCATGGACTCCAATATGGCTTTTAAAACAACTAACAGAGCAGAAGAACCATTGCTCACTGCAGAGATGATTGGAGCGGTGTGGACAAAGCTGCGTAGGCATTTTAGGATGTTGTTCAGTGAGCCCATTACTGCCATGGATGTGTCGCTGACCATGCAGGATCTTTCAGCCCACTCAGGTGGGCCTAAATAGTGCTACTGCAGCCACAGCAGAGATTCGTATGGGTTTGTACAACACCCTGCACTGTGGGCAGCCACATGGAGACATTCAGTATCACTATGTGGTGCAGTGATGTAGGTGAGGAAGAAGGGGCAGAAATATTTATTTTTACATTTTTACCCACTGCATAAATAGAATCAAGGAAAATATAATGTAATATAAATAAAAACAAATGGCTCACTCAACTCATCTTTAATGCTTTGCAGCATGACATCTATTTTGTCTAATAGAATACGACTTTCATACACCAACTGGAAATTTAACCTTGGCCAAAAGTTATGATGTACATTACAATGCACTTTTATTATGTTGCACTGTATTGTTGTTGTTTTTTTAATCTAGTGCTAAGCCCCTAACAGTATGTCTGTGTCAATGAAACCCATCTGTCAAAAGCACAGTAGGGACATTATTATGTAAATGTAGCTGGGTCTTCCTTTTGTGGAGTTGGGGGTGGGAATTTAATATACTACCATAATATTCCAGCCAGAGGGAAAAAAATGTTTATGAATTTTATTTTATTTTATTCTGTTTTATTTTTTAAATAAGGAAAAAGAAGTTTGTCTGAATTTGGCTTTTAAAAAGTCAGATTTCTCTTCTCCTTCTTTTCAATAAGATATTTCAGAGCTAATGATACAGTCTCTAATAAAAAAAATAAAATAAAATACATGAAAGATGCACTTTTTTAAGTGCACCAGGAGACAGATAGGTCATTAATATCAGCATTGCTATCTTTTCTATATTACACTCGTATTTCAGTCACCTATATTTTTGGGTTATTCTTTTTTTTTTTTTTTTTTTTTTTTTTTTTTTAACAGGTGCCATTTTACATTATTTCTTTATTAGAGTTTGTTATAAAATATGCAGAAAGGTATGGAGATTTGAAGGAGTGAGTAAGGAGATTATTTATTACGGTTCTTAAATATCAGCCAAAATCCATCTATCTAAATTGTGTTTCCATAGATGCATTCTGCCATTTACCCACATGCAGGAAAGTGGCTAAAATTGAAATAGCCACTGTGTGAAATGAAATATCTGCATTGCCCTCCCCTGGGCAAGCACTCAACCTGAAGAACAGGCACCAAGATATTTGTCCCAGTGTGATACATGAAATTAAGTATATGTATCTTTCTAAAACCAGATTCCTAGCTGATTTCCATCTGTAAACTCCAGAGAACCATCTGTTGTAATTACAAAGACCTCCACTAGCAGTCTCCTTGAGATAGTGTTGATGCTTCGCAGGCTAATTTGGCCTGGTTCCATGACTAGTGGGGTGGAGGGATCCGATTACAAAGGGTTGCAATCTGAATTCCTGCATATCGGATTCTGAGAAGCAGAACAGATGAAGTTGTTTTCACACACACACACAAGAAAAAAAAAAAAAGGTATATTCACAGTATAAGGAAAGACACACATCAGGGCTGAGCAGAAAAGGAGGAGGATCACCTCCCTCAACATGCTGGCAACGCTCTTTCTAATGCACACCAGAATGCTTTTGGCTTTCTTGGCCACAATGGCACGCTTCTGTCTCAAGTCCAACCTATTGTCCACCAGATGACCCAGATTCTTCTCCACACAGTTGCCTTCCAGGAGCTCAGCTCCCAGTCTGTAATGGTGCATGGTATTATTCACACAGGCAGTGGAAAACACCATGTTTCCTTCAGAGTGGACGCAAGTCCTCAGCTCCCAATCAAACTAAGTGAACCTTTAAGCCCCGGCAAGATCAGCAGAGAAAGTATCTATCCTGGTTCCAACTGGATCACAACAAACCGCTAATGATTGCACCTACTGCTGTTTATTGGCAGAAAATGAGAACCATCACATATTGGAAAATCTTCTCTCAGTCTTGGAGATCTCAGTAGACTTTGGAGGACCAACTTTTCAAACACAAAGAATCACAAGTCTGTTCTTAGACTTGGCTCTTAAAGTCTAGGTATTAGGAATGCTAGCAGCTGTGGAAAAGCTTGGAATGAAGTTAGGGTTGTCTATGCCCAGGTCTCAGGTCTTGAATGTAAGCTCAGCTATTCTCTCATTAAAAATGTGCCATGGTGAAACAGCTTCCAGATGAGCGACAACATGCGTCTTGTTTTCCCTATAGTAGCACTGTTTTCTAGACAATTAATAAGGTTCTAGTTTAGGCTCATGAGATACCAACAAGTATTTCCTATGAAACAAGCTTTCAAATCATTGCCAGCCCTCTCTGCTAGGTGCTTCTGAATGGGAAATAAAATCTAAACTTCTTTTTATGCAAGCTATTAAATTTCCATGAGTGAAAATCAAACAATCCTCGTGCTCAGCTGAACATTTCAGAAGGCCATTTCCCTAGTCCAGTGCCTTTTGCACACCTGTGTAAGTGCCTCCCTCTCAGGCTGTACAGTGTCATCCTGTGGAGTGCAGTGATGCTGCCCAAGGAAACATCTATGGGAAGAATGGTGGAGAGATTTCAGTGTACAGTTGCGTGAATTTTTCTGAGCTGCAAGAGGTGCTCAAAGCACCTTCATACTTGCAGGTGAGAGAGAATGCATTGTGCTGTCTCATTCTGGGGAGAGAGGACAGCTGCTCTGGGTTGGCAGCAGAGAGGAGGTGGACTGGAGGGTGAGTTGGTCTGTGGGGAAGGAGCTATTCTTACCTCTCCTGCCTTTTGAGCCTTTGAAGATTTAACTGTGCCCAAGTGGGTTACAGAGACACACCCTGCTTCAAAGCAGATCCAGGTGACAACAGCCAGACAGCTATTAAAGGGTTCCTGATGAAGTCAGGCAGTAAGGAGGTGGTACTGGGACAGTACTAGAAGCAAAAATCAGCTTTCATAAGGTCAGCTATGCTCCGTGATTGGCAGGATGGCAGCATCTGATCAATAACTGCAAAGGGTTATTGATTCAACCACCAATCTGAACTCTTAATTACTGATATTAAATGTCAGAAACTTTCAGAGTTTCAGTCATATGGCTGTAATCTGTTATTCCAGAAGCTATGTGGAGGCAAGTTCTCATCAAAGTTTGTGTGGCAATGGTCTACTCTCGGCTTGTCTTCTGTACACCATGACTGATGTGGCTGCCTGAAGTCTCTCTGTTCTGGATTTGCTCAGAGGCAGAGAGATTGCAATCTGGTTCATTGCATTTTTCTCCCATGTGTCACTCAAAACTACAGAAGAATAAAAAAAAAAGCCCTTTTCTCCCTTTGGCAGAGGCTAGAACTCTCTATCCTGTGAAATCCCTGCTTTAAGCACTTCAAAGGATTGCTTAAGTTAGAAATTGCATTTTTCTTTGTAGTTTTAACTTAAATATATGTACATGTAGAATCATACAATCATTGAGTATCCTGGGTTGGATGGGACCCAAAAGGATCATAGAGTACAACTTCGGGCTTTGAACAAGACCACTTAAAATTTCAAACTGATTTCAAAGCATGGACCACATTCTTTCTTGAACTCTGGTAGGCTTGGTGCCATGACCACTTCTAATGTATATACTATAAACATCTATGTAAAAAAAGGGAAAACATCACTAGCATACTTCATGTAGACAGATAGATACGTGTTTACTTGAGTTGTATGTATACATGATCACTAAAAAGATATAATTATAGTCTCTAGTAACTGTTTAGCCAGTTTTGTATCTGATGCACAGTAAAGCTCTTTGAAGTTTTTCCTGATCATGTAATTTCTGGTCATGTAGTTTCCCATACTGCTAGAAACTGAAAAATTTTGCCCATTTTCCATTTTCCATATCACTCATGGTTTTAAACATCTTTAACATGAGTCAGAAAAAAGAAAAAAGAAAAAAAAAAAAAAAAAAAAAAAAAAAACTTTTTTTACAATTGTAAACATTTCTAGTTGCCCTTTTCTTTCCTTTTTATATTTGCTATACTCTTTCTGGACTGAATGCAAGCAGAACTCAAAACATTGGTGCACTTTATATTGATAATGGCACAATGACTCTCCTGAGCTCTGTGAGGAATAAGCTGCATTTCTGGTGGCACACTCTTTTGTGCTCTCTATCCTGAAAGATGTCAGCCTGGCACACTGTGTATACAGTTTTGCTTTTCCCCCATTTTCAATACTTTGCATTTATCAGTACAGAATTTCACCTGCCACTTTATTGCTCAATAATTCAGTGTCATGATATCTATACTCTTGGTTGTCAGATCTCGTTTTATGATTTGAACTACCTCAATATCATCAGCAGATTTTGCCTGCTCTGTAATATAAAGGATCCCTGTGGGTCTCACTTGGTCGACTTCCTCTATTAAGAAAATCAACCATTTGTTACTACGCTTCACATTTATCTTAGTAAACAGTAATCCAGGAAAAGTCTTTCCTATTTCTTTCTACAATAGCCTAGTTTCTTGACAGGTTTTTGCTGTGAGACTTTTTAGAAATCCAAGTCTGCTTTTATACATATGCCTTCTGACTCTTTAGAATAATTCTATCAATTTTTAACTGTTTCTTATAAAAACTGTGTTGGCTCCTTCACAAAACATCTTATATACATCTACATCTTCCAGTTCTTTTTTTGACCACAGTTTCTTCCAGTATCTGCTTGATACCCTGTTACATATGCTTGCTTCGAGTTCCCCATTTCCCAAACAGAATAGAAACCTGTAATGAAAAGAGCTCCAGTTTCTCAAGAACTAGTAATCAAATTAAAGATGACCATTGAGTTCTCTTGACTGCTAATAATGATGTGAAGTTAGGAGTTATTTCAAGTTACTGAGTGCCATTTCATTTACTTGAAAATGTGGAAGCTATTTATAATTTGAAGAAATTTTAAAAGGTAGAAGCTAAATCTTTTAAAGCTAAACAGTTCTTTGGATGATGAATCAGGGTTGTTTCCCTTCCTTTA
Source organism: Centrocercus urophasianus (assembly GCF_019232065.1). Lineage (NCBI taxonomy): Eukaryota > Metazoa > Chordata > Aves > Galliformes > Phasianidae > Centrocercus > Centrocercus urophasianus. Next base: position 2,154,441 of record NW_024884922.1, on the reverse strand, counting down.
CATCTCTTGAACTAAGTTCTTTGTCATGTCATAATTAAAGGAAAAACGAAAAATTAGATAATTCTTTGCTATGATCATTTTAGTTTCAGGAAAATGGGCCTAAATTAAAAGCAAAGCAGTACACAAACAGTGATTATTTTAGTCTCTTTAAAAGGTTTTTGAAAGATATTACACCTTGGAGAGTCAATTGACTCTTGAGAGAACCACATATACTATTAGCAAAATTAGGAGCAGACAAGTAATACTATATCAAAGGTAATTAAAATAGTTTATAGATGGACAAAATTCTTTAGACTTGGTAGATTCTCTTCAGTGTATGTGAGAATCCTTCTCTGTTTTTTGGCTCAAAGCTTGCTTCCTGAAGTATTTCTTGTGATAAGACTCTGAATGATTTGTTGAGGAGGCAACTAATGGGTGCTAACTGTGTGACAATCGATAACATTTGAAAGCCCCTTCCCCCAGAGCTGCTCGCTCTATAGAAGAGCGGATGAGAGTGCTCAGGAGTGTTCACTGGCGGAAGATCTGGCCTGTGACAAAACAGCTCCAGCGAGGTGTGGGAAAATTGGGGAACGATACCATCGTGTTCTGTGAAAAACAGGATGCAGATGGGCATCCCTGCTCCCTCTTATCTGCTGGCAAGGCCAGGAAGATGGGAACAAAGGAGTTTCTGCTGAGATCCCAGAGCCAGAAGCTGCCACTCAAAGGAGAGCTGACTCCACCACTTCGGATTTGAGCTGTCACTCCAAAGACAGCTGACTCGACCACTTTGAAAACATTGAAAAGGGGCCATCATCGCCATGGTCGTCGTCGTGCCTCGTCGTCCTTCGTCGTCAATAGGACAACTCTGCCTGACGACCCACCACTATTGAAGATCAAAGACTGAACTATGAACCACGCTGGATCCATGGTGGTGACTATGTCCCTCTTGCTGCCTATAAAGACTCCTTGCCTCTTCTTTCCTATCTTTTCTATCACCCTCCTTCCCTTCCTCATTACCCTAATCATAATAGAGTCCGTCCTCCCCTTCCTCATTTCCCTGATTAAGATTTGTAATAAACTGGTTGGACCAACATTTGAACCGTTGCTTCTTAATCTCACGCCGGGTATACAGATATTAAAAGAACCTCCTGTCCCTCCTATAAATTGGAGCGAGACAGTGTACTACAGATAACCCGAGCAATTTATAAGTGAGTAATTGTGACTGATCTTTAATAACTCCTGTGACACCAAAGAAAGAATTTAAGTCAGTTAATCAAAAGAACCCAGTCAAGCAGTTGTCTTGAGACAGGTAAATCAGTGAATACCAAGAACCTTAAATCTATATTAAATCCTATTTCTTATTTTTGTTTGCCAAATTTTAACTTCAGTGTCCTCTCTAGGGCTATATTTTCTAAAACAAAAACCAAGAAAATGCAGCTCAGAAGTAGAAGCCCTCATGGGTTCATGCACATGGCTATTCAACATCCTGGTAAAACTATTCAAAGAGAATGTGAATTACGTTTTGTGACGAAGTTATTGAACTGCCTCTTCTAATGTTTTCTCAGTGATGTCTTCATAGAATAGAATCACAGAATCATAGAATGGCTTGGGTTGGAAAGGACCTCAAGGATAAACAAGCTCCAGCCCCTCGGCAGCAGGCAGGACTGCCAGCTTCCATATCTAATACTAGACCAGGCTGTCCAGGGCCCCATTCAACCTGGCCTTGAACACCTCCAGGGATGGGGCAACCACAACTTCTCTGGGCAGACTGTTCCAGCATCTCACCACTCTTGTGGTAAAGAACATCCCTGATATCCAACCTAAATCTTCCCTCCTTCAACTTAAAACCATTTCCCCTTGTCCTGTCATTATCTACCATTGTAGTGTGGTGGAGTTGACTCCACTTGTGTTTGTAGGCTCCCTTTAGGTACTGAAAGGCTGCAGTGAGGTCACCCCACAGCCTTCTTTTCTCCAGGCTGCACAAGCCTAGCTCCCTCAGCCTGTCTTTGTAGGGGAGGTGCTCAACGCTGAGTTACTGAATATTGCTAGTTTATCTTAAGTTGTACTGTCTTGCATTTTCATTTTTTTTCTTAGGCTTCTGGTGACAGACTCCAAAGAGAGAACTGGAAGAGCTGTTGGACATATTATAAAGTTGAGTAGAAGGAAAAATGACTCTTTAATAGCAAGGTTTTTGTACTATAGGCAAGAGAATGCTTACATCTCTTTCAGGTTTGGCTAGATTCAAGATTAGGTGTTGTCATCCATTCCTTAGCACCTCTGTGGCCTCAGAAACATGAACTATGCAGTCAATTTAACACGTGTAGCATACTTCTAACTGTTTTTGTGTGTGTGCATCTCAGAATTCATTTCAAACAAGATTTTCAATTTTTTACATTTATTCAGACCATTTAGTTTCATAAGGCTTAGCACAAGCTGAAATTCTGCTTGAAGTAAATCCCAGTGAACTTCTCTTATATATAAAGGAGTAAAGCAACCATATTTGTCATCTCATAAGAGTCATTTTAGATTTACTCTTTAAGAGGTGTTACGAAATTGAGTGACCATGCAAAAAACATTGCTCTTTTCCTTAGTAATTTATGTACACATGCTTTAATCTTTTTTACTTTTCTTTTTTAAATTGTTAAGAAGAAAGCGTTGATCAATTACAGAAGTAACAAGAAAAAAATGGTTTTATATTTCTCCTAATCTGATCATAACATGGAAGAATGGATTTAAAAAATAAAAATAAAAATAAAAATATAAAAATATGAAATCAACACCAGAATACCAAGCCGAAATGAATAAGCAGTGCTGAGAATCACAGAGGAGAAAAGTTAAATTTTGTCCAGTAGTGCAATTTTATAGCACGTTTTTGCTATAACAGACTCATAGAATCACAGGATCTCAGGGGTTGGAAGGGATCTCAAGAGACAATTGAATTAAATCCCCTGGTAAAGCAGGTACCCTACAACAGGTTGCATAGGTAGGCATCCAGACATATCTTGAATATCTCCAGAGAAGGAGGCTTCACAACCTCTCTGGGCAACCTATTCTGGTGCTCCATCACCCTTACAGTAAATAAGTTCTTCCACATGTTAGTATGGAACTTCTCATTTAGGCCCTTACTCCTTCTCCTATCACTATACACCACCAACAGTCTGGACTCATCCATTTGCCTCCCACCTTCCTTTAGATATTTATAAACACTTATCAGATCCCCTCTCAGTCTTCTTATCTCCAAGCTGAACAGACCCAAGTTACTCAGCCTTTCCCCATATGGGAGATGCTCCAGGCTCTTTATCATCTTTGTGTCCCTCTGAAGGACTCCTAGTAGATCCCTATCATTTTTAGATCCAGAGAGCTCAGAACTGGACACTATATTCTAAATGTGACCTCACAAGGGCAGAGAAGAGGGGGAAGATCACCTCCCTCAACCTGCTGGCCACCCTCTTCTTAGTGTACCCCAGGATACCATAGGCATTTTAGACCACAAGGCATTCTGTTCGCTCATGGCCAATCTGTTGCCCCCAGGCCCTTCTCCACAGAGCTCATCCAGCAGGCCATCCCCTAACCTGTACTGGTGCATGCAGTTATTCCTCCCAAGGTGCAAGACTCTACAACTGCCCTTGTTGAACTTCATCAGATTCCTCCCTGCTCAACTCTCTAGCCTGTCCAGGTTTTGTTAAATGGTAGTACAGCCTCCAGGTTCATCAGCCAATCCTCCCAGCTTTGTATCAACAGCAAATTTGCTGAGAGTTGATTCTCTCCCTTTATCGAGGCCGTTGATGAAGGTATTAAACAGACCAGACTCAGCAGCAGCCTTAGGGGAACAGAGCTAGTCCAATGAGACTCTTCACTGCTGATGACAGCCCTGACTCTTCCAGTCAGCTAGTTTTCAATTCACCTCACCGTCCTCTCATTCATTCCACACTTTCTAAGTTTCATAACAAGGATGTCATAGGAGACAGTGTCAATTGCCTTGTTGGTGTCAAATGCTATGCTTCAGCAAGAGGTAGAACAAAATCTGATCAGTCTAATAGTTAATTGAGATGTACCTAAATTATTATATCCAATGCTATACAATACATAATCTTACTGAAGTCTTCAGTTGATACTCTACACACTATATAACACTATCTTGCCTTATACTTCAAAATTTTGTGCTGTTAATAACTAATCAGACTCTAGCTTTATAGTCCATTTTTATCCATGAAGGCAGGTGAGCTTCTACAAGTTCCCCAGTCTGGAATGAGGAAACAGACTCAAGTGGTGCCAGTAAAGGTTTAGATTGCATTCCAGGTACAGTTTCTTCTAGGAAAGACTGTTGGACATTGGGACAGGCTGTCCAGATGTGTGGTGGACTTGCTGTCCTTGGTGGTATTTATAAGACAAAGGTGTGGTTCTTAGGTTCACAGTTTAGTGATGGACATTTTAGCCTTAGATTGATTATTGAACTTAAGAGAGTTCAGAAGAGTCTTTTCCAATCACAGTGATTCTATGACCTATGATAAGTAAAGAGAATTTGGAACCCTCCTGTAGGAACACACATATAAACTAAGTCTCTCATCTCTCTTAAGAAGGAAGCCTTTGAAATCTGTCAAAAATAGATACTATCTATGTAAGTTTAGGCTGTCAAGGTAGCTTGACATAATCTCTCTCCAGAAAGTAGTCTGAAGATGTTAAGGTTTTCCAGAAGATACTTCATTTTTCCTTTTAACATGCTGGAATGTTCATCCAACTTGTCTTTAGCTGTACAAATTTTGTATCTCATTTGAGCTAGTCAGCTAAGATGTCCTCAGGGACAGGTATCTGCAGCAGATTTTGCTTTGGCTGGCTTCATTTTGTATGCCCTACATCTTAAATAGAAAGCATAAGGAGGGAAGTAAGTATTAGCATTTCCACATTCACTACAGGGGGAGCCCTTGGGACAAGTTTTGATTAGATTCCCCTCCGCTAAGTAGTAAAATGAATCAAGCATTTTATGATGACTGTTTCATAAGCACCTACAGGCTATGCTCATATAACGTACAAACTAAAATCTCACATTTCCAGGTAGATACCTCCAATGAATTTTACTATTTCATGGTTACCAGGAGATCAAAACAAAAAGCATCTATGAGATTAAGAGAAAACACAAGTAGTACAGAAGTAATCACTATTTCCTTTGGAGTTCTTTCTAGCCACAGATATGTGTTTCCCCAAATTCAGAAGCTTAAAGCACTTTTAGAAAAAAAAGATTTTCAGTAGGAAACCATCAGAAAGTTTTTGTTTTATTTCAACTAGAAGGTTTTTTTAGAGTATGGAATGAGAACTGTTTGTGCTATATTCTGCAAACATACCCCTACATTCCTCTTTGCTCTTTACATTTTAAAAAGTCAGGGTATTTTCTAAACATATTTTATAAAATCTGTTCTTGTGATATTATGATAATGTCTATACCAGCTGGATGTCTAGTACTAGGAGGTTTTGTTTTGGTTTTTTTTTTCTGTCAGAAGACATTCCATTAGTTGCTTGATTCTTGACCAAATGATCCCTAGTTTACAAATGCATTGCATTTACAGTATTCCAATTACAAATTTTTGAAAAATATTTTACACAAAGCACAAAATACAATACTTATTTCAGTTTAAACTCTGCTAAAAAGATATTAACAGTTTCCTTACTGAAAATGTTTTCTACCATAAGTGTTATAAAATATTCAATGTTTGTAAATGTATTGCTGAATATAGATAAAAAGGAAAGTCAAAATGTATTATAATTGTAAAAGCTGATTTTCAGACGTCATGTAACTGGTTGCCCTATAGCTAGTGGTATTATCTCCTTTACAATGTTCAGCTGACTTTTGCATGGAAGAAGAAGAACCAGTGTATACTATTTTTAATTATCTATAATATTTGAATAGCCTGAATATTTTAATACACACTTAGATACTTTTAAACCTATTCTAAACACAAGAGATTTAAGACAATTACAAAAATACCTTAAAATTTCCCAGAGAATCACTAAATACTCAGACTAAACTCAGCTAAGAATATGTTTCAATACCAAAAATCCTTGTATTCAAGGAACAGGAGTGATTGTACTCCACTTCTAGACTCCTGTAGGCTTATGTTATTCAGTACTGGTTTCAAATATATTAGACATGGCAGGGAAAATGAAAAAAAAAAAAAACACAAGAAGAGGAATGATTTACCAAAAGGAAGTCAGAGGCAATGCTGGAAAATTTCTTAAGACTACCTCCATGCTTTGATGAAAAAGATAGACTGAACAGTTCGAATGGAATTACCCATAAGTACTTGGTGAGTCTAGACTTTAAAGTATAGATCTGTAGAAACATAGATGTAGTAGGATAATAACTCAGCAACTGGCATTGTCAGTGGAAGAGTCCTTCAGGGTGGTGCAACAGCAGCAAAACAGCATCTTCCGGTGTACAAGACATAGAATTTTTACTTTTCTTAAAATCTGATAGAAGGCAAAGGAAGTTAAATTTCATATTTCCTGACAATTCAAAATTCTCATGCAGTTCTCCCTTTGAATAGGCTTAAATGTATAGCAAAGTTTGAGTGTCCTGGAGATCTAAAGGTGATATTTTGTTTCTGAATAGAAAGAAGGAAACAGTAGAGGGGAAAAAGAATATTAAAAAGTTGATGTTTGTTTGTTTGTTTGCTTGCTTTTATTTTTAAAAGAATTCCCATTCAATTTTTTTGTCTGTTTGACATGTTTGCCTCAAAGAAGAAGCCCTCAGTGCATATGAAAACTTAAACAAATATGCCACCAATAATGACATTCCACGAAATGCTTTCTCCACCTGTGTATATGCACCTGATATTACCTGAAGCATCCAAAAATGTGTTAGTGTACAGCAGCACTATAATAGGATTTTGTGAATTGTTCTTATCTAAGTGTTATGTATGCATCCAGAGGGAAAACTTTACTTTAACCAAGTACATTATCAGAAAATAACAATCTGGGGCATAAACATCCCAAGTGTGCACCTTTTTTTATGATGTCAAACAGAGCAAACAGTACACATATTTTCACATTATTTTGTGTTTGATTTTTTTTTTTCCATTATTATGGTTATGTTAAGCTGACTGTATTGGATTTGTAAATGGACTATGACTGTCACATTATGGCATACCCTTATCCAAACAAATCTCTCTTGATAATGGTGCCTGGCATGGCAGGCTAAACAGTGGAATGGGAGGTGAAACAAAGCATATGCCTTTGCCAGTGGCCACAGGTTTCACCTCTGATTGATTAACAGGAATGTAATAAGCAATTCAGTGTAAAAGAGTGTTTCAAAAAGTCTTTTACAATTGGGGAGGATGAATACAATCTCCCAGACTGTCCAAAACTGAGGTTAGAGAAACTGCTGAAGACACAAATGTCACTGGTTGCTTTTGCTAAAATTTGCAATCCTGTGAGAGCATTCACCAGAACGGAGAAGAAACAGGAATCAGTAGTGTGAGTAGGAAAAGATAATGTTCTTCATGAAAATTTTCCTTTTTTTTTTTTTACCCTCTGATATTCTGACTTCTGCACTGCAGTGTTACATGTATATTCCCAGCTGTAGAATACAAGATTTTAAAATTAGCTGAACAAGTTTTCATTGAAAGTGTGCAGTATTGTACACGCAAATGATAGAAAACTGATTGTAACTGATTGTAATTGGTTGTAAATAGTAAGATGAGAGAAAGACATTCTGTAGAGAATTTATGGGTGACTTATTATCATTTTCTTGGTGTTAATATATGTATTTACACATTCTCCATTTCAACATGGATTAAAAGCATATTGGACAATAGTCTGCCTAAAGAGCTCTTAGCAAAAGGAAAAAAAAAACAATTTCTGCAAATTTCTGTGACCAGATGCCAGAATCTGTTTGACAGAAAAGAGATATAGAAAGGTAGGAATAGCAAGGATGGAAAGAAAATCCTCAAGCTCATAATAATCATTACTTTTTTTGGCACAAAAATTTTTAGTTTGGAATGAACCAAAAGTGACATTGATTTTCATTATTTGTAGGAGCAAGTTTTGTATTTCTCAAACTAAAAGTAGGTTGGGCAATTGTGTAACCCAAATGGGTACAGTTGGCAAGAAATAAAATCAAAATAGAATTATCCACGTGTTAGAAAACATTTTTTTTTCCTTTTTCTTTCACATATCTGAAACATGGAAAACAGAATAATTGGAGAATGAATCCTTTTAACACCTTAAAACACCTTTGTATTTGGCTGAGTGATAAGGGTGTTAGCAGTCATTTACTCTTTACACTCACAAAGATTGGCTGCCAAGACTGATTTTTGTCTGCCATAGAATACTTTGTCAAGTAACCACCACTGGGTTAAGTGCAAGGACGTTGGCAGGGTAATACTACTGGAGAAATGATTTAGGCAGTGCCATCATCTATGACATAATAACTTTTTAAAAGCTTGATGTTCAGAAGTGCTGAGCTGCCTTCAATTTGATTTTCATTAAGGCAATTAAAATAATTTCAAAATCTGCTCTCAAACACAGTAATAAGCAGAGAATAAGTAGAAGACTAATTACAATCACCACCATTTCTTGGTAAAGCAATCATGATAATTTACCACCTAGTTTGTGAAACTAATATTTTTTTCCTATTCCTTTATTGTGTGCTTTTGTTTGTTTGTTTGTTTTGTTTTGTTTTTTACTCCAAAAATTGAACATTAATTAAAGCAAGCTTTATTTTCTTGTCTAACTTGCTGTAAAATTTGAGGTACAGATGATGTTTGCCTTAATCTGCTTGGCATGGTAACTTAATGGTAAATACAACACTTTATCATGGCAGTTCTCATGCTAGGGAACATCACTGGGAAAAAGATGCTTAATATTCTTTCTCTCCCTTTGCAATGCACATTTGGGGTGCACCGTAAAGTAGCTGGCCAGGGATATTCAGTAGTAATGTGTCAACTTTGCAAAATAATACTGATCACTACAGAGGTGCAGGGGTATTTGGAACCTGGTTCTTCAAGCTCCCATGATCAGGCAAAGTTAAAATTTTTTGTAATTTATTCTCATTGATTTCGTTTTCCTGAAGGAAAACACGGTAGTTTAAGGTACCTACCACATCTTACATTCCAAAGGAAGAGTTAAAACTCATCATGTGATACTATACAGAAATGAAATCTTCTGCACAACTAATGAAATGGAGTGCAGTTGAACAAGACCTGGATCATGATGCTAATACCAAGCATGAATCATTACCTCTAGAATATAGAACCTCCTTGAGAGCTACCACAGCATAATAATATGTCCCTGGGAGTCAGTAAAGAAGCTTGGCTACCACAGGTTTCCATTTCATGAACACATTCATGTCAGGGTATCATTGATGCCTCTGCCCATTGACTCCAGTAATGCTACTTTCCTGAGTAATTATTATGCAAACTGATTAAAATCGGCAGGATGTGATCAGTGAATTGTGAAGTTACTAAATTCTTTGCAGTGAAGTTTTAACAGAGCTAAACCAAATGATGGAACAAAAGTATCTATTTATATTTGAAAGTGAGACTGAAAATAGTTAGAAACTCCTTGAACACATTGAATGTTAAGTAATATGTAGAACAAATTGATAACAGGCAGGATTTCAAATGCATTATGTGTGTTTGAATATTGTATTCTAAATGTCCATCTCTGTTACAGGATTTTATGTGAGAGTACAAATATATAAGACTTAAAAACTCTATACTGAATAAAGAGACAGTAATAAAATGGAGGCTTACTGAGTTTCTCCTTTGACTACTCTTTCTTCTTCCTTTTAATCTTTATTTGACACTTTATTAAAAGTCCGGAGCTCAGAAATTCAACCCCTGGTTAATCACTACTTAATCACTTGGCATACATTAAATGCATATCTCTGCTGCATTGGTTTTCCCCCTACAATAGTCTTCTGATTAAGTATCAGGCATTACTGTTCATTAAATTCATTGCTAAATCAGTTCTTTGAGAACTGTCCCAATATGGCATCCATCTGGACTTTAAAATATCTCAGTTAAGTGAAGTGTATTGCACAACTACACCTGCTTTAAACGAAGCCACAGTAAACTTCTTTTGGCGGATGATGATCAAATGCAGGAAAACAACATTGTTCAGTTTCTTGCATGAGAATACTTTTCATTCCCAAGTTCCCAGATTCTTCAGTGTTTATCAGCATCTTTTTTTTTTTTTTTTTTTTTTTTTTTTAGTGGTATCTCTTTTGCCTCTTTGACTTTTCCCAGTCACACCTCTAACTTCTAACTTAGATGTGGTCAATCCACCTCATAAAATACTATAAGCCTAGATACTAAAAAGTGAAACGCTAATTCTCCTTGAAACACAAGTCACCCAGAACTATTTTATGAAGTGCAGAACAAATACACGTGAACTGATAGAATAAGCAGGTCACAGACGATTTTCCAGTTTTACTCATGGCACCTCTTCAAGACTGAAGGCTAAGACTTCAGGGAGATGATCTATACTATGTTGGAAGAAAGGGTTGGTGGCTGAACTGGACAAATTGAGAAGCATTGCGAGACTGTGAACTAACTTTCTTTCTGAACTAAATCTTGGAGTAATATCTCATAGAACCATAGAAACACAGAATAGCTTGGGTTGGAGGGGACTTCAAGGATCATCAAGTTCCAGTGCCCCTGCTGCAGGCAGGGTTGTAAATTGCTAGATAAAATACTAGATCATATTGCCCAGTGCTCTATTCAGACTGGTACAGAAGCATCTACAACATGTCTGGGGAACCTATTTCAGCACCTCACCACCTTCTCAGTGAAACCTTCCCCCTTACATCTAATCTAAGCTTTTGATCCTTCAGTTTAAAACCTTTCCCTCCCTATATCACTATCTACCCATGTCAAAAGTTGTTTTCACTCCGGTTCATAATCTATCTTTAAATATTGGAAGGCCTTAATGAGGTCACCCCACAGCCTTCCCTTCTTCAAACTAAACAAGTCCATCTCTCTCAGCTTGTCTTCACAGGAGAGATGCTCTGATCCTCTGATCATCTTCCTGGGTCTCCTCTGGACACACTCCAAAAGCTCAGCATCTTTGTGTGTTGAAGAACTCAGACCTCACAACTCAGACACAATAGTGGCAGAGCACAGAGGGGCAATCACTTCCCTCACCCTGCTGGCCACTTCTGTTCTGAAGCAGCCCAGAACACCATTGTCCTTCTGAACTACAAATGCACACTGTTGACCCAAGTTCAAATTTGTATCTAACATGACTCAGTCTTTCTCAGCAGGACTACTCTCAAGCAGTTCTTCTCCTAGTCTGTGTACATACCTGGGATAACCCCAGCACAAGAGCAAAACCTTGAACTTTGATTTATTGATCCTCAGTAGCTTCACATAGGTTCACGTTTCAAGTTTATCAAGGTCTCTCTGGATGGCATTCCTTCCTTCTGTTGCATCAACTACAACACTTGCTTGGTTGTAATAGATACAAGAAATGGATACAAAGATCCTTCAGCACTTCAGAAGAGCTAGAGCCTATTATTTATTGCCTCATCTACATGGCAATTGTGACTACTTTGAATTAGAAAATTAATAATGAGTGATATGCAGTTGGAGATACATGAAATCTTTGAGCTAAAATAGGTGCTTGACCTCACACAGTGACATCAGAGAATCTGTCAAACATGATCATCTCTTGATTTCTGAGAGCAGCCTGAGAGTTTAGGATATTTTCTGTAAACACACACGTCTTTATTTTTCCATGTGTTTTCCAAACTCATATGGTGAAAGGCTTTTCACACCTTTAAGCTGCAGACTTTTGGAGTTTAAAAATAAAGTTTTTTCCTCCTTTTCTTTTAATACCATTTAGATTTCATTTTAGCAGAGTTTATAAACAAGCTGCATTTGTTCTTTTTATTGGCTCAAGAGGACAGCTGTCTATCAAGTGTTCCTGTTTACACAATTTTCTATGGTAAGCCATGCTTAGAGACCTTCTGCGGGTTATCAGTAGCTGTTATATAAATAACAACATATTGGATTAAATCTGTTATCTTATTTCATATGCCTTTTTTTCCCCCCTCATTGTAGTTCTCTTACGGGCAGTGGTCCAGGACAAGATCCATTCACCTCAAAAACGGTTTCCAAGCCCTCTTCGAAGACCCCATGTTAGATTCTGGCAGGCAGTGCCCAAGGGTTGTGTAGATCATATGCTGGCAATCTGTAGAGGACTGCATTTCAGCCATAATGAATTAAGTGATTTCTTTTTTCAAAAAGCAGGAGACATTTAACTGAAAAGCTAAGAAACACAGTGCCAAGGAGGGAGGTCTGTGCTGTCAAGAGGTGTCAAACTGACAGAGCTGGAGACCAAAACCTTCTGTTCCCCAACAGGGAAAAACAGATTTCAAACCACGTCACACAGTAGAATCACTGGCAATGGAAGTATTCATGTATGTTAGCCATGATATAGAGGCACCAGCTGTAGAGATGTGAGGAGATTTTTAGCTACCATTCCAATTTTCTCTTCAACTTTAGAGGTCTGGAGATTAGTGCCCCAGAATTTTGTCCAAATCTGTACAAATTATTTCTGTTATGCTCTGTAAATCAGTCCTCATTTAGATACATGATTTTGGTTCCAAAGAAAATGAAGATTCACCTTCCATTTGCACAAACAACTTCCAGCTATACAAATAAAGGAGAACTTTCAGTTCATGCTTAACTCGACCATGTAGAACTAGTAAAAGCTAAAATCAGTATGGATGCAGTCCAAATTAAGCATTTGTTTAACTGATTTCCTGGTTCAGTTGTTTCCTTGATTGTGGAGACTCAATGAAAAGTAATTAAAAAAAAAAAAAAAAAAAAACTTAAAACAATAATCCTGACTTTGGGCAATATTTATAACTAACAAAGTGACAATATTTAATTATTTAATAAATTAATTGGCTGTGGAAATGTTTCATATTTATAAGGTCCTTAGACCTGTACAAGAGATAAACTTGGCCCACTGTCCTGTGCCTAGTACATATAATACAGAAAGAGAGAAGGGTGAAAGAAAAGATATTTTCTTTTATAATAGGAACATGCAATATTAAGGAAACTGAAAACTACATTTCTAAAATTGTTTCCATTTCAGAGTCCTTCTGCCTATGGAGAATCAATACGCCAGAAGAGCATAGCCTTAAACGTTAATATTACAGAACAAAATTTGTTTTTGATGGATTGATGGGCATGTTTTCTTAAGGCCAAGAAATAATGAATACAAACTTTTATTCCTGATAGTCTGTCTTTTGCCTTTCCCTGCACAGAGAATGCAGAGTATAATAGGACACTACTTGCCTGTATATAGAAACATCCATTATTAGGCACCAAGAGGTTTCAGTAGGACATATGTCCTCACTTCCATATATCCATTTGTAATGGCAAGGGGGAATCAGAATACAAGAAAATGCTGTTGTTTGCTCTGCAGCATCAGAAACCCAGTAAATCAAGAAAAGGTTGCCTGATGTGATGTTGGCTAATAATTCCCAAGAGGATTTCACTCTGCCCTAACTACACTGTCCCTAAACAAGCTGATCTTAAAAGCTAATCCATGTACACCCTAATTAAACAGGAAGTTTTACATCATGTCACACTCGTTGTTTTTTTTTTTCTGAATGAGTAATAACGAGCAAGTGCTTCTGTAGTAATTCTGGTCTGGGTTTGAAAAATATTCATTTAGATAGTGTCCTGATATTCTGATTTAATTTTATTTTCAGGGAGTAAACATGGGTCCATTTTTCTGGGGCATGTCCAAATTCCTATGGCTCTGAGATGCCTCCAAGGTCACAGAGAAAGTATTTAAAGTAAATTTCAGTGAGTGTGACTCACAGTCAGATACCCTAATATTCCATTTTATGTTTACAGAAGAGTTGTTCTAATTCCGCATATTCCACCCTTTTCCTTCCCGCTCTATTTAGTGCTTATCAATGATATATTTGATGCATAGAGACAAGGGAATCAATTCCTAAAATCCTTTAGTGTAAGAAAACACCACAGGACCACAATAAAAAGAGTTCATATCAAGGTTGTTTTCCCATTAAAAAGTATATATGGAGAGAATCTTGGTTATGTGGAAAGCCAATTCTGCTGTTTTGATTAAACCAAATATTCGCATGAAAGATGTGATACTTACACACTGATGATATGCAATTTTATTCTGACATGACACACTTTGTGCAGAATTTAGAGAAAAGATTGACCTTTCATTGAGTGTCATCACTGCAACCCACAGTTCAGCCTAACCAGATTTTGAAATGAAGCGTAGGGGTAAGTGTTGTCAATTGAGCTTAGCAGAAAAATATGGGAGCTATATCTCAACTCCTCCCAGCATTATAACCTCCTTATAGCCAATCTGGCAAAGTTGTAACCAGTGGAAGATAATGGTAGAAAAAAAATATATATTAAAAAATAATAATAATAAAAAATGAGATTACAATCTGTGCAAAAGTTAATTTCCGAGATCCTTGATTGTTTGTCTAAGCATCTCCAAAGATTCATGATCACAAATATAGAGCAGAATATTCAAGTCATTAGTTATAATCTATAACTGTATCTTCAGTACTGTATGAGGAACTGCATTAATGCAGCAGATACTAAATCTAACTTATTCAGACATTTTTGTGGATGAGGATAAAGATATCACCCACACACCTGTGCATGTTATGCTATTGTCAAGAAGCCTCAGACCTTTGGCAAGCTCCAATGATTACAACAGAGAAAGAACTTACTCCTAAGTCCCAAAGAGCTTATAACATAAAGCTTCTAGAAGAAATCTACGAACTAAAAGATAATGGTACAGTATTACATGTTCATTCAAAATAATATCAGTGTTTGCACACTGTAGTATGACTTAGTGATATGTCATTGATTTTCTTTCCTTACATACAAAGATCAGCATTTCTACTAAGGTTCCCTCACATTCCGTAAGTTTTTACAACAAGTCACTCTTCAGTACTGATCCATTCTGATATCTATGTTAGGTATCCTAGATGCCAGATGCATCCCAAACAACAAAGCTTACAGAAGAGCTTTGAGACCTGTATAAAAACTCATTCACATGATTTTTTTTCTCTACATCACACTACATCTTTCAATTAGTGTAAATCAATAGTTAATAACTTTAATCATGTGCTTCCTCCTTATTAAAAATTTTAAACTTTCTTTTCTCCTGATTAAAGAAGAATGAACGTTGATTGGTTGCTTAATTAATGAAAAACACTTTTTTTTTTTTTTTTTTTTTTTTTTTTTTAGTAGATAAAGAAACAAAATTAGTCAAAAACATAGTCTAACAAACCTCCTATTTAATTTTTTACGCAAACATACAGATCTTAAAAACTTTGCTGGAATCATAGCTGATGTAAACACCATAGTAAAACAGAAATAGATTTAACAGAATGTCCGTAGTTTTTTCCTATTTTTGTCTACTTTGACTTTGAAGTTAGAAAACTCAAAATTAAAATGGCTCCTACTTATTATGAGTATCTTCCTTTCGTCCTCTGTTCAAGTATCTTTTGACTGAATAGCTATTTGTGTTCATAAATGAACTATTTTCACTTTCAATCTGTTTTAGACCAATGTATTGTTAAGAGTTATTCATTTCACGTGCTCATCATCCTTCTCCCAATCCCTACAGGTTTATCACAAATGAGGTTTCCTGCCACTTTGTTGTTTGGAAATTACTAACTTTGTAATTGTATTGTGTAATTATCTTCTTCCTTCTTACTCATGAGCATACATGCAGAAAACAGAATCACATGTACAGAAAACATCTTAGTCAACAAGATTTTTCGTCAGGATCCATTGTGAGACAATTTGCTTTGGTTGAGTTAAAGTAATAGATAAGTCTCTACTTTGTAAACTCCAAGATCTCATACATCTATATGCACAGTTATTTATTCATTTATTTATTGTTGTGTGTTTAAGAATCCTAGCATGCACATAAGTTTATTATGAGGGAAAATGTTAATGTTATGTTTAAAGAATAGAGATGGATATCATTTCATCTAGCTAAAACCAGAATTTATTCTCTGACCTTTAATAAATCACTTATTGATAGCTCAGTTTCCCTACCTTTTATACCTTGAGTGATAGTGACCCTTCATAACAATTCTGGAGTTCCAAGCTGGATGGTCAATGTGAGGGCCCAGTCCTGACCATTTTCTACTTCAGCAAGTAGCACTTACTCATGAGGGCAATTGTATCAATCACAGTATAATTATCAGCTGAGCACTTTACATGATTAAGGATGACTTGTTTAACATCTATAAAACCTTTCAAATTTTGAGGTTTAAGTTGGCATTTAAGTAAAAATTGTTTTTTATATATGAAGGTCATGTTTTAGTCCAGGCTGCTTCTTGTGAACCCAAGGAGTTGAACACTTTCCATGAAGATGGTAGATCTATAAAATTTTGATGTTACTTAGGTAGAAGTATCTTTTTTTTTTTTTTTTTTTTTTTTTTTTTTTCCAGTGGAGAGGGGAAGGAATTGCTTCACTGTGTCATTTTTGGTGTCATTTTTGTCAATGTGGGTTTACATCCTCAGGCCAATAGTTATGATGACGGATGACATTCTGTGCTGAGCTGGATAAGAAGTGCCTCTCCAAAATCTAGTTCCCATACAATAAGATAAATGCAATATGACTCATTGTTTATGTTTGTTATGTGATATAACATTCCAAGGTCTATGTTAGTATCCAAAACAAAGGATAAACTCTAAATGAATTTCTTGATGAGTGGAGAACACCATCATGGGGTATTCCCATTAAAAAGCCTGATAAATATTTTTACATCTTTTAACATCTCCTGGATGTTCTCAGGGCATCTTGAGACTCCTTTCCACACCAGAAAACTCACACTACTTCCTTTAGCAGTGGTACACCTCAGAAATTGTGACACATATATCATTTTTTGGAAAAAATAAAAAATAAAAAAACAGCTTAGCTTATTCAACTGCTTTATCAAAATGCACAGCAGAAGAATTTTGATGTAGATTCCACCCATAGGCTCAGGTCACTTCCTGTGGATGACTCTATTGGCAATTCAGGGAAAATACCTGACTTAATAGTGGCACAAATCTATCATTATGTAGATACTGAAAGTTATATTAAGTGCAATGCAACAAGAATTCAAGCTATAAGTCTCTCAAGTATTGTTATTTGATAAGCCTGTGGTGCTTATTGTGCTCACCAAATTATCTAGAAGTTTCTTAATTATTATTTTGTAGTACTTACTACATTATTTCAGTGCAGTTTTCAGCTGGGCCTAGGAAGTGATAATAACCATGATCATTCTTTTTCTTTTTTCTTTTCAAAAATCAATATTATACTCATTTTCCTGCCTTTCTGTTACCTCTCCAGATTTTCAATTACTTTTCCAAAGTATTTTTCTTCGATAAAATTAAACAAGCTACTGCTGATCTTGACAAGTAATGACATATGCCCTATGAACTAGTAGCACTTTTTATGTTCTGAGAGTCGTCTCTCATGAAGAAACTGTATTTACTTGTTCTTTTAGGGCTTCTTCTTACAGGAAATTGTGATTATAACTGCATATGTCTTTTCATATACTAGAAGCCTCTTTTTCTGGTGAGCTTTCAATACCACTTCCCATCAGATAGTGTGTATTACTTTTAGATTATGCTATTATATTATACTTTTTAACTCCATAACATTTGCTTTCCATAAAATTCCTTATTCAGTGGAGTCCTTGAGTACTTCCTTCATTGAAATCATATAAATACTGTTTCTGATAATTCTGTCCCACGGACGTCAAATACAACATGTCATTGCTGAAGCTGAGAATACAAGGGTGCTGTTCGGACTTGCAGATGTGGGATCTGGAAAGCCAGTGCACAGGCAGAACTGTACTTGGCAAGCAACATGAAAAGTAATAGGAAGACATTCTACAGGAACATTGGCCAGAAGAGACAGACCAAAGTTAGTGTATCTCCTTGGGTAAATGTAAAAAGAGGGCTCTGAATGGTACTGAATGAGTTCTTTGCCTCGGTCTTCACTGGTGGCCAGGATTCCAGTATTTCTCACATCCCTGAGCCCTGCATTCCTAAACTTCTATGTGGAGACCAGGTCAGTAACCCCAACTGTTAGGGCAGAGCAAGTCTGAGTCTGCCTGATGAGACAGTGTGCAAGTCTGTGGGGCCAGATGGCATGCATCCCAGGGTTCTGAAGGAGCTGGCTGAGGTGGTTGCTGAACCACTCTCATTCATATTTGAAAAGTCATGGCTGTCAGGTGAGGTCCCGGATGACTGGAGGAAGGGTCACGTCACTCCCATTTACAAGAAAGGGAGCAAGGAGGACTAAGGGAACCACAAGCTGGTGAGTCTTACTCTGTGCCTGGGAAGATCATGGAACAGATCCTCCTGGACGACATGCTTGATCACATGAGGAATGAGCAAGTGATCTGAGACAGACCTTCCTCTTCACCAGGGGAAGGTCATGCTTGACCAATCTGGTGGCCTTTTATGATGGAGTGACAGCATCAGTGGAAAAGGGAAAGGAGACTGATGTCATTTACCTGGACTTGAGCAAGGGCTTTGACGTGGTTCCCCACCCCATCCTTATCTCCAAATTGGAGGGATGTGGATTTGATGGGTGGACCACTCGATGGATAAGAAACTGGTTGAAAGGCCACAGACAGAGGGTGGTCATCAATGGCTCTATGTCCAGGTGGAGGCCAGTAACGAGCAGCATTCCCCAGGGGTCTGTCTTGGGACCGGTGCTCTTTAACATCTTTATCAGTGACATCGATGATGGAATTGAGTGCACCCCCAGCAAGTTTGCTGACGACACCAAGCTGAGTGGTGCGGTTCACATGGTGGAAGGAAGGGATGCCATTCAGAGGGACCTCGACAGGCTTGAAAGGTGGGCCCGGGTGAACCTGATGAGGTTCAACACAGCAAAGTTCAAGGTTTAGCAGTTGGGCCGGAGGAATCCCAGCCATCCATACAGACTGGAAGGAGCAGTCCTTGAGAGCAGCCCTGTGGAGAGGGACCCAGGGATCTTGATGGATGAAAAGTTTAACATGAGCCAGCAGTGTGCTCTTGTAGCTTGAAAAGCAAATGGTATCCTGGGCTCCATCAAAAGAAGGGCAGGGACAGGGAGGTGATTGTCCCTCCCTACTCTGCTCTTGTGAGGCCCCATCTCAAGTACTGTGTCTGGGTCTGGATCCCCCAGTACAAGAAAGACAAAGAGCTGTTGGAGAGGGTCCAGAGGAGAGCCATGAAGATGATCACAAGGCCGGAGCACCTCCCCTACAAAGACAGGCAGAGGGAGCTGGGCTTGTGCAGCCTGGAGAAAAAAAGGCTGCTGGGTGACCTCATTGCAGCCTTTCAGTACCTAAAGGGAGCCTGCAAACACAAGTGGAGTCAACTTCTTACAATGGTAGATAAGGGGAAATGGTTTTAAGTTGAGGGAGGGAAGATTGAGTTTGGATGTCAGGGGGAAGTTCTTTACAGAGAGAGTAGTGAAGTGCTGGAACAGCTGCCCAGAGAAGTTGTGGATGCCCCGTCCCTAGAAGTGTTTCAGTCCAGATTGGATGGGGCCATGGGCAGCCTGGGCTGGAATTAAACATAGAGATTGGTGGCCCTGCCTGTGGCAGGGGGGTTGGATTTTGATGGTCCTTGAGGTCCCTTCCAACCCTGGCTATTCTGTGATTCTGTGAAGCTAAATCCATTACCTCTGCCATACTGACATAAGTTAACCCATCTAGCATCAAAATGTCATGTAGTAGCTCTTTTTTTTATTTCTCACCATGATGCATTTTGTACATAGTGATAGCATTGAGCTGAGCCCAGACTGAAGATGTCACTCGTGAGTGAGAGGAAGAATCAAGTCCATGAGAGAAGCCAATCTGGAATAACCACAGTATTAAGGTCATAGGGACAGAATAGGATGTGAGCCGCTGAGCTGACACAGTGTTCTACAGGAATTATTTGCACACTGAATCTTAGTGAATAAAAGAAGTTTTATGATTCCTTAAAACAGCAGTGCAACTCAGTTTTTAAAATAATCCCTCACAAATTTCACAGAATCATGGAATCATGAAATAGCTTAGGTTGGAAAGGACCTTAAAGGTCATCTAGCTATTCTCCTGTGGACAGTTACCAATCACTAAATCAGCCATTAGATCAGGTTGCCCAGGGCCCCATACATCCTGGCCTTAAACACCTCCAAGTTGTCCGGCTTCCATAGTTTCTCTGACCAGTCTCTTCCACTGTCCTAGCAACCTCAGAGTAAAAAGTGTCCCCCTAATATCTAATCTAAATCTCTCCTCTTGTCCTGTCACTAGCAGACTATGTAAAAAGTCAGTCTCCCTCCTGTATATAAGCTTTTACATACAGAAAGGCTGCCATGAGTTCTCCCCTGAGCCTTCTTTTCTCCATGCTGAATAAGCCCAATTCCCTCACCCTTTCTTCATAGGAATGGTGCTCCAAATGCTTTGGACCACTTCATGGAAACTTTAAACAAATTAAGAAGTACGAAAACAAAACAAATTGGCTCCTTCCAAGGTTTTCAATATTTTGTTTTCAGTAAGGAAAATAAAAACCTTGTTATTTAAAAAATAATTTATAAAAGTTTATTGTAGATTATTATAGTTATTTTCCCCATAATATGACATTTCATGGACTTAAATACTACAATAGTATCTGATTTTTTGCTTACACCTTTCTATTCAAGGTGACAATTTCAGAATAACTCTTTAAGATATAGGAAAAAAAAAAAAGTAACAAATAATTTTTTAAAAAAGCAACACAGTCATGGACAGATAAGAATATATGTATAGCCTCGGTAATCCTAAATAATCCAAAGTTCTTGTCAGGTAAAACCTCAAAATCAAGCCCTACCTGAACTTCTCATTTAGCAGAATTTTGTTTGGTCACTTGTAAATCTCATTAATTAAACCTATGCTGGACACGATTTTTTATTTTTCCCTGGCAAGAAGTTAATTAGGGAGTAAAGAATATCAAATACTCTCCAGACATGTATTTTCTGAGCATTATGCTTAGATCTTTCTCAGTTCTGCTTTTTCTAGTCGCTAAAAATTCCTTCTCAAAGCACATCCTTCCAAGCTGCAGACTGTTAAGTATTTCAGTGTCAGCACATTGAAGTAGCCACTAAACAAGGAATTATTTACAGTTACATACATGAATTTCCTAAGTCAAGAGGTAATTACATGGCCAAACCTTCTGCTAGTATGAAGTAGTCCAGTTCCACTGACTCTAGCTTAAGTGTTCCTGTTTATAATAGAAGAGATCCTTATGCAAAATAGTCTCTTTTGGGAGGCAGTCAAGAAAAGACAGCTGCAAACAAAATGCATATTCAAGAGTAGCCTGAGGAAGACAGCTAACAGGTTGAACATTAGATAAAAAAAGCATCAACTCATTGCTGTCACCTGACCTATTGGCTGAAGAAAAATAACATCTGATTCATAGGAAAGTTGCCAAAGAAGACAGGGAAGCAGAGCTTCTTGTGAACACTGTTGTGGACTAGTTAATATTCAATCACCAAAGGTCAAGGCCTTAAACAGAAATTATGAGAAATACCAAGAATCCAAATAACCCAGTGTTGAACTCGGAATTCAAATGTTGAGTTTTCTAACATCTGAAATGTGTGAATTAATGTTCAGATGTTGGATTTTTCTAGCTACTCTACACTTTCAATTTTTGTTTTCTGTGCATATAATCCTAACCACGTGCATATCTGAAAGGCATATTTATTAATTATCAGGAATTCTGTGTATTATTAATTTATTTAATGTTGATAGACTGAGTTGTTCAATTGTCATTATTGACAGTCAAGCAGCAGTGATTGGCAGGAATAAACCAGCTTCCCTGACTGGATACAGGAAGGATTTAACTCAAGGAAATGGCAGTGAAACTCATCCTAATAAATAACTAAGCTGAGTTGACTTACGCAATTATAATGCCAGTGTCTGTGATAAGCAATGGAAACATTAATATAAATGTTCTTCACCATAAATGAATATGATGTAGTTCAGAATGATGTATTGCAGCATAGCTACCCCTAGCATGGCATGCTTTTAAAGCGATGTTTATAATCATTATTATTTTGGTAACAATAGAGGGAGGAAAAAGAACAGAGCAGCAAAAAAATTTACCTTTTAAAGAACTGCAACAGCTAAGTTTCCTGATAAGAACCTATAAAAAGATTTAGGCACAGAGACTCAATTTTGTTCAAATACAAATGCAGTACCTAAGAATGTGGTTGTAGCTTGTTTATTTCTAATTCTAGCTGTATGTTAGAGTCAGACGGTGAAAGCAGTTATTTCATGAAATAACTGAAATTTTCGGACATTGCGTGAAATGACCAGCATTATGGCTGTTCTATTACACTCTTCAACTTTTTCACTCTGTCATTAAGTTAAATGACTGGTGTTATTGTGAGAGTCACATCGGTGTGATTTTTATTACTTACATTTAGGCATCTGAACTTACACATATAGGTCAGTTTAGGCTCTCACACAGTCAATGAAAGAAAGTTGGTATGTCCAGATGGCAACCTAGCTGATCTACTTTTGCTGTCCATCTGTGAATGAGATGAATGATCCTTTGGGTATGTTGATCTCTGTCTCCCTTGATTGTAAATAGAACATAGGGTGATAGGTTCTGATAAAGTTGTTTACCCTTTGATTAATTCATGTGACCCCTATTTACTATGGAGAATTACACTGTGGGTGATCACAACTGTTGTGAAAAGTATTTGTTATCCCATACTTTCAGAGAGTCACCTTCTGCTTCACCCTGGGATAGCTTTGGCTATTTACCACAACCTTGATATATTCAAGATATTTATTCCCTTCTTTTAGCTTAGATTTCCTTCTCCCAGTATGCTATATGCCCTACAGGGTTGAATTAGTATTATATTATTTTCTGTGTTTGTTTGGATCAAAACTAATAACTTGACACATCTTATTAAACTTCTCCACAGTCAGAACTTCCCAAAAATCCCTAGACTTAAACTTTTACTCCTGTTGTGACAGTCAAATTCTAGTGATAGATGAGCATGTTAAATACCTCTATTGCCTTGAAGAAATTCTGTCTCATATTCCTAGTAAATGCAGCACTTACTCGTCCTTCCCCTTCCAGGCCAGAAAAGACTAAGAGCCTATCTTTATAACTGCCTCCCTAGATAGTAAAAAGTTTTATCTTCAGACAGCCGTGATAAAGTGGTATCATTCACAGGGAAGACAATATTAGTTGAAGTATGGATGTGGTGAATGTCCATGAAGCTATATGACAGGTTCACTCTTTCCTTGTGAAAATCTAAGAGGTGTCAAGGGATTCTGCACATCAGATTAGAAAAGTTTAATATGGTTCTGCAAGAACTGAAAGGCTGGAGGCTGCATCTCAGAAAGTGTTACCTGGCTGTGACTATCTGCAATAGCAGAAAGGATGCACTTGTGGGTTTTCTGGGTCCTAGGAGAAGGCAAAAGTTACCTGCAACACAATGGAAACCTATATGTCTGAGAGACTTGCCACAATTCTTGCAAAAGAGCTGGCCTTGTCCAAGGGAAAAGAATCCTTTGGATGGATGAAGTTTCAGTCTTTCTAGGCTGTAGGATATGGATAAGGTACATGTTAGCTTCTACTTTATCTGCATATGAAACTCAGGGCACATCAGAAGGCATTGACATTCACACCTGTTCTCACAACTGGGTGCTCTGAATTTCCTAGTGCAGGCTTTTCAGTATATTTTCCTCTTTTTTCTTTTGATTGTGGGATATTTAACAGATATGCAGTTGAGAAAGTAAGCAGGACTCTGTTAGTAGGATCTGCTGCCTTTCCTTTATAAAACCTTGTCATACTCCAGATGACAGCCAGGAAGAGCCATGATGAAGTAATGAGAGAACAAGAGAGGTTTCTAGGACATTTCACAGCTTCTTAATGGAATGCCTAAACACTGAGGCCTAAGGAAGACCTAGGGTCCCTGGATGGAAATGTTTTGCATTCATCTCACTTCATTTTTTTTTGTAAGATGCAAGACATTATCATGAATATGCTCAGAACAGTTCTGAATCGCTGGGATATGTAGCCACATAAGCAAATTTTACAAAAAAAAACCAAAACAAAACAAAACAAAACAACAGTACAGCTTAACAACTGAGTAGTCCCACTGAACACACTCACCAATAAAAGAAGCAATTAAAAGTCATTTGACAGAAGTTACATGATTCTGAGGCTAAATATACAACCTGCTTCTGATCCTGTCCCATTCATTCACAGAGGTTTTCCTTTTCAAAGACATGTTGCACGAGTACAAAATTCCTTTCTGATTTGTGTCCTTTTTTCTTTATGTTTTCCCCCAGAGTTGAATGGTCAATATTTCACAGGCTGAATGGCTATGACCTGAACAGAGCAGACTTAATTAAAGAGAAGCTGAATTGCTGGAGAGAAATAGGAAAGTTTTCCCAGACAAGATACATAAATTCTGTTCCTAGCTGGATTCCAAAGGAGATGGAAAACACTAGTTATCAAGGCGTGGTTTTGTTTTCACGACAGCCAGTGTCAATCCCCCAAAATTTTTGCTTTCTGAGTCTTTTTCATTTTAGTTCTTTCAGACTTTTAAAAAGCTGAGATAGGTTATTTTCAAATTAGGTAATTTAAAGATTAAACTGTACGTTGCATAGATTTTTTAAAAAATGTAAAATATTCTAAATCTTCTTAATTGGTTTTCCAAAAATTGAAAAGTGATTGCATTATTTAAAACATAAATACAATTTTAGATTAGGAAAGTAGATGGTCCACTTAAAGTTGACAGGGAGAGAGCTGGCCTTCTCCAAGGGTTGAGCTACTTCATAGGGTAGGGTTTGAATAGTGGTCTCATTGTGTGTTGTGTAAAAGAACATATACAGACAACAGACTCTCTAAGTACGTGAGAAATACTTGCAGCTACTTGCATTATTATACTTCAGTTACTTTCATTATGGTAGGATGAAGCTAAATCTTAACTTCTGTAGATAGCACAAACAGGATATATTGAATAATGTAGTACGACCTTACCTGATCAGAAAAAAATGTTGACAAATTGCATGTGGAAAGGATACAGAGTTCCACCAAAACTGAAATTCTTTAGGGAATGAAATTGATTTAATTTTCAGTTGAATTTAAAGCAATATAGAAGAGATTCTGATGGCACTGTAATTTCTCTATCACTATTTTTTGAATGAAAAGCCCGATTTTTTTGGTAATATTATTTTTTTGCAGACACATATTTTGATTTAGTTTCTAATATACAATTTTTTAATTTCTTGAAAGAAAGATAGAAAAATATTTTTAGAAAGAAAGTATTTTCAGATGAAAAGTGTTGGTTTTGTTTTTTTTTTTTCCCGATGAGTTGTGGAATTCTTGATACATTTTATCCAATTCAGGAAAAATCCATATTTTCTGTCTTAGAAATTTCTTGCTGAAGTGAAATTTGTTTATTTTTCACACCTTTAGTTTAATGTTATCCATTTATTGCACAGTTTTTCATTCAGCATCCAGTAATCATAATCTGTTGAAACTTTTGTTGTGATTTTTAATTACTCATATCAATTATTGAAGTTCTTCTTGTTGTAATCCATTTGAAATTATGATCACAGCAGGCAAACACATTATTATCACAACATTTATTGTGATTTTTTTTTGTGTATGTAAGGAATATATAATTAGATTATTATTCAGGTAGCAGTCAGATGGTTCTAGAGGGCTGAAATTTGCTGTCTTCAATATCAGACTATATCAGTTTCCTCATAGGACCAAAATATCAGTGACTTGTAGAGCAGCATATACAATAAACTGAGATGTAATGTGGAGCTATAAAATAGGAAGAAATACAAAAGCAGTCCCATGCCTAGTACTTCAAAATGGGGAAAGTGAGAAGAAAATCAATTAATGTCACCCTTTTCTCATTAGAGAACTTAGGAGACTGATGATCTGCTCCAATTATTTTCCTGCTTGAGTAGGACCTAGGATGCAAAGGAGAAGCAGAAGGGTAAAATAAAATGTGAAAGTACAAATGTGTGTACAATTATAACTGCATAGATATATTACTCAGATATTTTTTTTTAATGGTAGTGAGTGCTATTCTTTAATTTCTTTTTCTGTAATAATTATGAATTAACAATATTTGTCTAATTATATCATTAATATATCTATTACTAATAAATTCTTGGCTTGATGCATTTTGGTGCATTTACATTTACCTAAAACTTAGTTTTTTTATGTTTAATAAAAGCATTTTAGCATTTTAAGAGAAAAACATTCTCATTTTATTAGCTTCCACAGAACAGCTTCAAGAAGCAGCTAGGACAACCAGTAATGTTTGGTTTATCCTATTTATATTTCTAATTGTCATTTACTACCAGCAAGGAAGAAGAGTTTCAAATCGTAGTGAGTTACTTTGGAAAATATATTTTATTACTTGCAAAAAAAAGAACACTTAAATGAAGAGAATTATAAAATCATTTTTACAGTAGTCTTTGGATAATAAATTTTCAAGCCTTAAATATCAGCAGATTCCTTTATCTGAGTTTATCTTGTTGAGATGGCTCAGAATTCTGTAATCAATCACTCTGCCATAAAGTGGCTTCATCATACATGTGTATTCTATTCAAAATCAAGTTGTAACTTCTGCACATAGTTATGTATTGGGTTGCAAGTTTAGCCCAAGTCTGTGTTCAATATTATCTGACACTGTATTGGCTACTATACACACTTTTGCTTAATACAGTCATTTTATTTAGGAAAGTTAATTGAAAGGTTGCCTATAATAAAGCATTTTTTTGGATGTAGAAAAACTTTGGCAGACAGTCTAGATTAAACAGAAAAAGAAGGAAGAAGGAAGAATACAAGAGATAAAGAACAAGAAAATGAAAGACTTATTCTAATGATAGATTACAACTTTGATTAGGAACTAAAAAATAGAAAGAGGTATTTTTTTAAGTCTAAATCATTCTTGAAGCCCTCGTTGGGTGCCTGGATCAACACACCTTCCTGGCTGAAAACTACAAATCACAATTATGCAATGGATAATATTTATTTGTAAGGAGGCTTGTTAAGGAGATGCTCAGAAAGGCAATAAGCATGTTTTCTTCTTCCAAAGAATGAAGTCTTGATGCAGGTACTTAAAAACTATAGAACCAAAGGCAGGAAACCTCAGGTTGGTAAAAGAATAACTTGGCAGACTTTAAAAAGATGACCATTCTCAACCTGTGTGCATCTGAGCACTATCAGGGTGATACGAAAGATATAAAGAAGTTACCACAGGAAGAGCATCAAGAGGAAGGACCTGGTTTACGTATGGAACTTCCATTGATCTGTTTTCATGTCATAGACATCTGTGTGTTAGAAGAAACATTTTAAAAATGTTATTTTTGGAAATCTTTACTTGTTCTTCATCATACATATGCTTCATCTAGCATACAAAGAAGTCTTAATCTCCTCCATGTTTTGAAAAAATAATCTACCTTGTATACAACATAGAAGGTCTATGCTATTTCATGTATATGCTAACAAAATACTAAAAAAAAAAAAAAAAAAAAAAAAAAAAAACAAACAAAAAAAAAACCTAAAGGATGAAGAAACCTAGAATGTACATTAAAGATGAGTCCTTATGCCTCAGATGTCACCTAAATGTATTTTTTGGCAGCTAACATAGAAGAGTAATAAATTTTGAAATTGCTTAACATCTAGAAGCATGCTCGCTCTTGCTCATTGGAAACTCTCCAGGATATGTCATTCCTTCAGGAGGTGGTGATCCATAGAAATATAAAGGTTTTACAATGACTTGAATGTTGACAATATTGTGTTAGAAACTGTGACTAGGCTTCATTTAAAAAGTTGTCTTCTCCTTGATCACTATTTTTCTCCATTGTTATTTAGCTATGGGGATTTCCAGCATCTCACTGTGCTTTCTTGCATGAAATGAAATTTAAAAGCTTGGAAGCTATCAGAGCTTCAGTTCCAAAACTTTGGCACTTCTTCATCTTCCTATTCATCAAAGTGGCTTCTCATTTTTAATTTTAATGGAACATCTATATGGCCAGCCTACCAAGAACTTCCAGTATTCATTCATACCTTCAGGATGGCTCTTCTGGTGAAGTTCTTTAGGACCATGAGAATTTTACTTTTACTCAAAGAATTCAAAATGTGAGGTTCTCTTTCAGTTCATAACAAAGTCAGCTATTCTGAAATATCAAAGTCCTTTGTGAATTGGAATGACCTTTCCCAGGTTAGCTCCTACACTTTAGCAATGGGTGATACTGGTTGCTCAAAATTCACATACATGGTTGCTTTTTGAAAAAAAAGAAAAAAAAAAGAAAAAAAAAAAAAAAGGCCTATGAGAGGGCAAACTTTCTCCAAAAAGGTCTTAACTTAAAAAAAGTCTACCCAAGGCATGAAAAAAGAGAACAAGTTCTGCAGGCTATTCACCTCTTGGCCTCTTTACTGAAATTGCCAACAAGGAGAGAAACTGCAATGAAGACTATTCTGAAAATAGTGTTGAATATCTGTCACTGCTTTGGGAAATGATTGACCTAATAATAATAGGTTTTATATCAGCAGATCTAGGAGTGTCATTCTCAAAGTCTTCACATGTGGTTTGAAAATTGACTTCCTAATGCTGATGATTCTGTGGAACTGACAGGAATTGCATTGCAGATGAATTTTCTGATGCAAGCACATAGTCTTATCTCTCTCCAGACTGATGTCCATGTGTGAAGTTTGTTGTTTGGGAATTACAGTCCTAAAATAATACTTTGGGCCATATACATTTCATGTCATGGAACAATTCACTCTTAAACTTTCTCTTATAAGGATGAACGTAATTCTTGTTAGAATCAAGGAAACAAATAAATGAATTCAATATCTTGAACTTAAGAAGTAGCAACTTAATTGATTCTTGTTTTCTAGAGAAGTCAAAGTTTCCTTCCAGAGAATATTCTCACACAGGCTAGCAGAAATTATTGTAGATTAAAGACAAAGTTTTCAAGAGTAATTACTGCTGGCCTAAATCTGATCTCACTGACTTCAATGAATTGCCATTGACTTTAATGTGAATACTGCTAGCCGAATGTCAAGAGTTTTAGGAAAATCCAGTGATGACACAATTATTCAGCTGTCAGTGAGACAAGAATAGACTACAGGACTCTCAGAAATTAGTTATTTCCTTGTTCTGTTTCTTTTTCATGAATTGTATTTATTTCTTAGAAGCATATAAATGTGATCATACCAAAGTAGAAAACCACACAGATCTACAAAGAGGAGAAGAAACAAAACGAATCAAACTGGACTACTGGGGCGTGGGGGTGGAGAGAGTTAACAAATGTAAATATAGATAAAAATAAACAAATCCAATTAGATATTGCCTTGGAAAATTGCTACTGACTTTATTTCCCTATTTGCATTTTTGAAAGTTAACTAGCCCCAATTTTATAATAAATAAGAAAAATGAATTGCAGATCCCAGCACTGTTTATGTTCAATTCCTGAGCTGTATTAATTTATCCCAAATTAAAGAAAAAGTACGTATATATTGTTTGTACTGGAATTAATATTATAATCAATGGATCTTTCTGTGATGCTTCCAATTTATCACTATTATTTATTAGGTATAGTATGATAATACCTAGAGAACAATCAAGAAAGATATTCCATTACTATAGGCAACCTATTTCGAATTTGACCTGCTTAGTTCACTTTTAATGAGTAAGTCGTCAATAGATTTAGAGGGCAGGGGAGAAGAATATATACAACACACAAATAAAGAAATCAATGTCACAATTCATAGATGTCAAAATATATTTCTGGGAAACTGTGAGGAATAGTTAAGGAAAATCACTGTTTATGATCATGCAGCGCCCATATAGAACTTTGAATCTTTTTCTGTAAATTTTGAATCCATTAGCCAATTTCTACTCTTTTTTTCCCCCAGAGAGATAGAAGTAACAAAAATTACAAAGTTTCTACACATTTAAAGAAAATAACGCCACTTTAAGTGAAAATTTACTGACACCATCTCTCCATAGACAGTGGAGAGTCCACACCAAGCATGCTATTGAGCAGCAGCTTTTATCAGAAGTACTGTTTCTGAAACAATTTCAGCTGACCACTGTATGCACTCACTGATGGTAATTAAACGAACATAAACAGTTTCAGTCTATGATATCACATTTCACACATACTGCATGGAGATTTAATATAAATGAAAATGTGAGTTTCTCATGAACAGGCAGGTACTTCCATCTATATTAGTATGTGCAGTTCTCTCCACTGTGTATAGAAGAAGGTATCTAGAAGATAGGTTGTTCTAAAATATGACAGACAAATCACATTCTTAAAGAGCATAGTGCTCTCTGTTGAATACAGTATGAGTTTAGGCTGACTCATCTCCGTTGGAGACAGTAACAGTTCAGTGACGTGAATCCAACTTGCCTGCTCTTCTTTTGGGTGCTTTATAAAACACGGTTAGTATATACATTTAGGTTATTCTAACTCTGTTGCAAAGAAAATAAATTAAAAAATATTATTTTCATTAAACAAGTACAAATTATTTTGTCAGCATGTACAGTTGTTTTCATACAGGAAATCAGGTAGAGCAATGGCTGCCTTTTCACGCAGGGGGGACTCCATGTTGCTGAATTGGCTCGCTATCCAAAATGCAAAGGTTAGTCTGTGCTTTGTGCATATCCGTAATCAGTTTTATCACTCCATTTGTCATATGTGTTTTTCCTGTAGATAGATATACTTCACTTATGAACTATAGGATCCAAACTGAAGTTTGTACAGTACAGATGATACTACAACAGGTGGACTGATGTCCTAGTTAGGACAAGTTGTATGTAGGTCCTGGGTTTTAACATGTGTTTGAGCCTGTCATATTCACTTGTGTTGTGATGTTAGGTCACAGAATAAATATCACATAATATTATACATTTTTGTTAGATCAGCCACATCACCTCTTGATGCACATACTCAAGCTCTTCCTAGCATCAGATTTTCAGGATGGGATTCGACTTGATCTATGCAACAAATAAGTCTCAGTAGGTGATTACTGTTCTATGACACAGTAAGACATCAGCCAGAATATCTGTGCAATTAGCATGGGTGCCTCAATGCTTAGCACATGATAGTATGACACTGATGTAATGAGAGGCTTGTTTGTTAAATCAGCATAGACTTCTGTTGTTTCTCTGTATGTCTGTTTTAGCCTAACCTATATTGTGATTTCCCCAGAAATATTTTTTTCTTCTGTCATGGTATGTTTTTTCTCCAATCAAATCCACTAGCGCAGATTTAATAGACGCACTGCAAATTATGTTTCATTTAAGAAAAAGCAGAACAGCTTAATAATCTTTTTATGTAACTGCTGCACATTAAATGTAAATTAATTAATTTCCATAACAATGACTTTTACTAAATATAAATCAAATTCCATTTTAAAGATTTTCAAAGCAAATACTGTTGTGTTTTTTTTTTTCATAATACAAACATTAATTCTCCCAAATATGAGTGCTTACAAGCACTCATACCCTATATGATTCACCTACACTGGCATTAGCTTGTCTAGAGACTGTCATCTAAACGTGTTAAAGCACTGAAAAATAACAGAGAATGACTTATAATTGCTACTGCTGACAGGTTATGGATTTTGTACGACAAATTTTGTTCCTCTTACCAACCTCATCTCTTTATTAGGACAGTTTTGTTACATATTTTCTTTCAGGCTGCAAATTCTGTGGTACAGAAATTGTACCATTTGATTCATTTTTACATTGTCTAACAAAATGTGATTATAAATATGCTTTTATATTGTTAATAATAAATAATAAATTTCTGATGAGAAATTTTTATACTCGGGTAAATAAATACCGAAATAAGTAAGAAGGAAACTACCGAGAATCTTTTACAAATCAAAGTCAGAAATACCCTTCCCATCAAAAAGATATTAACATGCACTTTGTAGGCATAATAGAAGGTTACATTTCTTTAAAGGTGCTGTTAAACTGTAGACATATACTACATGTGCAGCCAAGGATGGGGTTGGACATCAGGTGACTTCAGATGTCTTAAAATTTATGCAAGCAGTTTTCCCTTATGGCAGAAAGTAAACAATACCCATCTCCCAGCAGAAATTCCTTCCAGCTTTTTCCCTTTCCCGATTCCACAGGGAACTCAGATAGCCTAAATATTCCTGAGCATTTAGGGTTCCCTTTAATTACCTTAAATCCCTTAATTCCCTTTAATAATCACAAATAATTCAAGGCATCCACATTGTGCTGGCAGAGAGGAAACAGGACCTAAAAGTTCCTTGCATCCTGAATATGATGTTATTGTTGAGGATCCTTTATAACAGACTGAATGGGTTCTGGAGAACAATCAAGTTCTAATTGAAATAATTCCCAAACTATTAATTTTTAAACAGCTGTAGTCAGACTAAACGTGATTGAGCCTTTGAGTTATGAACTATAGTAATTTCTGATCAAATATCCCATGGTGGAGCTGCAAATGATGGCAGAAAATGTTCAGAAACATGCTTATAACAGGGAGAATGGGGACAGCACGTAGGACTTAAAATGGGAGAAGCAGGCTCTTCTAATTGATGGGCTTCAAATCTATGTGAAGGAATATATTTTGGGAATACAAACACTTTGCTAGCACCAGAATTACGCAAACAGGACTGCTTGATATTTTGCATATTTTCAGCTTTTTTGAGAACTGTATATCAGATTTCCACCTTTTGAATGTGCTTTTGCTAATTGTAGAAAGGAACTCTTTGTACTTAAAAAACAGAAATGTTCCTTGCTCCAAAGAGCATAAGGCAGAGATTTGGATCAAGAAATACTTAAAGAGATTATTTTTAAAAAAGACTGAGAAAGACTGTCAGGCTGACAAGCTCTTGTTTCCATCTGTATGGAATAAAGTATTGAGGAGCAAAAAATATAATACACACACATGAGGAAAAAAATTAAATACGTACATTATAAAAAAGACATAAGAAGAGCATTAGGAAGATCCATAGTGCCATTCAAAACACTAACTTGATACAATCAAACACGGAGATGAAGTCAGCACTTGGATGTGTCTCATAGTAAAACAAACAAACAAACAAACAAATAAATAAATTGCTTTAAGCTATTTTCCTGCCAGTAAAACTGGCTGGAAAATGAGTAAGCAGTGTTCACAAATGATTGGAATTTTTGTTGTTCTATTTTTCTCCTTAAATACACTTAAGTCAAAATGTGGATTGCACAATAAAGAAAAAAATGTTGAGTGCAAAAACAAACAAACTAACTAATAAATAAATAAATAAAGATTGCAAGGGAATAAAAAAGATAATTTCCATCTTAAACATTTTTTGTTCTTTCGTTTGTTTGTTTCCCAAATGAAACTTGTCTGAAACTCCTAAATACAAGAAATTATGGCCATCTCTAAACCTCCTAGATTTTTATATCAACATAACAATAGGAACTCCCAATTTCCGTGTAAATTATTCACTTTGGCCATGAATAATATGCAAAGAAACAATCACTTCCAAGAAAGCCACAAGAGCTACAAGTCTGTTTTTTCTGCTTATGTAAATCACTGTAACACTGACTTTAGTCAAATTATACCAATCAACATCAGCTGAAGCTTTGACTAAACTGAATCTTTAGTACATCTGCTTGGTAATCCAAAGATCTAACTACACTTCTGCATACATAAAGTTAAATACCCTTCACCTAGAAAGGATCACTAAAGATCTCTCAGATCTATTCTGGACCTGATAATTAAATTTTTGAATATCTAGTCTATTGGAGTTGTCTGCCATTGTGATTCAGTATCAGTAGTTACTGCAAAACTGAGTGATGTCACATCTCAGAGTTACAGTGAAAATATACCTGTAGGTGAACTTCTATAGATATTTCCAAAATGCAGAAAGTAGGAAAATACATTACACGTAATAACTACTACACCTGACCTCATGTACTGCTGAGATAGCTGTCGTATATAATAAAAAAAGGTGAAGAGAGAAGGTAAGGTCATAAGAAAAAATACAAAAATATTTTAAAAAAAAAAAAAAAAAAAGACATTTCACAAGTCTTAATCACAGCTGAAAATATTTTTCTTGTCTCTGAGTGAAGAATTTCTGCATAACTAAGATGTAATTTTAGTTTTTCTTTGTAGTTTCACTAGCGGAACAGAAATTCCTGACTACGTAAAAGTAGCAATAGTCATGTTTACCTAACTCTGGGGTAGTTTTTTCCCCAATAAATACAGCTGAATAATAACAAAACGGCCTCATTCCACCCCTACAAGCCAGCAGCAAATATAAATCCATCAGGGTCACAATAAGATTAAACTGTGGGTGCAGTTTGCTTGTTAGACTTCTTCCTGAAATAACTTCCATGTGAGATGGGAATTTATTGTTGCAATAAGTTGGTTCCTGTTGTGGGCCCAACAATAAAGCTGGCAATCCTCTTACCGGGAGCATTACTTTTGCCTGTATGTTGTCTGGCTAAACTGTTTAGTCACCTTTTGTCTCCATTGGAGTACAATGTGCTTGCTGATTTGCCAAGTCCCAAATCCTATATTTAATACAATGTCTTGATGTTGTGTAAAAAATAAAAAGTCTGACTCTCCCTGAATACCGTTAAGGAAATAGAAGAGGAGTGCAAGAAAATCGGTGCTGGATTTAATAAACATCTAGACAAACAGCCAAGCTGTGTCTTTAGGAGAAAGGAGACAGGGACAAAAGTATTGCATTTATTCACCACCTCAGAGGAAAGTATCATGATTCGTCTCCCTCCAGCACTTTTTTCTTGCTTTAATATAAGAAAATTTATTTGATGCTGACCCATATCGGATCTAAAGACTAACAAAGGATAGAGTCATCTATTCCTAAATAAATAGATACTGCTATGTCTAAACCTATCTGAATTTGTAGTGGATTTTGTTTTTTCCTATCTATTGACTCTAAGGCTGAGTACATCCAGTATGTTTAAATCCATTACTAAGGAAACGTATGCTAAGCTCTTCATGAAGGAAAAAGCCAGACTGACAAAGTAGTCTGAGGTCATCACTTGTGTAGCCATGTTTTTTTGGTTTTCACCTGGCTGACCAAACCATTGGTAGTTGCAGAGTTCACGTGGACTCTGTTTATTTACCAGACCACATGGATATGTGTGTAGCAATTGAAGTTTATATCAGTATAGTTTCATTCACAGAATCTCAGAATCATAGGAATTGGAAGAGACCTCTGGAGAGCATCTAGGCCAACCCCCCTGCTAAAGGAGTTTCCTTACAGCAGTCTCATAGGTAGACATCCAGGCAGGTCTTGAATATCTCCTGGGAAGGAGGATCCACTACCTCTCTTGGCAGCCTGTTCCAGTGCTCTGTCACCCTTACAATAAAGAAGCTCTTCCGTATGTAAGTATGGAACTTCCCATGTCCCAATTTCTGCCTATTGCTCCCTCTACTGTTCTACTGTTCTACTGTTGCTCACTACCAAAGTGTCTGCACCCATTGTGTCGACTCTCATAGGTTAGATATTTATAAGCAGTTATGAGATCCCTTCTCAGCCCTCTCTTCTTGATGCTGAAGATCTCTCAGATCTCTCTGCCTTTCCTTGTACTGGAGATGCTCCAGGCCTATAACCATCTTTGTTGCCTCCTTTGGACTCTTTCCGCCTCTCTGATCAGAAGAGATCAGAAAGCTAGTCCTGAATGTTACACATGCTTTTTTGAAGGCATCTCCATCTGCCACTCTCTCCATTGCTAACAGAAATCTACAGAAACTGTACTCCGAGTTTAGATGCCTAAAACTGGGCAGAATGTTTCAGAGCCATAGTCACTGCCATTTAAAGCTCTACAAGCTAATGCTGCTAGAATGCCTGCCTGGTATAAAAATTACATCTTCCAAAATGCATTAAAAATATTGTTTTCAAGCAAATTTCATGAGAGAAGAAAAACAAATGATGACAAAATGTTCAGTAGCAGTAATTTCTGCATGGGATGCATTGATTTTAATTTCACAATAGCTTAAAAAAATCATTGTTCCAATATATTAAAAAGTTATATGTAGTTCTCCTCTGAATGAAACTCTCTGAGCTTATCACAGTGAAATATTTGAACTGACCTTCACCTCCCCGAGTTTTTTTCCTTCAGGGAATTTCAATTTGGAGAAAGAACTTTATTTGTTCTCGGTGTTTGCTTATATTTACAAATGAACAAAGAAAAATCGCTGTTTAAGGATTTCCTATTACAGATGAAAATCTGTTTGTTTTCTCTCCCCAAAACTACTACCATCTCACATCTCCTCTGCAGTAAATTAACCTTGTACCCTCCCTTTGGCTTCCACTGAGCAAAAAATCTGTCTCACCCTGCAAATACTGTTTGCAATTGCATAATTTGAGATTTTAGAGTCTTCCAATAACTCTGTGGGAATACCTGAACTCAAAACAGGGGGATGTTACTCCCCCAGCAGGTAACAGAATAACATAGGTTTTATTGTGTAGGTGCCACTGAGAAAAGAGCAGGGCAGGTTGTTAAAATAGGATCGAGTGTAAGAAAGAGGAAAGGTCAGAATGCATTTGAAAAAGTCTGAGCTTTTGGAGCTGTTTGCACAACCTGTTTGTACTTACAGGTACTGGGTACTCATTCGAGACCATCCCTTCAAGTTAGAGCTCACAGGACAAGACGGAATCTTGGGTTTTTATTGCTCCATGCTGGAAATAAATGCATGAGTTCAATTATCAGGGTTGTCAGTCTGCTGCATCTCATCAACACTATGTTTACTTTAAAGCGAGAGAAATAAGTAAAAATTTGTACTTTATTTATTATATAGAAGGAGTGACAAATGCAAGCAGCAAGAATCTCAGCCCAAAGTGCAACAGATAATTTCAAATACGAATAAACAGAATGTTTCTGGAGTGGAGGTGCATTCTCAAAGTGACTTTATAAAAGCTTTCTCCCCCCCCACTGCATCCTTCCCCCCCTCTCAGCAGCCTCCTTGAGATCTCATGTATCATTGTTTTTGCACACCGCTTTCCATGAGATGAGTTTAATAGCATTATAAAAGTCACATTGTGCGCAAATTGGGAACTTCAGCGCCTCGGTAACTGCTCTGATGCATACACACTTGCAAAGTTTTCAAAGCAGAAATGTTGAAGGCACTTCAAGGCACAAAAACATCCTTGGGTAAATTACTTCCTATTAGTATGTCACATATATCTTATATATAGCTGTGGTTTCATGAAGTGACAGACGCGCTTGACAATAAAACTTTGCACTCTCTTTTATTTATATTTTTCCTGATTTTTTTTATTTCCTCCAAGTATATAAAGTCTGATGTTAAACCACTGATTTTCCTGCTACCTCTGAGACCAATGCTGTTTCCTTTACTTACCCATAGGATATTTCCACCCATCCTTCTGCCTATTAAGCAATTCCAATCACTGTTGCTTATCACAGGTAGCAAGTGGAAACATGGATAGTTTTAGAAGGTGAGCAGGTTGTAAGTCCTGTGACACAGTTAGCATTAAAGTGGAAGAAAATGAAACTAAACCTGTACCTAAAAAAAAAAGAGATTTTCTTATCTGGATAAATTCCACCTTAGATTACAGAACCTTACACTTTTCTTAATATCATAAAGCTATACAGCAGGAACAAAAAAACGCCAAGCTTTCTTTCTCACCTATTATGAAGAAAGAACAAGCTCAACTTCTTCTATTAATATCCCCCAAACTGTCTGCAACCTTCCTCTTTTCCAAACAGTGACCCCAGGGTGAGTAGCACAGTTCTCAGTTTTTCCATAAAGACATTGATTTCCTTATATGCTGCATTTTATGCTCCTGTGTAATGGACATTGAAATCAGTTTCATTTCAGGTTTACAATCTGTTTAACTTCCTCATTCCTAAATAGAATTTTGAATATTTTGTTTGCTTTTAAGACAACATTTGGAAATATTTGACACTCCAGATCTGGCAGGTTGAATGAGACTTTTGATGAACTGATA
This sequence comes from Centrocercus urophasianus, assembly GCF_019232065.1. Taxonomy (NCBI): domain Eukaryota; kingdom Metazoa; phylum Chordata; class Aves; order Galliformes; family Phasianidae; genus Centrocercus; species Centrocercus urophasianus. The sequence goes on along the minus strand of NW_024884922.1, from coordinate 2,116,453 downwards.
CGAAAGTTTAGATTAGAAATTAAAACTAGGGGAAAAAAATGATTCAGTCTTTTTCCACTTTTGTGCCCCATTCCCCCATAATACAAAACTTTGCAAGAGAGAAATCACATTTTCTTCATAAGTTCTGATAATGTTGATAGCTCCCATTTAATTTCCACTACAGTATTTTCCAAAATTTAATTGCTAAGAAAAAGATGAATTAGATATACATAAATTATGGAAAATAACAGTTGTATTAAACTTACATACTAAGCATGCATTACATTTACAATGTCCATTTAACTGAGCTACAAATACTGCTTTTACAGCTATGGGAAATATTTTCTAAATGGATGTGTTTCCAGTCAAACATCTAAAAATTGATCTGGGTGGAGAAGAATATGAGAGGAGAATCTCAGTACTTAAAATATTTTGTTAAAAAAATTTCTCTTTCAGATCCTCAGAAAAACATTCAGATTTGAATCTATGACTGTACAATGAGATGTTTCATCTGCAAAGGTATCTCTTTAATAAGAAACCAGAATTTGGGCCCCATTCAAAATCTCTTCCTAAGTCACATTAATCCCAAAAAAATATTTTGCCACCCTCCCCACTATCAAAAGTGAAAATCGCAAGATTTTTAGTATTAGTTTTGGGTACACAGTGGCCCATATTTATACTTAAAGGATAGATGAAGTATATTTTTAACATATGCCTAAAATTTTGAATAGAATACAGATATTTTAAAATACTAACAAAATTTAAGATCATCACTACACTTTTATATAAGGAGTTCAAGTTAGTATTGAGAAGTCATAGTGGTTTAAAGTATTAAGGTTCTTTTCTATATGCACCTTTACATATCTTTTATATTTTATTTATATAATATATGCACATGTATTTAGAAACACGTAGCTATTCCATTCCAGATCTTATCCTGTTGCAGTTTTTTTTTTCAAGATTAAATGACATAATAAACAGAACATAAACCAAATATCTGAAGCATAAATCTCCTCTAGATGTACTGCATAATATAACTTGCTTAGTTCAAGCATCAAAGATTTAACAGTGGCTATCTTAACAGAGTTTTTTTTCTAGTTAGTATAGTGGTCCTTCAAGTAAATGAAGAAGGAAGAAAGACAAGGAGGGAAGAAGTGTAGGAAAGAGCGATAGGAAATAGAAGAGAAGAAAGGAGGGAGGAAGGGAGAAAGGAAAGGAGGAAGAAAGGAAGGGAGGGAGAAAATCTCAAAGGTATGGTTGAATCTAGGGGTATTGCAGAGGACTATAAAGATGAACCTCATCAGAGAAAGCTGTATATGCAATACCGTTGAACTGGAAGGGAACAGTTGACAATAGAATAGAAAAAAACTGATTCACATTCTTTGAAGTCAGATCAAATTCCTTATCCCAAAAACTTTCACAAATTAAGGGCCAAGTTTTCCTCTGCATTATGTGAACTATGATAAAACTATAAACAAGAGGAAAACCTGTCTTCAGGCACTTGATTCCTAAATCAAGGACTTAGAATATTTTTATATGCATTCATTATTCTGTTCACCATTTCACTGTAACATATCTCTGTGTGGCAAATCCTAATCTCTATTTTTCTGCATGTTTAAACTTGATATTTCCCAAAACATTTTTGCTCATTTCAGTAGCATGGTATGGAATGTGTCCAGTGGAATTAGTTATGTCTAGGTCTTTCTTACTCCTTCTTCTCAGAAGAAAATTCTACTTTTTTAGCTGGGTATCTTGTTCTGTGCGAGCTGTTTGTAAGAACAGCAGAAGGAATCAAGAAGTACACTTGACATCTAAAGTGGAAAGTCTTATGATCTATACAATTGTTCTTTCTTCTTACAGGAATTTGTTCCACAATTGTTGTGTGGTTTCTAAAAAAAGTCCTGGTTTCAGTACAAAAAATACCTTAGAGTACAAAGCCTCTATCTTCTTCGAGAACAGTTCTTTCTTTCACAAGGAGACAAGATTTTTTCACTCATTAGCTCAAGGTGTTTATTAGTCCTTAGTTTACCTTTGCAGAACTTACAAAGTAATCTTCAGGACTCTGAATTTAATGTTAAATGTAGGAAATAAGACAGAACAAAGAACAGAGCCAATTTCCTTCCAGCAGCATGAAGATAGATGAGGTGATGGGGAAAATCCTTCTCTATAGGTGTAAGAAGTTAACTATCAAAAAAGAGCTGGCTACCTACTTTTGCAACAACGTGGGGTCTTACCCACTTTCACTGATAAATGAAACAATTTCCTTCACTGGTCAATGGAGTAACTCATGATATGAGAAGCTGTTCTGTGTGACAAAATCTGGGCCAATGCATCATGAGCAAAGAAAGGGAGACAGCTGCTTTGAGTAAAGCCAGGACATTACCATGCTCTGGTCCTTGCAAAACTAAGTCCTTTTCCTGCTGTTTGCATGACTTTTTATGATAGAGACTCACCTTTGCGAAAGGCATTTTGCTGTAGACAGTTTAGATTGCTGTTCTTTAAATCCAGACACTACAGTCAGCTGGAACTCTGCAGTGACCTCTTCCATGACAGAGTAAAATAAATCATAGTGCTAGAATCATTGCAAGAACAAAAGAGATCCTTCCATCGTGGGAACATTTTTTGCCTCTTTAGATAGGATTTCCACTTCCTTACCCAGGCTTTGAAAAGTTAGACATCTAAGTCTAAGCTACTCATTTAGGATTCCTTAACAGCAAACAGAAAGAAATACAAATCCATCCAGAGGACAGTTCACCTCGTCCTAAAATATGTGTCTGACACGAGTCAGCAGCATTGCCATCTGAGTTGACCATATCAGTCCTTCGGCTATAAGGAATGCTCAAGGCAATGTACATCCTTTAATTTTACACACTGAATTTATATATGAGGATCCTCACTTTCTTTATGGTATTCTGATTTTCACTCTTGCAGAATTATGTATCAATGAGAGATAACAATAAAGGCCATGTATTCAAGTCTTATTCCTGATAAGTGCTTGACTACGTAACATAATCAAAATTTGAGCTGAGGAATGATTTAAAGAGAAAAAAAAAAAAAAAAAAGGCTTCATATTTGTCACCTTAGTTATTATGGAAAAAATGTACTATAAACATGAAGTAATAATATCAATCTCACTTTTATGTTCACGCACATACACACACACACACACATATAAAGAAAAGGAAACAAGGTGAATTTGGTCTCAATTTACTTAGATGGATAATAAGACTTTCACTTATTGTTGCATTATTTGTTAGTATATGGATGAAAAATTAGGTGACAATATGCAAAATATATTTTCTGCATATTATAATATTTAGTAATGTCATTTGATTTTTTATATGTTTCATTAAATTGTTTTGTGGCTTTATTATCTACCCAGATGCACAGCTCAGAAATACAATTATTCAGATTTAGAAGCAATAAAATTTGGCATGCATTTACTTGTATTCAGAATTCCTGCATGTTAAAGAGAAATTACTGCATTCTCCCCACATAGTTCTGTTCTCATGCCTTTGCTGAACCATTCATTAGATGGAGCATATTATAGAAAATACACCATTTATGTTAAGGAACCCTCTGATAACAGATGTATTTGTACAAAGCAAATATTTCAATATATCATAGACTTTTGATCATGACTGTAATAGAAGCAAACGTATACACATTTTCTGCAATGCATATCTCTGTTATATGGTTACCAGGAAGGGAGAGGGGAATGTGTGCAATTGATTATAACTTGTAAGAAAAGGCATCTGCAGACAGTGGTTAACAATCCTTTGAAAACACTATTGAATAAAATACAAATTGCTCTGTTCTATAATAAATGTTTCAAGGTTGTGTTTAAAGGTGTGTCTTCTAGCTGACACATAGGGAATTTTCCTATCAATGTGTTGTTCCAGCTTTTGTTTTTCTTCACTGTGTTTCATAAATCGAGCACTCAAATATATGACACCATGTCCCAAAGTTGTGCCCCATACTCTGTAGTTGTGACTGAGGGCAGAAAGCAAGTCAGTTGTCATGTCCTGAAGGAGAGATTTCAGACATGATGTCTTCTGCGCTCTGTGAAGCTACTCACAGCATCACAATCTCTATTTGGTCTTCAAACATGGTTTTGGGATGTATGTCACATCATACATTATAGACCTGCTGGGATGAGCAGAGCCCTAACTGCTTACAAACATGGAGATAAATGAAATGAACAAAAGACATCATTTTTCTGCTTTTATCCCTTTCTTTTCACTCCAAATTCTAAGCAGGATCTGCAGTAGCACTGTTGAGAGCTTTCCTTCCTCAGTGCTATGCTCTTCACACCATCTTTGCAATCTGGCAGAACCTCATATTTGTGGACCAAGACTTCAACCTCAGCTTATGAGCATTAGTTCCATATCTGATTAGGTCACTCTGCCTGCTCTCTGCCCTCTCTCAGTGGCCAGCTCTGCTCTGACAGGAAAAAAAAATAATTTTACTTTTCAAGCATTCATGAAGGCAACGCTGGGGAACCTCAGCACTTTGGTCCTTAAAGCAGGACTCTAATATATTCCTGGTGAAATCACAGCCGTATAGTTATGTTTCCCAAGGGCTCAAGTCTCTCCCATCCCTACATACTCACTGAATACATAGGAAAATTGTATCTCTTGCTCTATGTCCAGATGGAGGCCAATAATGAGTGGCGTCCCCCAAGGGTCTCTTTTGGGACCGGTGCTCTTTAATATCTTTATCAATGACATCGATGATGGAATTGAGTGCACCCTCAGCAAGTTTGTTGATGACACCAAGCTGAGTGGTGCGTTTGACAGGGTGGAAGGAAGGGATGCCATTCAGAGAGACCTCAACCCTGCCATTCTGTGATTCTGTGATTCTGTGATCTCATTAGTGAATGAATGAGCAGAGACAAGGACAACCTGTGCAAATGTATGTTGGGTTTTGGGAAACTGAGACACACCGTAATCATGTCATGCCTATCTGCAAGAGACTACTGCTAGTAATATAGAAAGCCTACAGATCATTGATTACTGCAGATATAGCATTTTTTTGCTTTTCTACCACTTCATCCCAAAAGCAGAGAAGTTTCCAAATAATTAAATTCACTTGAATATTTTTCATTTTGCAAAAGCCACAAAGCTAGTTCTCCTTTCTCCATTATCCACTGTAATTATCAAAATGTAGATTTCATCTTTTTCTTTTTTTAAGAAGAAAAATGAATAACTTCTGCTTCAAGATTTCTGATTAGGATGTAAGAGCTTTATTACATGAATGAAATCAGTATAATCTTTTTTTGCCTAAATTTACACACATAGAACAGATCACTTTAATTCCTATTTCTGCAGAGGTTTAGAATTTTCTTTCTCTATCCTAATGGGTAGAATTTCAAGCAATTATGTTGTTTGTATTTCATAGGCTAAACTCAATTTATTTTCTTTATATGTTAATTTAGAATAACTCTATTGACTTCAACACAGTTACACTGGATTTACATTACTGTAAATGACAGTAAGTGTTGGTCCTTCAGTGACTATGGGGATTTTGGATTTCCCAATGGGTTTGGAAAACCATACTCAGTAATTCTGCTCAAAATGTCTCTATTCCTGAGGCCATTTAATATTTATGCAGTAGTTTCAAGCTAGTTACTATAGAGTACAATGATTTATTGTGAACCAACACTTACATAATAAACTATAATAAAGCAGCTATTTAGGCTGGCTTACGTTTACCACAGTTCAATTCAAGCCATTTGAGAATCCTCCCCAGTTAAAATCAAGTTTGTCCAATACAACTAAGAAACCTGACTTGATGTAATCCTTAACTTTACAGGACTGGAAAAATTGGCCCTGGATTAGCAAATACCAGTGGATATCATGGTAGGACTTAGGACTTCTCTTATCCTCCAAATGCACTGTCTTTTGAAACAAGGGGTGAGTCTATCCAAGAGTGAAAAGGAAGTAATCTTTCTCTGTCTTTCTTGGCACACAGCTGAGTTATTTTACTCAAGAGGAAATGCTTTGGGTGTTTCTGTATTGTGAGAGGAACAGATGCATGGCACTTTCATAAGATTTCAGTCTCTACATCATATTCTTTTTATTGTTATTTGAAAAAAATTCTGAATAGCTCTCAACTTCAAACCATGAATCACCTCTTTCACTGTCTCTGTTTTCCCTGGCCTAGTACATTTTCCCAAAGGAGATGCTTTGCTCTTCACTCATGCATCAGCCCTCACTAATATCATCAAATGCTCTCCCATTTACACTGCATAACTGACTGGAGGTTGAAAGAGGCCAGTAACAATGAGACCTGAAAGCTGGGTTTTGTTGGCAGTGTTTTTTTGTTTGCCTATTTTGTTTTTTAAAGAAGACTCTGGGCCTAAATTCTATAGATATGGTAAAATATCATCGTGATGTCTGACATTTAAACTGAAGGCACTAAAACCTAAGAGCTCACAGATTCCCGATGTGTTTCCCTACTGATGAATGCTGGCTTTCAGCAACCACAGATGCCTTTGATTTAACTTTTCAATATGTTTCATCCACACTATTTTGTTTTCTATCATGAAAGAAATGTTAGTCATCACCCCATCAACAACAGAAAAAAAAAATGGGTAAAATAAATAGAGGCCATGATAAGTATCAGCTGGTGTTATTCTTGTTGCAAATGAAAAGAATACCATTTCCTCAAGTTTGCTCAGAGTCACTTCATAACATCTCTCAGGCTCCAAGATACAGCTGAGGTTTTCAAGCCACATCATGGCATAAGCCCTGTCACCACCACAAGACAAGAAAAATAGTGCAAACTATCAGCACCTGCATCATGTATACAAACTTTTGTCCTCTTTTGACTGCAGCAGTATAGATCAAAATAAGTTCAACTATATAAAAGAAGTGCTGCGGTTCAGCAGCAGGTGTTTCAACCAGGTAGAGAAATCATGGGGAGAAATTATCCAGTGTCAGGCTATACCATAATACCACAGAGCCATAACTAAATTTGCAATCTGAATATATATGAATTAATATTTCCAAATTTCTATACTGTTGAATGAGTGGGAAGAATTGGTAGGAGTTTATCTGTGTACTTAACCAAAATGAGTTGTGAATTTCTTACTTCCTTTTAATGATTTATATCTGTGAGAGCTGTCATATATACATTTATGATAATTGAGGAGGAAAAAAAAATTGTAAAAAGGATGTATTGCCTTGTCTTTTCTCCAAAGTAATCTTCTCTCCTGTTACCATGAATTCAAACAGACAAAAGATAAGGCATTTAGCATAAATCCATGATATGTGGCAATTATTATATCTCCAGGAAAGAAAGCCCACTCATTACTCAGAATTCATCAAGGCCTTAAAGTCATCAAGAAGGTACATGCAGAACAGAAGTAAGGGATGACTGAAACAACTTTGGAAGTGTATGAGGGAAGAAAGAATTTCCCAGGACACAGCTAAACTTTACTGCATTTTTTTCTTTTTTTATTTTTTTTTTTTTTTTTTTTTTTTTTTTTTTTTTCAAAGAAGAGGGTAAAAAAAAAAACCGAAGCACACTTATTGAAATAAGGACTTAGAAATGCCAGAAGAGAATAATGAGAAGAATTAAATCTTTTCTGTATACAGGTGCTAAAAATTGAACAGAAATAAAAATGAAAATGAAAAAAAAATAATAGTAAAATAAAATAAAAGGCTCTTGTTGTCATTAAAGAGAAAAATAATAGAGGTTAGGATCAATATTAAATACATTCTGGTTGAGATGTCACAGTTTTGGCATGTGCCTCTAGAATTAATGCCATACATTTTTTCATATTCAAGACGCATTTTTGTAGGCATCATTCCCACACACTGCCATTTAGTTTGGTTCCATTGCCAAAGTCAGCACACTACAAATGAACCATGCTTTGAACAGCTCTCTGAGATAGGATAGCAGAATGACATAACTAAAGGCAGTCTAAAAGCAGAATACAAATTTGAAAGTTGTGAAACGTGTGACACAAAGATATCACTAATTTTCCTGTTGCAAACGAAAGGGAAAATGAACACATGACCAATATAGAAAAGTATCCAGATGTAAATCTATCTAGCCAAACCAGAGTCAGGCAGAGATGTCCTGTGGGCATATGGTGAAAACATCAGTAAAGATTTGCAGACAAAAAGCATTCATTTAGAAAGGGAAAACAATAAGGTGCTATTACAGTAAGTGTAATAAGCAGTTGTTCAGGAATGGTATCACTAATGATCTCTCATGGCAGCATGGTGGATAACAAAGGTGAATGCCATAGGGTTCATCAGCACATACAAAGAATAGCACCGATGCACATAATGGAAGATAAGGCCTCAGATTTTGTATACAGATGTAAATTGCACATGCTCTTTTATAAGAAACAGTTATTCTCAACCTTGACTTCAAGCCATGTATAACAATTTCATGACCTCCTACAATCACACTGACAAACCCAATCTCTTGTTTTTTGTACGGTTTGCAAGCTAAGTATAAACATGACAGACAGCTCATAGCTTCTAACCCTCCCATGGAACACCTAGAGGAAGTGCAGAAGAGCCAAGTACAGGGGTTTTGTCTAAACCCGTTTGCTGTTTGTTTTAGCACAAACAAATGCTAGTGGTTTAACAAAACATACACTGCACTTGCTAGAGCAGCAGCTCAAAAAGAGAATGCACACAGCTGGGAAGGTACAACATAACGTACATCCCTGAGGAGACACAACCAGCATCAGCGAGGTTTGTTGCTTTGTGACAAGTACATAGAACGAGTGCAACCAGCACAGACTGCTCTCCATTCCTCCCAGTTCACAGCCACACTCAGATGCTGCAACTGATTATAAGCATATATAAAGGCCAGTTACTAAATAAAACAACAGCAGAAAATAAAAATAATAATAATTTTTAAAAAGAAACAAAGAGCTAGGAGGAAAAGAAAAGGCATACTAGACAAATACAAAATGACATTTAAGAAGTTGTCAAGACTTACTATACATGCCAAAAATATAAGCCTGGTCTAAGTCAAAAAACCAATGTCAGTGACTCGGGGAAAACAAAAAAAAAGCTCACTGGATCAAAGCCGACATAGGTCTGATTATGCTGACAGGAAAAAAAATGTACTTGTTCTAGAATGATATTTTCACTTCCCCGAGAGCTTACTAGAAGACACTATGGCTAAACAGGTAATCAGGCATGCCAAATCTATTTTTGCTAAATATAGTACACCTGCCATCATAAAGTCTGACAGTAGGCTACAGTTTAGTAATTTACTGACAGAAATTAGTTGTCTCAAACTGTAAAGATGCCTGAAGCATCTATCCTAAGGTTTAATGAAGCTGCCACCTTGGTTAGACTGTGTAGGAGACATTTTTGGACAAAAAGGGCAGGGGCTTGTGGGGAATTAAAGGGACATTTTGCCCAAGAAGGCATACATGCACATCAAGCAGCAAGAAAAAGTGAACTTGAACATGCAGCTCCCGAAGAAAATGGATCAGATCTCTGTTGCAATGGGGCATCTTAAGGTAATATGTACCAGACATAATAGAAGACCAGCAAAAAGTAGAGCTAGTGAGCAATCACGCCTTCTGACCCTGGATAAGAGTCCAAATAGCACTGATATCACAGAAGAAATGTGCAAATACAAGAAATTAGAAAAGTACCAATTAATTTGAAGCTGTTCCATCAGAAGAGGGGTGGCCAGCAGGGACAGGGAGGTGATTGTCCCTCCCTACTCCACTTGTGTGAGGTTCCATCAGGAGTACTGCGTCCAGATCTGACATGGGCAGCCTGGTCTGGAATTAAATGTGGAGGCTGGTGGTCCTGCCTGTGGGACGGGGTTTGGATCTTGATGATGATCCTTGAGGTCCCTTGTAACCCAGGCCATTCTGTAATTCTGTGTTAATGAACTGAATGTGGTGATTTCAAATATTTCAGTAACTGCATGCCATGTGTATACATTTTATAAAGTTATTCTGTTGTGTTGTTTTGTGTTTTTTGTTTGTTTGTTTGTTTGTTTGGCTTTTTTGTTTTGTTTTTGTTTTTTGTCTTGTAAGATAAAGCAGAACAAGGATTGGGAACTGTGCCCATCAATAGTATTCTCAGAGACTGACTTACACTTCCTTAGACACCTAAAAATTAGGGCCTATACTTAAGTGAATCCAACAAGATCCGTTTCTGATCAGTAGAGAGAAACAGACAACTTCACAGACTGATTTCTCCTACTCCAGATCAGGAATCTAGGTGTGGGCAATGTTTTTTCTCTCCAGACATGTCTCTATCACTCTGTGGGCTGCACACGTGAGAAGTCTGGCTTAGGTGTCTAGCTGTTTGACATTTAACGCCAGAGGCATTCAATATTGCCCTTACCTTCAAGGATGAAGCAGACAAAATGTTTCCCTAGTGGAGAGCTGTTTTCAGTGACCTCAGGCCAGGCCTTCAATAAGAAAGCTTTTTATCACTCTACCAAGGACTCCTACATGCTACAGGAGTCTCCTCTATCATCATTCTGCAACATTAGATCGATTTGCCTGAGAGTCTCTACCATAGTTAGTTTCAAGGTCCCAAGTTAATTTTCTTGCTACTTTTATTTCTGCACCCCTCAGAGTCTTTCTTTGCAGCAAACCAAAAACTAGAGAACAAAACCAGGGACAGGACATCTGCATTTCCCTAGGGTTTCATCTGTCCCCTCATGCATGTGGCTATTGGCTACAACTCTGTGCATATAAGATCAGATTGTTTTACATATTGTCTACCTCAGCATTTACAGTGTGATCTGCAGCTTCAGTGTCCTCTGAAATGCTAACATCAGAGCAGTCTCAAAAGGCTTCTGGGTGGCTGCAGGGACTGGCAATAACAGCCTTGCTTTCTGCATCCCAGCTTGAATCTAGTCCATGGTAGATAGCAAACAAGCATTGCTACCATCTGATGGTTGCTTGGGGAAGTGAGTTCAGATGCTGAAAATGCTCATCTCAGAAAAACCGCCTCTCCCGTTGCATCAAGCAGCACCATGCTGGCAGCTTTCTGACTTGTAAAGAAAATGATTCATAGACTAACATTTTGTTCCTAGCTCCTCTCAAGTGACTTAAAGGAAAATAGGCAGGAAATACAACTAGAACTAAAAATCACAGTTTTTTATATGACAAAATACTTGTGTGAAGTTTAGGAATATATTTGAAATATTTTTTTTTTTTTTTTCTCAAGAGGTATTTTTTAAAATTAGCATTATGTGTATATATATATATGTAGATATATGTTGTATATATAGAAATGCATAAGAGAGATAGAAGACAATCATCTAGTAGGGAAAAAGAACAGTTTTTCCTTATTTTTTTAATCTTTTTTTTTTTTTTTTTTTTTAAGCATACTTTCCTTTTCATTACATGAGTGAGACAGAATAAGATTTACTTTACAACCTTTTCTTGTTCTGTTTGCATATCTAATGTTGTGAGAAACCAAGCCACTGAGATACTATGGTTCAAAATTTCAGATACCGTACTGAGATAGCAAGCACCAGGCCTTTCAGTATGGCCTGTCCTTCACTGAACGTTTAAGACCCACTGAACGTTTAAGTCAGCAAATTTATCTGTCACTGAATATTCACCAGTTGGGTAAATCAAAATAATCACCCTCCTTGCATATCTGCTCTGCAACAGCTTCTGCCTTCAGTACAGCATCCATCTCAGTCCCTTCTTGTCCCATATTCTGCATTTTTTATTAGATCCATCTGCCTACTTTCTTCAACTGTCCAATCCAACCCATTTCAAGTGTTGTTCCCCCCGCCCCCCCTCCCCCCCGCTTTCCCTCCCATAAGTACCTAGCTGCAGAGTCTCTTTTTAAAAGCAGTTCTTCCCCTCCTCTCTTCCTCTTCATTCCGAGACTCCTTCATTAAAAGCCCTTTTCCTCAGCTACTCGAAGCATACTCAGAGCAAATCTTCTTTTTCCTGCACTTGTACCAAGAAATTTCCTCATCTTTTCCTGCTAGACTGAACTGAGAAAAGGAGGAAAGAGGGAGGACTATAGCAAGAACAGGAGAGACATTACATTCAGGTGGTGTTGAAAGTGTTGCAGCTCACAGTGCTGAACTGCAATTGGGGTTGAAACTGAATTTAGCAGCTGAAATCTAAAACAACTCAAGGAGCACAGGAGCCTGTAAATTTTACAGGCCTGTTCTCCGTCAGTCAGGTCCTGGCCACAGCAAGGGGCACATCTCCAAACTAAAGGGCTAAGAACTTGAACTTTTACTCCAGCTTATCAGAGATTTAGAGCTTAATACACAAAGAGTTGTCAATAATTTGTATATAGAACATACACCATACTTTTTTTTCTAGTCATATTCTCCACAAAAGTTTTACATTAATTACTATTAATGTATATGTGTGTGTGTGTGTGCATATATATGGGAAATGTATATATGTGCTTACAAACACAGAAATTGCAAAACTGTAAGAAACTGGATAGAGGAGCATAAAATGGGAAGTTCCATGAACTTCAGCGGGAAGTAGAGTGAACAGAGCTGCTTATCTGGGAGGAAATGACCTACTTTTTGGAGGTGACAAGATCCCACAACATCTAATGAATTCATTATCTGGGACTATTATCTACTGTACAAAATGCCAAACTCTCCACTTAAGGAGAATTTAAAGTTGCAAATTAACATCATTTGCATAGTTTACAAATCACATAGTTTAAAGACCTTATGTAATAAAACTCTTAAGATTTACACGTTGTCTGTAAAATAGAAAGATGTATGAGTCAAATTAGTTTTCAAGAAATTAACATTTAAAACAGTGTTAAAATAAGAAGTCTTTTTCTGCATTTCTCATTCTGATTTTGCTACCTCAGTGTGCTCTTTGCAGAATGACAGATTTATATTGTGAAAATTTAGCACGAAATTAATATGGACATGAAATCTCATTTGAAGTAAACTAAGATTTAATTTTTATTTTTATTTTTTTAATATATATATTATTTGTTCCGGAAGACAAATGCTTTGTTTTTAATGAAGTAAACAGCAGTGATTTTAAAATTGTTGCAGTGTATGCTTTTGCATTTCTGGATGCAATGATTTGAAAGTCACACCTTTTTATAACTTTTACAGAGTCATTGCCCTTGCTGTAATGTTGCTTGTGCATCTTATAATTTTTAGTACAATTATGTAGTTTTAAATTCTTTTTTGTTTGTAAGGTCAAAAAATCCTTTTCTCCATGTTCCATAGAAAGGAAACTTAGGCAAGAGAAATCTTAATGACTTACCAACAGTCATATAGGTGACACAAAAGATAGAAGTTTCTGGGCCTTATGGAGCAAAGAATAGCTATTGTCAGTGTCATGATTGATAGATTATGCTAGAAATCTTGCTTAAAGATAAGTGTTTCCCACGGGTAGGTCTCAATGCTTTTCGGGAGTTAGTGATATCTTCACTTTCTGGGTGCTGTAGCTTGGGGTCAGAGGCTGTAGTTCTGTTACAGAGGAGCTACAGTCCTTGCACTGAAACCCATAGCTACTTCAGACAGGTCCTCACCTCCTAGCAGGAGGTAGAGAAAGAGACTACAGGTGTCATATCCTGTAGCATCTTCTCTGAACTATCATAAGATGGCAGAGGGTGACATGCAGAGAAACAGACAATCACAGCTAAAGATAAATATTAATATTTACGGTGATATGTGAAATACAATTTAACACAAATATGATCCCAAAGAGAAAAGAACATTTCTGTGCATGTGCATAAAAATGAAAGATCAAAATCAGAGCTGTAGAGATAGATATATTGCTACACGGTTAAACTGTACCTGTCCTGTTTTGTCTCCAAAAGAAAGATTGAAGAAATTCTTGCAGTTTGTCTAGAAAAACTAGTGGGAGGCAAGGTAATGGTTCTTCAAAAGCTGCCAAGAAAAGTGTGATGAATTGTTCTTCAGAGTCACTGCAGATAGGAAAAGAAGGTATGGACTTAAATTACAGCAAAGAAGATTTAAATTAGACATCAGAAAAATGTTCTCCTGATGGAGAATAGTTAAGCAGCTGAGTAAATTGTTTGGAAGGCATGTAACATCTATATTGCTGGAGGTTCTTTTAAACACAGTGAACAACTATCAGGCAAAATAGGCAGAAAATCTGCCACGAAAGGACAAAGGAATTGATTATTTCTTGACTGTTCATTTACCACAGTCTAACCTGAGTTAATTCCCATATGTTACTAGCTAAGGTCAAATTTTTTGTTTCTTCTTTTCTTGTCCTTAATATACAAAGCCAGGAGAGAAGTGTATTCTGGAAACCAGAAAGGGTGACTACTCTTCATCAAACAGTATCTGGTGGGTTGATTGTTCTGCCTTAAAGTTATTGTTCTTCAAACTGAAGACTAGCAGGGACAATAAAGCAGACAGTTACAAGTATTAAAATGATCTAGTAATCTGAAGACATAATTTGGAAAATAGTCATAAGATTTCAAGGCTGGGATGTTTAAGGCAAAAAATAGAACCATTTTCTTCAATGATTTATAAGATTGCTTCAGAAAGACAGGGTAGAACATACATAGTGATGTAGTGAGTGAAAACATCAGTAATTGTTGACATGTTGCATTTTAAAGAGTAGCAGCACCATTTGCCCTCCTGAATTTTGTATCAGTACTTCCATGAGTATTTCTGATCACACAGATGTGACTTTGGTGGGCATGGGAAAGACATGACCTCAGTTCTTCCCTTGACCTAGAAATGTCAGGGTTAATCTGATCTTCCACTCAATATCTAGGTTGCCTTCTCTCCTTCCTGGGAGTACTTGGAAGGCAAACGCTAAGCAACGGTAATCTAACCTCAAAACTTTTAATACAAAACCCTCAGCAGTTTTCTTATCCCCTATTTGCCAAACTCACGAGTTTTTTGTGAATGTAAGTCTTACTTTGATTTTTCCCTTCTGCATTAAGACCCTCAAATTAAAAGTTACTGTTTCATGGGATAAGATAGCCCCACTGGAGATAAATCTGCAGTGGTACAGCACAGCCAAAACAGCATCCCTCTTCTAGATGTTCAGCAACAGAAATTGTTTCCTAGGCATGTTGCCATATGATGATTATCATCTACAAGTTGTTAAAATTGGGTGGTGCCTTACCTACCTAAAGAAGCTAAAGAATCTGGGGGGTTTTTCTCTTAAAATAATGGTCTTAACTTCTATTTAAATTGCCCCTTATTAATTTGAACCATAGTTTGGGCATTCTCCCAGGTGAGAACAGAAGTGTAACTGAGAATCAATAGCTGTGCTCTGGAAGAAATAGGAACCTTCTGAATACTCAAAAATCTAGTAATTGAAGTCTGCTATAAAGTCTCAAGCTTTTGGAGCTGGGGTTGTTCCTCATCTTTTCCTGTATTTACTTGCCCTACATGAGCCCTACAGTAGTACGCAGAAACTCAAAGCACTCAGTAACACTGAAAACACTGGCCCATACTCTCATACAGCTCTCAGGTGTTCCTCTTAGGTCAGCAGTTCTCCACTATTTTGTTCTATTGTACCTTGCTTTTCCTTCCACACCCTTGTAATTGATCAAATTTTATCCATTCCTTTCATTGTTGTAATTGAGTTCAACCAAGAGCAAAACTTGATTGTGCTGTATGAACAGTGGAGGAGATTTTCTGTTGCTGAAAAGCTTCATAGTTGACAGGGGACAAAAGTGGGGGAAAATCAGTATTTCTGTCATATTTCACTGAGGTTGAGTGGGAACATCAAACTATTGCCTTCTGTTCTTACAAGAAAACTCTGGTATGTTTAAAACACTCTGAGTGCCCATCCAGAGTCTAAAATCATTCTGCGTTTCATATTATGCAGATTACATATATTTGGAAGTTCCATTTATTTCCCAACCTTTAACTTTAAACTGATTTATCTCCTAGGTGTTTGTTTTGGTTTGGTTTTTTTTTGTTGTTGTTGTCGTTGTTTGTTGGTTTGTTTGTTTTTTTCTTTTTCCAGCTTCCCAAAATGTTTTGCTTTGATTTCATGTTGCAAAAACAAAACAAAACAACAAACAAAAAAAAACATGATCACCTTTGCATGAAAATTGGCATGTACTATCAATTTCGCTACATCCTTTCTGCTGCGGCCACTAGAGGGTAGCACAAACAGCCTCGTGGAGAGAAGGTCCAAGTACCCTCAGGAAGCTTACGTAACAAAGAACAGGCTTAGCGGAGTAGGGAAGCCACAATGTAGAGACAAAAGCAGAAGCTCAAAAGTTCATTACTGGTATCTGTTCCATTCAAGAATTCTGACAACACAGCAGTGGCTGGATGTAGACAGATGACAGATGATCACTGGCTACTAAGCAAGCATAACTATGGTGTTTGAGAGCTAAAGGTTTTAAACAAGCACGTATATTAATGTGATGCAACAGATGTCTGGCTGTGTTTGAATAAACAACTGTGTATGTTTAACCCTTTCAGCACCATATGTGGACCTAGTGAGAGAGCACAGAACAATGATTACAGTACTTGCAGGAACTGATTCTGGAAAAATTCAAAGATTGTTGAAACAATTAGTGGTATATTAACAAGATGTTATGAAATAATTTGGTGTACCAAGAATGTGATGCCAGAAATCTCAGCTTATAATGTTCTGGATCCTCTGAAATGTTTAGAAATGCTATTGCTATTAATATGTCTTTTTTGGATAAATGACATTACTGCCACTTGCCTTGAGAAATTCACTGCATTTCAATCCAGGAGTTTCACTGGATAAAAGGTTTACTATTCTACCTAACCCAGGCCCGGAACATAACTTAAGACTGTGAAGAAATACCAGAGGTTGGTACTCTATAGATACAGCGCATTTCACATGCAGATGCTAAGAAGTAGGTCAGACCAGTTGTAATAATTTCCTACCTCCTGCTGAAAAGGAAAGACAATAAACTGCAATATCCCAGCTAGAATTCTAGGATCCTAGTTATCTTGGTTGTCTAGAACAAGAAAAGAGGGTGAAGAAGCCTCATCAAATATAGCAGAGCTATTGTGACATCCAGGTAACAAACTGTAACTGTTGTGCAGAAGTACAGAAGACAACAGCAAAACACTCAAGGAGTGATACAGTACAGATCAGGATGCAACAGCTGAGGAAGTCATACTATAGAGTAGTTTTTGTGAAGTCTCTACAGTAGGCTAAGGAAGTGGGGAAAAATAAAAAAAAAAATAAATAATAAAAAAAAGAACCATAGAAGGGAAAATCACATAACAGGTTGCAGATCATCAATAATTTTTTATTTTTTTTTTTTTTTTTAACCTCAGCAGCAGTGAATCTAGTAGTAAAATCACCAGAAAAGCAGTGCATATGTCTACTGATGCCAGGAATAAAGCAGACCCAGGGGAAAGCCTAAATGGACAATAATTGCAGGCTTTTACATACTGTGCTACAGTACAATGGAAAGCTGGTCAGCTATTAGCAACACTGGAAGGAATAATCAAGACGACAGGGAAGAAAGTTTATAATCTTTCAAATACAGCAAGGCAGAGACAAGGCTCTGGAACAGAGAGATGGGAAAAGAAGTCAATGGTATGGAGAGGGGATGGCATTTATATACCAGGGTCATATCTTCTCTGGAAAGGAAGGAATTTGTTAGAGCTTCTAAACATAATTTTTTACAGCACTTTTGCCTGCAGAGCTGTAAATGAGGTAAAGTGCCTAGATTAGGTGAAGTAGTGTTCTAGGCTGCTGGAGAAAACACCTCTGGAGGGGAATTCAGCCCACCTTAAATCTGAATCACTGCCTGCAGCTTTCTATCTCTCTCCATTGACTATACGGGAAACATACAGCTTCTAGCATATTCATTTAAATTTCTTAAGTAAATCTGTAGCCATCTGAGATGAGGGGGATGCTCAGAAGAAAAGCAATGGGGGCCACAGATGCACCCACAGGGAGACTAAGATGATGAATGACATACTCAGGAAGCATTAATCATGACCAAATCCACAGCATTTCCAAAAATGATGTTGAATTTTCTGTATGATACCTTATCTACCTCTAACACAGTCCACTGAAAGACACCCATACTCTCACATAGTACAGGGACAGAGCTATGCCCATGCATGCACAGACTAACCACCCACTTGGGGAGAAAGGTATAGAAAATACTTCTTTCAAGGCTGAGAGCGTCTAATGGACAGAGGTTGAGCAGTG
This sequence comes from Centrocercus urophasianus, assembly GCF_019232065.1. Lineage (NCBI taxonomy): Eukaryota > Metazoa > Chordata > Aves > Galliformes > Phasianidae > Centrocercus > Centrocercus urophasianus. Next base: position 2,098,353 of record NW_024884922.1, on the reverse strand, counting down.
TAAAGAATGCCATACTTTCTGCAATGAGGTTGTGAAATGTCACTGTTCTAACAGCCCATCACTGTCTAAGTGCAACACAGTTACCCATTTCATCTTTTACCTCTCCTTATTCCTTAAGAAACTAACAGTTAGCATATAATTCAGGTGAAATAGAAAACTGAAGGAAGAAGGGGAACTGAACAAGAAAAGTACTTTCAAGGCTTGGCACAGTTTCCAAAGTAGCCAGAAAATTATTTCTACATATGTTTTCAGCTGGATTTTACTATATCCCTTTCAAACTTCTAAATGGCTTTCACTGGTATTGTCCTGAAAGCCATTTAGTGATTTGGTTGTTTGAAGACAGGCATCAACTCACATGCAGTGAGCTTCAGGACATCGGACATCCCACCCAGTCCTGGAAATCACGTGTCATACCAACCTGCCTGAAGCACGTGTCTTAGCTACCAGAAAATGTCTGAATGATCACTGGGCAACTGTGTTCTGAAAATTGCATCCCATCCCTAGGTAAACCATTGCCATAGATTCAATGGAGAAAGATAAACAGTTTCTGAGTGTGACACACCTCCAGCAGGCTAAATTGCCTGCTGCAGATGTCTGTCCTTCTGCCTCAACTTTCATGTTCTTGAATAGCTAAATTTCTTCTCGGTTTCCTCAGTTAGGTGTCAGAATTAAGTGGGATGAGTCTGGACTTGACTGCTTCCCATTCCTTAATGTATTTATCCTACCAACTTTCCTGTGAAAGAAAGAGATGCTATAATTCTTCCCTGACATATGGGCAACAGAAACAGGCACCCGGAGAGTTTGTGCTTGAGGAGGAAATTGACTCTCCATCTCCTAGATCATAGCTGCTGAATTATCTCCTTTTATGTTGTTAAAATCTGCTGGCCTCACAACAGCTAAAGGTTTAAAAGCAATATTACTGTTAATTTGATTCTGCTGTGTGTTTTCACTTTAACACTGTACCTTGTTTGTAACTTTTTTATGCACCATTGTCAAGTCTCTCATTTTTCCATCACATATCTTGATTCAGTTATGACATGGGGGACAAAAAAAAAAAAAAAAAAAAGAGAGAGAGAGAGAAAAGAAAAAAAAAATACTGAAGAGCCCAACTTTTCTGCTGATTATTTCAACTCCCACTGCACAGCAGATGACTGAGAAATCCAAAAGATGAGTCACAGCGTGGAACAGGAAGCCTAGAGAGATTGTCTTAAATTAATAGGGGCACTGAAAAAAATAAAAATTAAAAAAAAAGTCAGAGAAAACAAAATTAAACATATTCAGATTTCTAAGTAAGTTTTCTTTAAACATTTTACCAGTAAAAGCATCAGAATATTTAACCATGGAAAGAAAAAAAGAGTGTTTTCCTTGAGAAGAATTTGTGCAAAAATTGGAGAAAGAATTTGATCACTTAAATCTCATGCAGGAGAAACTTACATTGTAATGTATCACAGTTCAGCTTTAATTATGGCATTGACACCTTGTAATAATAGTTAGAGGAGAGACCTGATAACGGTTGGAGAAGAGACCTGCATGGGAAACCCAGGTGACACACAAAGTGGGAATCAGTCAGTAAAAGACTTCTTTTATTTTCCACTTCGTGCCAGCTACCAAACAGGCTCTGCTGAGGTCATGGAAGGCATTGTAATCCTGCAGATGTGTACCTTCAAACAAGACATCAAATCCAGCCTCACCTACTGACAGTTATTGAAGATCCCCCAGTCTACCCTATCCATAGTCCAAAAGGAATAATCACATTTGCTCTCATATCTCATTTATTGATGCTGTAGGATCAGTGAAGAAGAGATTTTTTCCTCACTTCCAGATCTAAAAGCCTTTCTGGTTGCAAGCTAGTGTTAAATCAGTCTGTCCTCAATGATCTCTAGCCTCACAGGACCACAGTTTTGCATCTTATCTGAGAAAGGCATGTCTAACATTGCACTGCCACCTAACACTCTGATTCAGCACAGAGAAGTGCTGCAGAGTTTTTCAAAAGCACCTAACCTGTAAAAGCTGGTATTTTGCATGCAAAATTGAAACATTATAAGATGTTCTTTTTAGACTATCAGAAGCAACAGTTTAGTGAAAAATTTTAGTCTAGGCTCAGATGCACATAAGCATGGATGAGGGTACATGAGAAATATATTATTCATAGGAAACGGACACAGTGTGTAGTTTGCCAGTGTGTTCCTTGCCAACAGTATGTATTTCAACAGTATGTATTTCAACAGTACCTGGAAGAGTTTGGGAGAGGCTAGGAAGTGGGAAAGGACAGCTGTGGGAGGAACTAAGGATTTTTGTTGGATATGTAGCATAATGCTATGGAGTGAAAACTCCAGAGATTTTAAGTCCAGGTTACCGCTTGTTGCAAAGCTTAGGCAAAATCATTTAGCTTACCTGGCTTCCAAGAGGAATTATTGTCTTGAGCTATTTGCATGGATGTTTCCAAAGTATTCCACCAAAGTATCTGTTGCACACTTTCATTTTGTTTCAGAATTACTCCAAAGAGACGTCTTTCCTTTTGCCTGCTGTTGGAGTCAAAGGAGTTTTGCTTGGGTGGGGGCTGGTAAAATAAGCTGATAAAAGGACAAGATAACTAGATTAGGGCAAATAGGATATAGCTGATAATGATAGTAAGTGAGAAGGCTGGCACTTGGGCAGAAATAACAGGATTTATTGGGGAAGTAAAATGTGAGTTGAAATGTTTGTCACTTACCAAAGGAGCTAGAACAGTACCCCAAAAGACTACAGAGTAGGCCTTTAGACAATCAAACTCCCAAGCTAATCCCAAGATTACAGGAGAGTAAAGAAAGAAGTGGTGACTTCAGAACAGAAAAACAGAAAAATAATAATTATTATTTTAAAAACAACAACAACAAAAAAACAAAACAAAAAAAAAAAACAACATCAAAAAACAGACCAACCTACAGCTTAGCAGGGGAGCAGGAAGATGAGATTAATGATTAATGCTGAGCAGGAAAGGAAGAAGTGGAGCAAATCCTTTTGCTTGGGTTTTAGGCTAGTCTGGGAAACAGGTAAACATCACATTGCTTAAACTAGAATTGGCCATGCTTCATTATCTGCATTTTTCCTTGACCAGTTCTGAAAATAACAGAAGCATATGAGAATATATTCATGTATTCGTTTAATGTGAAAAGTAACAAAAATAATTCAAACTTTCTTCTCCAGCTTTCCACAAGTAATTCTTCCTTGAGAGTCCTATGGACCCACTGGTCCTGGAGCGAGAACAGCTGATGCCAGCACAGTGAGAAGATGGCAGGCTGCTACATGTTCTTTGTATGTGTTTGTGTTTTAGGCTGAAAAAGAAAAGTTAATTTTCTGTAGAGATTTTTTTAGAGATGCGTGAGTTTTGTTTATTTCTTTTCAGATATGCATTACATTACAGTAGTACTACTTTTGAAATGGTGATAACTTCAACATAGGAAGAAAATGAGTCTGAATAGAAGATAAATGAATCTTTAAATCAATCCAACCCCATTGCTAAGGAAAAAAATAACAATGCATAAAATAAAACACAACTAACAATGGATAGTTCGCCACTGATTAGATTTCTTCAAGACTTTCTTTAAATTCATTCAACTGACTTTTTTTTTTTTTTTTTTTTTTTTTTG
>NW_024884922.1:2082967-2094624 GCF_019232065.1 Centrocercus urophasianus | reverse complement strand
TTTTTTTTTTTTTTTTTTTGGTTGGCTGGTTGTGGTCTTGTTGTTGCTATTATGCTTTTTAGGTTTAGTTTTTTGTGGTTTATCGGTTGGTTGGTGTTTTTCTTTTGTTTGTTTGTTTTTGTCTTGTTTTGTTCTTCACTGTTGTTGTTTCTTTGTTTTCAGGTGCATCTGCTGGTAGCACATAACTTTATGTGATGCTAATGTTACATAGTAGACCACCACAATACTGGAATCAAAAATTCAGCATCAGACCCAGAGGTAGGCTTTTCATACATAATGGGGCATACAGGATCACGCTCTGGAGACAGGAATATCCTACTCAGCCTTGAGAAAGACAATGGTTTTCTATTGTGTTTCACTGAAAGACTCTGTGAGAGAGGTAAGGGGAAAATAAAGCTATTCCAATTTTAGAGCTCAGGAAACACAAAGCAAAGTGGCCCACAGCCACACCAGAGAGCAGAACCAAGAGGTGATCCAAATCATGAGACTCCAGGTGTGAGACAACAGGCTGCATTGCCTTGCCCTTTTACTGAAACTGTTTCTCTGGCAACTTTCACCAGGGCTAAATGCACAAGGAGAAGGATAATAAAAAGCCTAAGTGGAGGGAAATAAAGACGAGTTGTGAGGTTTTGTTCGGTTCTAACAATCTCACATGTTTATTAATAGAAGCTTGCCATGTATAAATATATAATTTTCGTTGGATATGGACAGCGTCTCTTTAATTATCTGAAGAAAGAGGGTACTTATTATGTAGATAATACAGGAACATCATTCAGCAGAAAAGCAATAGAAATTTTCAAGCAAAGAAAGGCATGAACGAATTTTTTCCCTGTTTCTTGCTTCTTCTTATGAGTCACTTCTTCAGCATGTCTGCACATGTGTGCATGTGTAAGTGAATACATACATTTTTACACATACAGATGTAGTATCTGCATGACATAAAATCATGTGTATGCTTCCTCAGTAACTCGGAAGGCAGGCAGAAGCTGTAAATTCTGGAGAGGAAAAAAAAAAAAAAAGGTAAATGAATGCAGAGCTGACCCAGCTCAGTGTGCAGTGACTGTGGATAGAATAGAATTTGGTTTCACAAATTGAACTTCCTTTCATAGCCAATGTGTCCCAAAGTGCTTTACATACAGTACAATGAGAGTGATGCTGGGAGTGGAGGCAAACACAGCAGTCATTGTAGGAACAAAAATAGCTTGCATGTAGCCTTCTATATTAGAATCTGTTTCAACAGGAGAATGCTGACCTTGGGAATGTTATTAACTCTATATTAATCTGTTTTCTGGTTGCCAAGGGATGCTGAACTTCCCCCTGGACTGTCTCAGAGTGACTGGTTCCAAGAAAGAGACATTTATTCCATCCTTTTTAAAAATCCTTACTACCATCATGTCCAAGCCATCATATTCCACCCTGCATTTCTGACTGTATTGCTCTTCTCTTTCTTTTCTTCCATCTTGGACCTTGGATGATTGAATATCTTTTGTATTTCAGACTGTTCTTAAATCAGAAGACTGGATAAGGGCCAACCATAGCATTACATTCAGCCCTTTGCATTCATTGTATCTACAAGCACTGAGTTGTATTACAGAACTCTGCTTTGTTGCTAATATTCCCAGGGACTCCAATCCATTGTCATGCAAATTATCTCCCAGAAAATTATTATGTCCAGGGAAACTCCTATGTGTTATATGAAATGTCCACATTACAGTGACTTTTTCTTTGTGCACTCATGGACAACCTATAAGCTTAAGAATAAAGCTTTCCCATCTACTATGGGAATCCACTTGAAACATCTCAATTTTAAGTCTAGCCATGCTACACACTCTGTTTAATGAATAGACAAAAGCATCTTCACCAGCTATTTTTGACTAGTCAGGAATGGGAACGTTCTCCAAAGATTCAGACAGAGGTTCACCTGCTTTGGATAAGTCAAAATCTAAATTTATCAGTGTTAAAAATGAATGACTCTCCACTACCAAGTCCATTACTCAGTACAACTGGTAACTGGAGAACGACGTAGATACATGATGTCCCTAGTGAGGGCAGCGCTATCCTCAAGAATGAAATTCAGAAACAGTCCTCACTTCTAGCACAATGAAACTTAGGGACATCTTGCAAAATCTACTCCATGTTTTAGGGTTCAGAGCAGACAAACATTTATAAATTCTTTCCAAACTGGTAAGCAAACATTTTTTGCTGTTTTTGTAATAAGACTCTTGTGCCTTGATACAGTCCTGAATCTCAGCCTGATATGAACTCAGAGACACAGTAACTGTTGGGCTGACATGCTATTCTGTGCTCAGGTAACTTTGGGAACTAATGCTGCTCAGTATGGCCCCTGTTCACATTTGAATTCATTAATAACAGCGTCTTCCAGGTTACACAACCTGAAGTACCAAATCTGACTAATGTTACCATAGAAATTAAAGCAGTTAAAAGCAAGACGTGGCAGAAATATTCAAGAATATTCAGATCAATATTAGGGAGCATGTTGAGATTGTTCAGCTGATGAATTGGTTCATCAGAAGGCAAACTGCCCTCCCTAGCTTACCTGACATTATTGACTTCTGATTTTCAAACCTTCAATATTCTCCAAGGCAAGAATAGCAAAATCAATGAAATGTGATAACTGGGGATAATTTGGTACGTAATCTGCTGCTGACCAAGTCGAGTGCTTTGCAAGAAAGGAAAGAGGGTATGACAGCTTGAAGAGTTCTTTGAAAGTATATGCTTACATTTTTGAAATATTACAGGAAGGTAATAATAGTGATTCTCTGTTCATTTTCAGTGCATAGAAATATTTAAGATGAATCTTAGTTTTTGGGTGTTGTTGTTGTTGTTGTTGTTCAGGTGCATGTCAGCTGATGTGGTGACTTGGATTCACTGTGTTTACAGAGAGGTTTTGCCTTCATATAGTTCACATTTTCATTAAAAACAAACAAACAAACAAACAACAGAATGGAGGAATTTAACTGTGGCATGGTTTCTTACTCAAGTATTTGTCATGAGACAGCAGACTCTTACCCAATATAAATGAAGATATTTTATCAGTGGAGAAAGAATTCATATTTGCTTGAAAGTGCTCTTCCCTTCAGATAAAAAAAAGCTGCGTTTTTCTGCAAAAAACGCTGGCTGTGAAACCTGATCTAGGTTTTCTGTAAAGCTCAGGAGAGGCAAAGATACTAGGAACCAATGGCCCTTGGATAGCAGCACCTGCTCCCTAGGAATAATTCTCTGCAGAACATAGTCATCAAAAATTGTATCTACATTTTCAGTCGAGCTCCCATATGTTCTGAAATCCAGCCTACTTCTGATAATGGAAATTCATTTTCCATCAGAAAGGCCCTTGCCATAATTTGAACACTTCAAATGACTTTGAAGACAACCAAGCTTTCACGTTCTCACAATTTGGCTTGATCAAATGTAGGTGGGACTATGCTTGCCTGAGATACACAGGCCAGAGTTATAGAAGTTCAGCTGATATTAGCTCCATGGATAGTAAAAAGATGACTTAAATATGAACATCTATTTTCAAAAATGTTCTATTTCACAACAAATGAGCCCCAAAGACATTTAATTATTCGATATGTGCAGGTGAATTATCTCATTACTCATGTTTTTCAGACTCATGATATCTTTACATTAGCTGCTTTCCCCTGTGGCCTGTTCCTGGTTGTCCAAGGAAACAGAATTCTCTCCTAGGAGCATCACTGAGGAAAGATCTCTCCCCACTAGTTTCATAAACAATCACAGTGCCATGCATGGTTGCCATTTGCAGTTCATTTTCAGCTCTGAGGAAAGAGTAGAGTAATCTCACTTCTTTCTCAATTCTGTGGGGTCTTCGTTCTATTCAAACCACAATACAAGAAAACAGACACCATGCACCCCTCTAAATTAGTCAGCTGGACTTTTCCTCAGATGAAGAAAGATAAGCTTTGCCTTGCCACAGGATGAGAAAAAGAGCAGGCCTTTTCTGTTCAAAATCTATTGGCCCTGGAAAACAAAGTTAAATTCTGCCTTCCAGGACCTACTAGGTCTCTCTCAGATTCTCCTCTGTGCCTCTCAGGCAGTGTGCCACCTGGGAGCAGAGCTATTGGGCAGGCATCTCTCATTCTGATTCTAACTCTTTAATCAATCCTCACTTGAATATAAACATTAAATTTCTCATATTGGTTTGAGATTATTATTTAGTCATCAATGGGAGACCTAGTCAGTCCAGTATGTGGAAGACTAAAATCCATTGTTCGTTACCCATGCATTCATGTAAAATATTGACTTCTAACTGTATGTGAAAATAATGCTTGTCCATTCTAAGCCTGAATTGCCAATGTTTCCATTAAATACTTAACTATTAAAATGTTAATATATGTATGCAAATCCATGTACAAATTTTGCTGTTCATCTTATGTAATTTTTGGTATAGATAAATTCAAATGTTCATGAAATCCTTAGATTCATTGCACTGTATTCTGTCACGACAGTTCATGTAATAGTTGATATAGCAGCAAAAATTTTCCAGCCTCCATGAAGAGCCCCTGTAGATGGAGCTAGAACATTCTATCAGTGTCCTAATGGATTTTGAAGACAGAGACCCTCAGAAGGGCCTCAGTGTCTTAACAAAGACAGCTCTTATCTGATAACCTCTGGATTTCTTATTCTAACCCATTTCCTCACCAAGTCTCCATAGATCTTTCACAGGGCTGTAGCTCTATTGTTGTCTTTTTTGTCTTTCCTGTAAGTCAGTTTTTCTCTTCATCTCTGCATTTCCTCCCAATTTCACTCTCTCCCCCTTTTCCAGTCCATCTGTAGACCATTTCTAAACTTTTTTTTTCATTTGCAGCCTACTAGAGACCTTGCAGTTCTGCTTTCTGAATTCAAATCTACCACTTCCTTCTCAGCTAGAGATCCAGAGGGATGAACAGACATTGATAACACCTATCTTTCAGTATCTACTACAGAGCTAACTGGGACTCATAAATTAAGTGGATACATGCAGAAAGCACAAAGGATGAAAAATTGTCTGTTCTAATTTCAGCACAGGTGTGAGGCCCAGCACAACCCACCAGCTGAAAATACAGGAAAAGACCTCTTCACCCTCCTATTGCAGTCAATGGAGCAAACAGAGCCTGAGTCTTTGTATTATGCTGTCACTTGTACTACATCTATTACTTTAAGAAGCTCACAGGGAGGCAATGTGCAGTTTCCCTGAGATCCTGGAAGGATGTCTGAGATGAAAACAGCTCCCAGAAGGAAAAGTAATTTTGAAGTGACCAAGACCCTGTACGTTCCTAGATAATCCACATTTATGTGCATGCACAGAAGCTAGACCACCTTCTGTATTTATTCCACAAGCTTATTAATGTTGAGTTGGCTATGCATTTAACTGAAAGCACGTGTAGTCTCTCTCTTTGCTGATGAAGCCCTGGGCAGTTTGTATATCCTTGCTTATTTCCTTTCCAGACTCTATCTGCATGTCCAGCATTTAGAAGACGGCCAGTACTAGAGGTGATTCATTATCCAGAACAGAAACAGAATGAAAAAAAAAAAATTGAAATTAAAAGAAGGTATAAGAAAAGATCTAAAGTTTATTGCATTCATAAATTCTAGAATGGATTTAAAAAATTGACTATTAAGGAAACAAAGCATATTTGCAACAACAGTAACAAATAATGCAAGAAGAGATATTATAAACCAGGCAATAGAGAACTGATAGATTGGTAAAGTTTTGTACAGAGAGAGAGAAATAGAAAAAGACAGAAGTAGTACAAAATAAGAAAAAATATTTTTCTTTAAGTATACTATGAAATTCTAACAGACAGTTGATGAGAAGCATTTTTGCACACTTGGCTTTAGATTCCCTTCTTTCTACATTTCCATACACACGTGTGCACGTGCACAGAGGCACACACACATGCTCCTCACATGCTTTCAACACTTGATCATCCACCATGCATCTGCATGAGAATGAGGCTACATGAAGTCAGCAGCCTTGATTCTGGACCCTGACTGACATTCCCTCCGGCTACTTTGAGAATAAAATAGAAGCAAGAATGGGTTTTGTAAAACAAGTGTTCATTCATGCAAACACATTCAATATTGAGACTGTGCCTACAACATACCATCGTTCAACATGAGATCCAGCATAGCTTCAGAAGTAAAACGTGCCACAGGATACTAGGACACTTTGAATCTAAGCACTGACTTTCTTCCTGCTTCCCCAGAGGCTGTAAACCTTCACTTTAAAAGTGACCAGTGACTTTGGACATTAATGTCACACACATACTCTGCACACTTGATTGTCTATAAAGTTCAGCAAATAGCTGTGTGCCCAACTATGAATTAGCTGCTGAAGTTCTTTTCAGAGACAGGACTGAATTTCAAGAATATGCACTGACTGTGACTAGAGGCGTGGGAGGACAACACTCCCAAAAAAGTGGTTTGAAATCAGCCTTTAACCTAAATTAACTTAAAATCCCCAAATCCCAAACTGGAGAGACAGGAAAAAAAAAAAAAAAAAAAAAAAAAAAAAAAAAAAAAAAAAGTTCAGCTTCTTGCAGTTCTCTGCCTCATGAATAATAAATATAACTGTGAACACATATACACACACAAACAGCACTTAAATACTTAAAATATTAAGAGTTTCCAGAATGGAGATTTCGTGCACAATCTGGATTAGCCTTTGCTGTAGAGATGCTTTCTAATTCAGCTTTTAATTGCACGGACATTCGTGAGTAGATTGCAGGTGCAGTACCGTTTGTTGACTGCAGAGGACCAGGGCATTCTGCCTGCCGTTTCCCGGAGAGCAAGAACAGAGGGCTTTTCGGGGCAGAGATATTCTCCTGTTCTTCTCATTTATCCCTATCGCAGATCCATCCCTGCTTCATTCTGCACTCCTCCTCCCAGACCCAGTAATGTATCGAGTTTCCCTCTCAATCCGTGTCTTTTTCCTTCTTTAGCTTTTCACTCCTCTGTCACTGAGCTTGCCATCCCCACAAGCTTACCAGTTCACTATTATTTCCACAGTTTATTTTCTGGTATTTTCTTACATTGTATTCTGTACACTAATCCCCCCTTTGTTCTTCTTTATCTCCCTTCATTTCTCACCTTTTTTCCCAGATTTTTCCTACTGAGAAGCAGACTGCTACAGCTCAACACAACCTTTTCTCCTTCTCAAGCTTTCCATAGCTAACTGGGTCAACACTAATAAATAACCAGGGAATTCTTAAACCCTGGGATCAAATGACATGGCACCACGTATCCATATGAGTTAGCCTAGTAAAAACACAAGCCTCGACCGTACCACCTATTGGAAACACCCCATTGGTCTGTGCTGACCTTCTGTACTGACCCCTTCCCCTGGAAGGGGTATGGGAGGCTAATATGGGACAAAGCCCAGGCTAAGGATCATGCTCAGATGAAGATAGTGTATTTCTTAGCCCTGTGCTATGCACCCACTTTGCTTGCTGGTATACAGATTATCCCCAGTCCTGAACCCCAGTTTGTTCCTATCTGTGCCCCTTCCCATCCCATCTCCAGCCTCCTTTTTCATCTCTGCTTTCCTAAGTTTTCCCCAGCTGTCTCTTTTCACCTTCTGCTGTAGTCTCACAGTGGGATCTCCTGACAATCCATGAAAGCACAGGGAAGACAAACTCCTTACTTTAGTCTCAGGTATCCAGGCTCCAATTTTTTCTGGTCTTTCCAAGGGCAGCGCTGTAATGGCAGATGTAGCTGGTGTCTCTGCCACAGCTTTCCCGGTGAGAATCGAGTCACTGGGTAGCCTGGTTTGGAAATCTGCATCTCTAGTGAGCGTGTGAGCACTGCCATTTTCCCAAGGCTTTTAATTGGCCACTTTGGGGCAGATTTTCCCCAAGATAGCAAAAAGGTTTGAAAAAGATCTTCACCTCCTGTCAGCTGTTAGTATCATGCTGTAAAGCATGGGGACAGGAGAGCTTTGCAAAGCATCTCATCTGACTCAGTTCAAGCCAGCCCACTTCTCCTCCGGGTTCCTCTCCGGAACAGATAAACAGCTCCAGCTGAAATTTTCCAGAAATGATTTAAAAAAAATTGAGCAGAGCACAGGCACCCAAGTTGGTTAATTTCAGACAAACCATATGCAGATTATCAAGCTGAACAGGATTTTATTATAGGAAGTCTCAAGCAACCTTTATAATTGCCAGTGCTAAGGGTTCCTATTAAACTGAAATCTCCCTTCCTCACAGGGGCGCTGTGAGCATTAATTTGTTAATGATTGCACAGTGATTTGGTGATGAAAAGGGCCGTATTAACATGAAGCATTATAGTCCCCACAATGCAAGCTTGCCTGCTTTCATTACTCATTACGTACAGGGACATACATATTATGGAAAGGGGATGGGGAGATAATAAACTTGATAGTCTTTTCAAAGGACTCCGACAACATGTTTACAGTGCTCACAGAATGGGTAATAGGAATATTCTGGAGAGCTCTGTTTAAATAGCAGAATTCATGGAGTGAAATGTAATTATGTGTATGTATGTGTCTGCGCAAATCCTGTGTCCAAACACACATGTGAACACACACATACACACTCTCATCTATTTTCCTGTCCTTTATTAACCCCCAGTTTGTATGCAGTGTTCAATCTACCACCTGAAACTCTCACCAGCACTACTTTAATAACAAAAAGCCTGCAAAAACAAAGATACCTTTTATAGCAGTTATACCTTTTGTTGCTTACACTGACTACGATCCAGTACTAAGATCCTTTGGATGTGAATAGTTTTTCATTTTTCTCCTCAGCCAACCTTCTTGATTCTAACTAAAGCAAGAGGAAAAAAAAAAAAAAAAAAAAAAAGATAGAAAAAAGAAACCCTGATTCACACATTAATTCAGGGACCAGTCTTGAAAATGTTCACAGGAGTAATCCTTCTTCAGATGAATAATCCCTCTGACCACAGCAGACTAATTAACAATAATGCAGATTAAATGTTTCAGGATTGGACCTGCACCCCGATGCTCAGGTTTTCATTCAGAGTACCATGGATGTCTGTCCCCCTCCTTTTGTTCTCTGTATCAGAGGTCCCCACTGCAGCTCTCAGTTATTTCATTTGGTTATGCAGCTAACAGCCCCCCCCCACTTCTGCCTGCACTCTTTGGAAAGCCTACCAAGCTGAGGTAAACAATCCATTTGAGCAGGACTTCATGGGGCTGAGACATGTAATAAGGCTGAGAGCTGCATCTGCAGATTGTGATTACAACATGCATTCTCGCTCTTAATAGTTTCATGTTTTATTAGGAAAACTGCAGTATAATAAGCCAGCAGTGAATCTGGGAGTACATGGGCTGATTTAGCTACCTAGGTCTAAAGGAGGATAAATTTCTCTTTAGAAGCATAATTCACACACACGTTATTTACTTGGAAGAAGAGTGGCCTCCCATTTCTTTGCTATCATTTGGTGAACAGTTGCTCCGTGTGCTCTGTGCCCAGAGTTTTGACGCTGAGCAGAAGCATCCCCCTCTGGCAACCTTTCGCCCTGTTCCTGCCTTTCTTCTTTACCTGCTTGTTTCCTGGAGAATGAAGATATTCGGGACTGATGTATTACTATTCCTCCCTTTCCTGCATCAAACAGTGTTCATTAAAAACTTGCTGCTAGCAAGGGCCTGATCCAGCCCTCCTGGAAGTCATTGGAAAGCTGTCTATTGACGTCATGGGGACGAGGAGCATACTAATGCATGCGAGTACCTTTGCTAATGCGGGCAGTCCTGTTAACAACCCCGAAGTTGTTCACAGGATTAACAGCAATCAATCAAGCCCTTTGAAAGGAACATTAAAAGCCAAAGCCCGGTGCTGCAAAAACCCTTCTTGTAGGAGGTGCGAGCAGACCTGGGCTGGTCCCGGGGCACCGAGCTGCTACAGGCTGGGCAATGTCAATGCATTTCCCAGAGGTGCTGATTTGAGTCGTGTGCTTACAAGGAAGAAAGGATCGCTATTAACCTACCCCAAATACACAGCATGTGTGTTCCCAAAAAGAGATACTAACCAGAGTGAGGAGTGGAAGCAAATAAGGTTTGTAGATAGGCTTGGTAGGAGGGTGTGTTTTTTTTTTTTTTCTCCTGCAAGTAAACACACTGAGAAGAAAATAATAATAATGTAAGAAGGGGGAGTGGGGAGAGAGAGGAGAAGTGCTTCATTTTAGTTCCAAGCAGATAAATGATTTTTACTCTCAGGGAGAGACAGAAGCTTGTTTCAAAATACCTTATCCTTACAAAATTCCAGTGGGCTCCCCTGTTTATGGACTGTTGAACTGGACCCAGAGTGATTTACACTGGGAACATTTCTCACTTGGGAACTGTTCGGCAAAGGCTGGTTTATAGATCACAATTCCACACTTCTTTCTCCTGTATCTGCTTAAAATCCAGTGCAGCCCCTTGTACATGTGTAAAGGTGCTTACGGAGTAGAGCTAATTTTCATCCACAGCAGCAGCTGTGTTCATCCCGGAGCCCTTGTAGCAATATTTGTGTCCATATTATTTCATCCTGCCACCCCTCACAGCTGTGCCTGTGCACCAGGGGGCTGCACTTGAACAGCATCCATTTCTAAATGACTGTACTGACAGCTCTGTTCAAACAGGGTGCAGACCAGCTCAAAGTTTTAGAAAATAAGGATTGTTATGAAAAGGGTACCCTCAGGGAGCAACAAAACACCTCTTTTCACTGCCATGTTCATCTAATTGGCTTTCACTTGGGATAAGCCCTAACTGCAGTCAGAGTGGCCTGCTCATGGACAAGGTGTTAACAGAGCTGTCCCCATACAGATCCGTGCTGGGTGCTGTTTCACTTCACACGACAGTGGCTATTCCTTCCTTCAAAAAAAAAGAAGGTTTTACAAGTGTTCTTTCAGTGAGCCTTTCTCGCTCCATTGTGAGTGCAGTTTTAAGGTTCAGAAAAAGTATTTTAATGTCCTGGTGCAGACTGGGGGGTGCTGGAAGATTTTGTTTTATGTAGGTTTTATTGTTGTTGCCATTCTTTTATCACAGTCCAAGGCACAAGGAAAGATCTGAAAGCAGGTGAGTCACAGTGCTGGGAATTAGGGAGAGGGGCTGTCTGAAGGGCTTTACCCTCCCGCAGCTCCCAGGCTGACAGATCTCGTCTTTAGCCCTTAAACGCCGTAAGTAAATGTACGGGAAGGGAAGACAGACAGATCCCCCCCTTAGACCCCAATAAATCGCACGTCTGTTCAGACGGCAGACAATGCGCGGAGCCTGCCACCAGCCCGGCATCAGCCGTCTGACAGCAGCTGCCTCCCCATTAGTGCCGAAAGAAATTGAAAAGAGCCCGAAAAGGCAGAGAGAGCTGCCGGGGGACTCTGTGCGGGCGTCGCGCCCAGGTGCGGATCCCGGGGAATAAAAGGGGACCAGCGGCTCCTGGGACCGCGCCCGTCCCCGCCCCGCTGCCCCCAGAGCCGCGCTCGCCCAGGGGAGGGGCGCAGCCCGGCACCCCTTCCGAGCCCCAGATCGGTTCGTGCTCACCTCCTGCTTTGAGACGGGGAGGGCTCACAGTCTCAGGAGTTGCTGCGATAGTACGATAGCCGAGCTACATGCACTGGGACCCTTTTTTTTTTCTGGGCGAGCGCGGCGCGGGGGGCAGCGGGGCGGGGACGGGCGCGGTCCC
>NW_024884922.1:2054634-2082835 GCF_019232065.1 Centrocercus urophasianus | reverse complement strand
TAAATTCCAGTCAATAAAACTCGAACGCCGCGAATTGTAACTAATAACCTCCCTCCTCCGTGGCTGCCCCTTCCTTTTACAGCCGCACGTGCTCCCGATGCCCTGCCCGGAGCTCTCGGGGGACTACCGGCCGGAGGGGTCCCGCTCCCAGCTCGGCCCCAGGGGCCGCCACCGCTTCTGCCGCGGGGAGCAGCCGGCGGCGCCGGGAACAATGGCCCGGAGCCCCCGCGGTGCCTGAAGGCGGCCTGGGGCGGGCGTGGGGCTGGGGGATTGCGACCAGCGCGACGGTAGTGGGAATAACCTGTCGCCGGGGAGCTGCACCCGGAGCGCGGGTCTTGGGGGGTTCAAGCCAGGTAACTCGCAGGCTGCTCCCGGCTCGCTTGCTGGTGCTTCTCCGAGCTTCATCCCCGCCCGGCTCGCACGGGAAAGCCGGGGGGAGAAAAAGGCAGGGAAATTGCTCTGAGCACACGCAGTGCCTTGTTTTGTTACCATCCGGATTATTGTTATTATTATTTGGGAGACAAGGGAGAGTTGTGTCCTTAATCCAAGCCTCCCTGCCCTCCCCACCCCTGGATGCTAAGAAAGGAGAGCTGATTTCATTTCCACCATACAGTACACTTTGTCTAGAGAGCATTGTCCGGACAAGCAACTCCCGATCCCTGATGACTACAAAATACGATTTATGTTTCCATCAGAGAGAGACAGAATATCCTGATGGCTTGAAAGTCGGGCAAGAAAATCTTATCTAATCAATCCCTTTCCAATACGCACATGCACACACACACAGGAGATAACACCCACACTGACAGTACGTAAAATAAATATCGGCAGCATGAAAATTAATAGTCATCTCGCTATTTTTCTCTCTCTCTAAAGACCTACAGCAATACAGTTTGTGCCTTTCCTAGCCTGATGTCATCATAGGCAGTATAATTTTAAAAATAAGAGCATAAAGAGCATGCATTTTTTTTTTAGGTGCAACAAGAACAGATATAGTAAAGAGAGCTTGTAACATCACAACCACAACAACAATAGCAAAAGCAACCTCTGAGACTGAGGATTCGTCCGTATCTCAACTGCTTTTATTATCAACTGCAAATTCATAATAAGAGTAAATAATAAATAAGAGACAGCATCATAATAGGAAGAAGTCAGAACACCTTGGGTTTGTGTTTTTTTTTTCCCTCTTAAATGAAAGGCAGATTTCCCGATGATCACTGAAATTATAACGACAGCGATTGATCGGAGGACTTGCGAAAGAAAAGGAAAAAAAATCATCATCATTGGTCCTAAAACGCAACCGTTCCCCTTTGCTCACTTGGCACAATAGAAATTGACTGTCTCTCAAAGAGCCATGCGCCTAGTGCTATTTATAGCCGGGGGCTGTGCTGGAAGATACCATTGAGCTTCTCCCAGGCAGACAGACGGGGGGGCTGGTTGGATGGGAGGAGGGGGTTTAGGCAGAGTAGAGGCAAAAGCAATCCCCCACCCCCAGCCTTCCTTCCCCGCACACACACACATCCACACACTCACACCCCACCCCCTAGTCTGGCTGGGAATTTGAACCGATCCAGCCTGTTTAAACGGAAAGGACACAGATCTTCAATGTAAAAAAAAAATCAGATCAGACCCAGAGAGAGAGAGAGACGGAGAGGGAGGAGTGTGTGTGTGTGTGAGTGTGTGTGTGTGTGTGTGAAAGAGGGAGAGGGAGAGCGAGAGAGAGGGAGAGAGAGGGAGAGAGAGAGAGAGAGAGATTGGGAGAGAGAAAAGAAGAGGGGGAAAAAAAGGAAAGAAGATTTTCTCTATGTATATAAAGATGGCCACGTTAGCAAACGGACAACCAGACAATACCAGCCTGAGTAGCAATCACAGCAACCCCAGCACCAACGGGCATATGAACGGATTAAACCATAGTCCCGGAAACCCATCCACCATCCCAATGAAGGACCACGATGCCATTAAGCTCTTTATTGGGCAGATTCCCCGTAACCTGGACGAGAAAGACCTCAAACCGCTCTTCGAGGAGTTCGGGAAGATCTATGAACTGACGGTGCTGAAGGACAGGTTCACTGGCATGCACAAAGGTGAGTTACCTCCTGAACTTTCCCGGGAGAGATCGGGAGAAGGCAGGTTCTCACTCCCTCTCTGGATCTCTCTTTCCTTTCGATTTCATTTTATTTCATTTTTGGCTGGCCGGGGGCGGAGGCGGCAGGCTTGGGGGGCAGGGAAAGAAATAATAGACCCTCCTAGAAAGAGAAAAGAGAGAAGCAGAGAAGGGGGTCAGCTGCCTTTGCCTTGTTTCTTAGTATTTTCATGTCTTTCCCCCTTTTAGAGGGGCAAGATGCTGCCACTTGCGAAAGCCGGAGTCCAGGAGAGAGCCGGAACGGGAGGCTGTGTTGGCAGGCAGCTGTCCACACGCTAGTGGTGCTGAAAAAGATTAAGAGGATTTCTTTATTTATCTTTGGGAGCTGCACATTTTCCACTCAGGGGTGTGTGTCCGTCTGTCTGCCCGCGTGTTCCCGCGGAGCTGGGAAGCCCCTATTTTACAACTGTTGTGTATCGGGCACTGGCACCTTTGCATTTTCTTCTTCTCTTTTATTTATTTATTTATTTACTTTTTTTCCTTTTCATTTTTAACTCTGTTAGGATTCTTACTTGTAGTCTGCTCCGAAACTGATGATAGAGGAGAGTGATTTGTCGGGGGTGTGCAGGGGGTGTTCATTTAGGTTTTGTTCAGCATGGGAACAGAGATATAAAAACAATTTAAAAATAAAAATAAAAACATCTCTGAAAGAGAAGAAAGTATAAAATCACAAAGTGAGTATGTGTTGGAGAGGGCAAGCCAGGAGGGGTGGGTTGCAGTTCAGTTCCAGAACGGAGAAGTCTCTGAGCAGGCACATTACTAACACTACTCTAGTGTGCCCAAAGTCCATCCCGGGAACTTTTTGGGTTTGCTTTCAAAACAGTAAGGACGTGCTCTCCATGCAGTGCCTTGCTCTCTCCAGCTTTGCCTGCTCCTTTCCCTGTTTAGTCTCTCCAGTGGTGCATTTCAGATTAGAGGATGCTACATTTTGGGATGGGGGATGGAGTGTGTAGTGGCGGTGAAGATGCTCAGATCACTGGGTGGGAAAGTAGGACTCACATAGAGGAAGTTAAAGATCATTTGCATGGTAGCATAGCTTAGTAGTGGGAATATAGCAAGCCACTTTATTAATTCAGGATCTGCATATATAATGCATGTGTGCGTGTGTATGTGCATGTATGTGTGTGTTTATTTCATAAGATATCTAGCTATTTAGGGGGAAAGAATAAAAAAGAAAAAAAAAAAGATCAGAAGTGAGCAGGGTGTGACTCCAGATATAGTGCAGGAGGAAAAACGGTTGTGCAGGGAAACACGGGGCGAGTAGAAGTTGTATCTGTTATGAGAGATGTTCAATAGCAACCTCTACTCCAGCCGATTCATTCCTGGCAGGGAGAGTTACGGGGAACGGCATTAGTGGCTTCCCAGCTTTCCAGCTGCAATGGTGAGTTGTAAATCTTAAACTTGACAGGATGTTTAAGAGGCATTTCTTTCCCTTTCCCACTGACTTCCCTCCTCTCCACCTTTAGAAAACGCAAATTAAAATATACCCTGGCAGTTCAAAGTACCAGAGTCACACAGGGTACAGAAACACTCAGGGTTTGAGGACTGGAGACTCAGCACAAGTTATAGGGTATTGCCGGTTGCTCCAAACACCTTTCTCATATTTACAATGATCAGTCTGTCCCTTCTGAACCTAGCTTTCCTTTCAGACTAGCTGCCTAGAAGACACATCAAGGTCTGATGGACATCTTCTAAACATGACATCCACTCTAGAATAGTTATTAATAATAACATTAAAATAATAGTACAAAGAATAGGGAAGGAAACGTCGGAAACGTCCTGGGAGGTTTTGTCTAATAGATGAGGTATAGTGAGTAGCCAGTCAGCCCGTGTGTACGCATGTGTTTGCAAAAATTATCTAAGCTTTCCGTAAAATAAAAAATAACAGCTGTATAAGCTACACTGAAGAGAATCACTCAGCATAAGATAGATGAAATGTTTGAGATAACATCTAGGTAAAGGTTTTGGTGGTTTTTTTTTTGTTTTTTTTTTTTTTGTTTTTTTTTTTTTTTTTTTTTTTAATGGGGATGTTTTTTTGATTTGTTGGTGAGAATTAATTCTTTTACTTTGTTCTACCTGAAACATACAATTAATCAACAGTAACTTTAATTTCTGTTTCATAGATGGGAATGTTGCTCAGTTTTGCTTTTACTGTATGCCTGTATTCATAAAGACAAACTCAGGAAGCAGGGGGGAGGGAGAGATAGAGAGAGAGAGGGATCATTTATCTTGCTTGGATATGTTTAACACATATTCCTGAACTAAACAAGATACTAACTTCATTTCCATTCATTTCATTTCTGTTTTAAAGCTGAAAAATAGGAAAAATTCCAGGTGGGATTTCTTGTTACACCGTGAAACCAAAATGTGTGTGTTTGTCTTGAAAGAAACAGTCATTTTTAACACCCTAGAAGTTTTGGACTTTGGAATGAAAAATGATGATGTTGATTGTTATACCGTAGGTTAGATTTTGAGTGAAGCTTCAATAGACACTGAGTTGCCGACGCTTCAGAGATCGGTTTTATTTAGTGAATCCAAGAAGAGTTTGAACTCCTTTCTAGCAATGCCACTGATTTATTAGCTAATCCTGATAAAAATGTGCCTCTGGCTACCTGGAAAAAAAATTACTTTCTTGCCAGTAGTGATTAATTACTATTAAGTCAAAAGGCATGATGGAGCTTTGAAGGATGAAGATTGTGTTTGGCTTTTTAATTTTATTTTATTTTCTTTCATTTCATTTTTAATCTGTTTTCTTTTTCTTTCCCCTTCTCTAAATTCAGTCATGTGAAACATAGTATTCACTCAGATCTCCCTGTTTTGGCTTTGCTGGAGGCATAGGTGAAGAACTGCACAAAGACAGTCCAACTGGTTCTCAGGGGTAGGATGACAATATGAAACTCCAAAATGCTTTCCGTAAGTGATGCATCATGTTTGTATATTAACTGATCCATCACTCTCAGTTGATAAAATTCCTTATCCAGAGGATGAAGCTGTGACAGTAATATACTTTGAAGGGTTAACAGTGGGCTTTAGTTTATTTAAGTGTACAGAAAGCAAATCTTGGGTGTGGAGAGGGAGAAGGTGGGTTTGTGTTTCAGGAAGGGAAGAGAAGGGAATTAGCGTAGAGTAAAAACATAGCAACCGGAGTCATTTCAGGTGTAAGTCCACTGAAATGAGAGCATGGGATGTGTACAATTCAAAATATTATGAAGGGATCATGTGGTGAGGCTTCTGTATATCAGAAGGAAATTGAAAATTAAGAACCTGAAGATAAAGTACATAACTATCCCTCTTTGCCAAAAGAAAAGTAGTAAAAAAAAAAAAAAAAAAAAAAAAAAAGACTGTTAGAAAGGGACAGCGAAGTCCTAGGTGCTCTCACCAGGAGTCTTGTCTGATGCCATGCCAGGTACCAGGGAAGAGGCAGGGGAGCACAATACTCTTGCAGGCACACAAATGTAGAAGAGGGTATAGGGGATGCAGCATGTAAGGAAATGTGGAAAAGAATTGCTAGCTCTCTGAGAAAAGAATCTTTCATGGCAACTAGCATTGGTGCTACATATTCCCCCCATCCTCTCTTCTCTCCACACAGGGCAGAAACACACTTCTGCTGTGGCACTTTGCTCTAGGGTTGGGAAGAGGCTGTGTGCTAAGATCTGCGGGTAGAGATCTACCGGGGAGAGCTGACCCACCCACGCGCTCACACACACGCACGCGCATGCATGGAGTTAACTAATCACACTCGAACAATTTAGCAAGCCATTCATTCATAACTTCCCCCCTTCTTATCTAGCAGTGGTGTATGCTTAAAGGCTGAGTTACTGGGAGACATAAAGGTTAGTGCTCTCAGGACAGCCATATTATAATGCATTATCTTTGAAGTCATTTAAGGCCAATTTAAGTGGTATTTAGTATAATATTTATGAATTAATGTAATCTAAATATAGGACTGTCCCCGTAGGTTTAAACAGCCTTTTCTACTGAAGCATGCTTGTAACCAAGGTCTGAAATGTGTTTTAATTTAAAACACACAGGTCTCCATAATATTCTATTTGGGAAGTCGGAAGAAATCAGCATTGCACACTTAACTGAGATTTACTGAAACATGCGGGTGAGCGCACTTAAAAGAGTGGAGACAGCATACAGTAAGGAAGAAAGCATCTTTCATGGACCTGAGAGCTGCAATATTCTTTCCAGCCTTGTTTAGAGAGGGGTAAACACAAACCCCCCAAAAACTTCCCCAGCATCCACTATTGCAGTCGTGTGGCTAGTATGGTACCTGCCTGACCTGATAAGTATTCAATGCAGCTAGAAAAATGCAGTAGGAAAAAAATAGTTTAGTTCTTTTACCACTATACCTTCTCAAAAGTATAAATAATTTTGGAATTTAAAGTACCTAGGAGGTAGGTAAACAAGGCTTCCATTCATTATATTGTTATGTTTGATTACAAAGAAAGATGATAGAAAGATTAAAACCTTGTTAAGTCTAAGGATGTTCATAAATGTTTTGGATACCGCAGAAATTCAGAAGTGCAATGAAGATGTGCATCCAATTAATATACAAATATACATATATACAAATATATTTGTATAAATGTATAAATTTGTGTGTGTATAAATACAGGGAAAAAAATGATGTATACACATTCATACATATTGCCTTTGAAAAATGGAAATTTAGCTGAAAAGAAACACAACGCAATACAGGTGCTGAATAAACTCCTCCATAATTGAAGCATAAGGCTTGCCTGGCTGAAAGAAATGCATACAGCATTTAGTATGGTAGTAAACCAAACAAGTTTTAGGGAGGTAAATGCACAAATAAACTGGAATAAAACAGAAGGGACTTTATGCCTAAAGAACAACTCCTTAAAATAATCAAAATGCAACTCAAGAGAGAGAGGAAAAATCCCTCTGTACATTATAATCTCCCATACAGATGAGCTTATATGCATAT
This sequence comes from Centrocercus urophasianus, assembly GCF_019232065.1. Taxonomy (NCBI): domain Eukaryota; kingdom Metazoa; phylum Chordata; class Aves; order Galliformes; family Phasianidae; genus Centrocercus; species Centrocercus urophasianus. The sequence continues at coordinate 2,075,738 of NW_024884922.1, read as the reverse complement.
TTGATAATGTCAAATGGATAGCCTAGATTGCTTCATAAATTAGAAGGCTACATGTTAACTCTTTTTTTTCAGGAATCTGGACATGGATTTTGGTTTCTAGAAGCAGCTGCAGCCAGTTATGATGCTGTTGTTACGGTTGTGTCAGCATTTCCAGTACAAACTCCAATTTTCTGGGATCTCTCGCTTGGCTGTTAAGTTTTGCACCGAAAGCTGTTCTTCAGCTAGCCACACTACCATATCAACTAATCATCCTCACAAGAATGCACTTATTTTAAAGTTATAGAACATGGAGAAAAGAAAGAAATTAAAGTTTGTGTTTCGGGAGCTTTTGTTCCTTCTCTTATCTAAGTTAGTCTTACATTTCCAGCACATTTATAGATGCTTCTGTCCCTCAATATCTGCACATGCCAATGCCTTTGGGCATTTTAGGGAAGGAAATAAAACGTATTCTTCTTTTTTTGTTTTGTTTTGTTTTTCCTCTAAAGAAGACCACAATAGTTTCGATTTCCAAACCTCATAGTATTTACTTCATCAAAATAAGGTTTTAATTAGATGGTGAATCAGGAATTTACTTATTTCTGAAGAATGACAACAGAAACAGAATACCATTTGTTTTTGATTTATCTTATTTTATTTTTTCTCTATGTTCATCCAGAAAATATTGGGAATGTCAGCATTAAAGTAGCGGAAAAAAATTGACGATCCGTGCCACCTTGGATGAAAAAAGTGGTCTATTTCATCCCGTACCCTGCTTCTACCAGTAACCAGTACAACAGACAGGGCTGCCTTTAGCAGGGGATTCAAATTGTACCGTACAATAAAAGCGAGGCATCTGATGGAATAGTCTTTCAAAGGAAGTTTTCAGAGATTATCTGGAAATTTTGCCTGGGTGAAGAGTGAATCAAATTGCAGAGAGTGTCTTGTGCTCAACAGGAAGGAGGATTGCATCTGCCAAAGATGGAGGTGAGGAAGGGCACAGGATTTCCAATGCATGTAGCAAAGATCAAGGGGCAGAAGTAGCCAGATGACCAAGGAGGGTCTCCCCTGGCCTTTAGAGATGGAAAAGCTCAGCCACAGCTTTTAGCAAGATGTCAGAGTGTTTTTTATCATGCATACTCTGTGCACATGCATACCAGCCGCACTGACCCGACAGACCAGAACAACACTAAAGGAGCTGTTACCGTCCCTCCCGTCAATCAAGTGTGAACCCAGGCGGGTTTATGTGACAGGCGGTAATGGCTGCAAGGGAGAAAAAGTGGGGAAGACAATTGAAGCTGTTGGGCCAGGTACCTGCATTTAAAATAGAGAGAAAAGTATCCAATGTCCAAAGACTTGTGTTGGCATGGACTATAGGTTTACAACAATATTCAATGACAGCAGACTGCAGGGCTCAGTATGAACTTTCCATCATGTGTTGTCACATTAGTGCGCTGTGTTTGCGCTAACCAAGTGAGATTTTAAGTGAGCTAAGCCAAATCCTGGCCTTAATGAAGCTGGTGTTTCATTAATCGCAGCATTTTTTTTCAGGAGGAAGCAGAGACCCCATTTCTGCTGTCTGGGTAGAAGTTCATGAGAGCTTTGCCATCACATGAGTAGGTTCACATTTGTAAACCGTGTGTCCCTTTCCTGTTAAAACTGAGGGTTGTTTATTATGTAGGAAAACCACACTTGCAGCAAACGCAACCAGCTTCTGTGCCTGATGGCTTGTGTCCGAACTTAGCTTTCCTTCAGTGAGTGAAACTAGAACTTAAATGAAGCTGAGGAACTGAAAAAAGCCTGACCCCTGCATCATTTCTCACTTGCTTAACTGTTCCACTAATGCCTATATGACTGCTGCTGGGGCTTGTCATGATCATCTGATCCTTGTATATTAAAATCTGCAGCAGAAAGAGTAAATGAAAGAGAAATGAAAAGCAGAAAATGATATCCATGACAAGGGTAAATTATAGTTTTTCTTCCACTACCACTTCCTTGACTGATCTGGAGCATTTTTATAGAGACCTTTCTCCCTCTGTAACTCCGCAGGATGCATTGTCGCATTTTGGGGACTGCAGGATTTCTTGCATCACTCTATATATGCCGCATCACATGAAGTGGACTGAAGTCAGGATGGCACCGCAGATACTGCATTTATTTGCTTTTGTCAGTGTGAGCCATGTCCTGAATACACACACAGGTGAATGCAGCTTTTAATGTGTATTCATTATATCCCCCTGACATCCCCTCGAAGGTAGAGAGGGCTTATTATTGTCATTCCTTAAAATAAAGATGGATGAGAGCTCTAAACCTCTCAAATAAAGTGTCTGACCATACATACTGGCTAAAAATAAATCATATACAGCCATCTATTCCATGTAAATGAATGGCAAGACATACAGATATAGACATTGTGTTAAGTTTGTCAAGCAGAAGCAGCCAAAAATATTGATCAAGGCAAGGGGGGAAAATTGATAATGAACTGGACTCCAAGAAGACTTTAATTGACAGTGACTTCTGTGAACCAGGTTTGGACAGTATATATAAACTGACCACGATGTAACTTTATTGCAATGCACTCTCCTTTAATTAATTGTCACCTTTGTTAAGACTGGCTACAGATCAAAGGTTTAAAGATACTTAGCAGGTTCTTAGTAACAAACCCTTCAAATGCATTAGAAATATCCGACAGCTCAGCCAATGAGGCATGCAGATTTCGATCTACCTCACCCTTATCTGTTTACTTGTCCCTTCTTTGTTGAACATAATCTTTGTTTAATATTAACTATTTCATAGATGGCTTTGTTGGCAGTGTTTATGTTCCTAGGGATGTGTATCATCAGAGAGATGTGCCATCTCTGTTAGGTCCGCCAGAATATTTTGCCACCAGAAACTTGCTTACAGCTTGAGACACCAAGGTGCCGTACAGGAAGAGTTCATAACAGAGACTACTTTTCCCCTTTCTGTTACTGAGATTTGTAATTTCTGATTTTAATCTGGTAGATATAATGAAGTATAGTTTGCCTGAACGATGCCCCCAAGAATTAACTTTTGCGTGAAGTTGTGTTTTCAGATGGATACAAATGCAACTGCTGCATTTGTATATCATATGTATGTGCAAGCATTTGTTATATGCGTATGTTAATGAAAACATGCATTCAGTAGAGACACATATACATTAAGGCTGACATATACCTCTAAATAATTCCTATCTAAAAGACAGTACCGAGATTATATTCTTTTATGAAAGTGACAGGTGACTTAACAGCCTATTCCTGGAATTATATGCAGAGTTTAATATGATATGTAGTTGTTTGTTCATTATACTAATTTAATGATACAGTCACACTTAATTAATCCATGTCTGGTTTATTTGTACATTGTGTCTGAGTCTCCAAAATATTTCTGCGGCAACCCAGCTGAGTTCCCAGTACGCTGGGACAGATAACTCTGGACACGAAGCTTCTTCAAACAGAATAAAAATGGAGCTTTGCAGACAGAGTTGGTCTGATGAGATCTGACTGCATATTTGGCCTGCTTCTAACTCAAATGCCTGTGTACATGATGCACGAAGACTGTCTATGCATGCATGTATAGAAAGGGCAGACTTACATTTGCGATATTTCTCTCCTTTTCAGTCCCTAAGGATAGGTTTGCATCACATAGTACATATCACTCACCGCAAACGCACACAAATATCTTTGTCAGATTCAGCAGCTTCTTGCAGGTAGACGTATAAAGCAGCATCAGCCTAATAATATCCCTATAAAACAGTGCTTCCTTCCTAGGATCCAGAGGGATGAAGGTTGTCAGAAGATCAAAAGATATATCACAGTGTGCTTGTAGAAATCCCCTGATTATGTTTCCTCTCTATAATGCTCTAATTCATTATTTGATCAATTGTAAAAGGGCCAATGCTTTAGTAGGAAAAAAAGGTATTAGGTTACTAGATGCTTGAGGGTGAGTGAGAATCACACCTAAAATTATATGTAACAATACAGTAATGAGCTTATCAATACTTCTTTAAGGAATATGACAGCCCTATAGGAGAGATTCAGTTCTGTGACCAAAGGTCACAATGCAGATATTGCTTATTAAGACTATTGATAGCCTGGTTGACCAATCTAACTAGAGACTGTATAATGTACCTGCTGATAACTGGCAAGGAGGAGAACTATGAAGAATTTACAGAATTGCCCACATGTAATATTAATAATATTGATTTATTCTAATAATATAATAAGGTAAAGATGCACTTCTTTGAAATGGTGCATGAAAGAGGGAGAGAGGGAGAGGCAGAGGAGCCACAACTGGCTGACAAGTCTTTGAAAGCAAATCCAGAGAAAAGTGCTTCCCTGTACCTTCCAGGCAGGGCTCTATTTCTTTCCCCAGGTCTCACCAGCCCTACAACGGGACAAGAAACCTCCTACTGTAGGATCAGGTCTTTGCCTGGCAGCTGCAGAGAACCTAGAGTCCTGGAGAAACTCCAGGATGGAGCAGAACCAGAGAGCTCTTTTGCAAATGCAGCAGCGCAGTGAAAGGGCTCTGTTTATCTTATTTTTCACACTTCTAGTATCATTTTAAAAATACTGGGGAAAGGAGGGTAAAAATAAGATATATGTGCTATGCACAGTCTATAACTGATGGAAAAAGACTTTGCAGAGCATAGAGATCTGTTTCAGTGTTGATTAAAGTCTTCAGGAATACTTGACCTCACCTGCAGCAGGGTTTCCACTGGGCCTTAAGTTACGGGCAGTTCTGCAAGGTACCGCTTGTTGGGGCAGCAGCTGTCAATAGCATGCAGTGAAAGTGTTGTAAGGTTTTCACTCTTATAAACCTAGATACAAAGATCAGCTTGCTTTCTGAATTTCCTAACTCCCTCTTCAGCTGTAGGCTGCCTTGTCTAGGTATGCTATGTGATCCTGCTGTACCATTCGACTTGAAATGTCTCGTTCCAGTCACCATACGGTAGTTTCAACATGGTTTGCATTTCATTATTTCTTGTCTTGTTTTACAGGACGAGTGTTTTTCTTTTGTGAGCATTTAATTGCTTTTAAAAGCAATTTATTTGATCCTATTCCATTTTCAATAGTACACGGACAAGGATTCAATTTTTCACCGTCTTTTATAAAAATGATAAACTATTATTCAGTTATGCTATTCTGCAGGATTTGTTCTGTTATGTGTGTTCAGACAGAAACTGGTCATTTTTTTGGCTTTGTTTTCTTTGTATGTGTGTGGTTTCTTTTATTCTTACTATGGATTTTTTATTTTTCTGTTAAGAAAAAGAAATCTCATTCAAGATACTGGCAATAAAAGAAAAAAAGTAGGAGTGGAAGTGAGGAATGGGCAAGACAACCAACAAAAATCCTCTGGCAAAGTCTTTGAAAGAATAGCAGTGCTGCATGTTTATTTGGACATAGATAATTTAGAGTATATTACAAATAATTATACTCCAAATTTAATCACTGACAAAGAAAAAAAAAAAAAAGCAAGTCAATCCTTACGAACGGTAGGAGAAAATATACGTAAAGATCACAGGTAACAGTGATATAGTGATTCTGGGTTTTACATTCTGCTCTCGATTCAGTAAAAGTTAACAATAAATTAAACAAACAAGCAAGAAAAGCAAACACTGCCATTCCTTCTGAAACGTTTACTGGTGGTTGCCATATTTTGGAACCACCCTTTTGTAATCAGATCATTTTCAAAGTATGGGAAGGATCTGGTGGGTGAGGGCAAGCAGCGAGGGAGCAGGGTGGTTGACTTCTAATCAGGGCTGGGATAATTAATCACCAACACTCTCTGGTGGAGTCACTTAAGCTCAGTGCCTTCAGGCCTCATCTGAAACCTGTTGAATCAATTGGAAGATTCCAATTGGCTTCAGAAGGTTATTGATCTGTCATTTTCTCATCTGCAATATTAAGACAGTTTGGCTTTTTTTAAGGAAGGAGGCATTAGTGGCAGAAATTCAGCATTCATTTTCCATCAGAAAAGGTTTTGGGGCATCTCTGATGATGTGTGTTGCATCACAGCCTCTTTCAGTGCAGATCAGGAAAATAAGCTTGCAGAAAACACATGGTAGGGAGGTGGAAAATTAGCTTTGCTCATTTTACTTGAAAATACTTATTTGTCCCTGTTTTACCAAGAAAGGGTCAACAGCAATTTTCACAATTTTCTTTGTGTGAGTGGGATTCAGTCTTCGTAATTTCTTCATCTACAGGAATATTATCATTCACTGATTCAGGAACTTGATTTCTTTTTTTTTTCTTTTTATTTTAGTGAATCACATACATACTCTTCATTGTTATGGCAACTGTGGGAGCTGCAAGTCTGAAGGATTTGATGAAGGGCTGCATTCCACTTTTCTTCTCTAAGGGTCTGATCCAAACATATTATTTGCAATACAGTTTGGATCAAGCCGAAGGAATCTTCTTTCCCTGGGTCAGTAAAAAGAGCAAGTTCCCTCCAGACAAGTGTACTCCTGTCCTTAGTACGAGCAGATGGAATTGGCAGTTGTTGTCCATTTACCAAGGACCGACCCAATGCTCCATTAAGTCAATAGTTAGACTCTGACCCAGTCTCACGGACAGCATACAGAAACCACATGAATCCTTAAGCAGGAGTGTGAACATTCTTGGCTTTTGCAAGGGGGTTTGGGGGCTACTGCTGAAGAAGATTCTTATTGTGAGGGATAAATAAGATTCCGGTAATCTCAAGTAGCCTGTCACAGCAAAATTCATTTAGAAACCTTTTCATTTAAAAGGGAGTTTTCGGATTATCTCCTACAGCGACGCTCTGGCCAATGATCAGAAAGTAAATCAGGCTTCCTCCTATTTTATCGCTGTTTTTTTTTTTTGTTTGTTTGTTTGTTTGTTTTTTATTTTCAGTAGTTTTAGGTAGTTCATCAATAACAATGTATGCGGTATTTTGTGATTCCACCTTTCTATGCTTACATTTTTAGTGAAATAAATGGAAGAGCTGGAGTGTGCATGTGTGTACAGTCGATTATCTACCCCAGATCTATCTGAAATCATCACAGTGCACTCAAGTCAATGATATTCTGTCAAAGGTGGAGAGGAAGTGTGCATGCAGAGTGAGTGTGTTTACGTGATGCTGTTTGATTGCCTGAAATCCAACGAAGTCTCAGATTCAAAGGCCTGGGGGCAGCAGGGAAAATATTTGTTTGTTTAATTATTTATATATTTACTCAGCTTTACTGACAGTGTTTGCAGATGGGGAAGGAAGAAAAAAAATGGGAGAGATGTTGAGTTTTTGTTTGGAGGAATGTATGTTATATTAGCCTCAATCTGTTCTCCCATATAATGGCTGCTCTGTGTCATTAAATGATCATTTGTTACTGACCAGCTCATTGAAAAAGGACGGAAAGGTAGTGGTAGAATAGATTTAATGAGTTCAATTATAGAGGAAGTTGCACAATAGGTGTGTCATTATCCTGTCCCCTCCCCTACGATGATCCAGGAACAGGGCTCCTGGCTGCCGTTTCTCAGTGCATAAAGAAATAGCTGAACCACCAGCCAGAGCTGTGTTCCTGCTCTGCACCACCAGGTGGAAGACATCAGCATGGGTGCTGGGCAATCTGCTCGCTCCCTTTTCCTTTCCCAGCCTCTCCATTTGCTTCATCTGGGTTTGGAACCAGAACCAGAGCCTTATTCTCCCTTGCCAAGTTTCCTCCTTGGGGAAAGGTTGGAGGTCCAAGTTTGGGTTTGTGGGCCACAAACTCAGAATTGTCCCCAAGGATCAGACTTCTTCTCTACACGACTTCAAGCTCCCGTGCCTGCTTCCCCTAACATCTATATTTCTACCCTATGTGTGCTCATGACCTGTTCATTTCCTGGATCCAAGTCCAGCCAGTCCAGCCCTACATGCCCAGCTCTCACTGTTTCTCTTCACACTTCTGTTCTCTCAGTTCAGCTCACCACTCCAAGACTCCCATCTTCATGAGCTGTCTCCTCTCTCAGATCTTCCCCAAATAGGGAAGGGTTGGGGAACAGGCAGCTATACTAACTTCCCACCAGCATCAGAAGATTGTGAAAAGTAGCAGAAAGACCTGTAAAATATGAACGCACATACACACATAAACATATATATCCCTGTACATAAACCACTGAATGTGCAGAGAAAAAAGACTTCTTTTAAGATTCAAAGCCCAACGTCCTCTTTTAGAGATTTTAAAAAATAAAGCACAACAGATCAGTAGGTCTATAATTTCACCAAGGCAATTGCAATTTTTTCTATTTCTTTTTTAGCTTTTCGTTTTTCATTAATCAGGAGCAGATTTCTCACACCTGAATAAAAATCCTGCATACATTTTCCTTTGACTTCTTAAAATCATGAGCTTATTCTTAACTGTTCTTGGCAGACTCTTCTTGGAGTACAGTTCAGCTTCCTGCAGAAATGTTTTTTTTCCTGCTGTTTTGAAATAGAGCTACCTCTCAGCTCCGGGACCTTTCTCTAGCAACCAAGAATTAAAGCAAGAAGGAGAGATAAGGCTTTGGTGTAGTGCTGCATCAGCCTGCTTCTTTCAGAGGTGGGTAGGAAGGGATTAGGACCCCATTTCTAGCCTGGACCTCTTACTAACCTCCCATGTCCTGCAAGATCCCATTCCTAGACCTGGCTCTTCCTCATTTTGCTGTGTCTAAAGAGGAATTTATGATATCCGGCTTTGCAAAGAGCTTTGTGTGTATTTAAGGCATAAGTCACGCTGTAGCTTTAGCGGTAATGGTCTAAGGTTATAAATGAGACAACATTTGTAAGGAGAAGTAATATCTTTTATTAGTCCAGCTGATTTAGCTGGAAAAAAAACAGACAGACTTCCTTGTGTGCTTGAAAGCTTGTCTATTTTTTTCAACTCTATCACTTGGTCTAATAAAAGATATTACCTCTCCCAGCAAGCCTTGTCTCATTTGAGGTGTAAAGCATGTACGCTGATTGTTTAGGCCTGCTCAGTGTCTGTGTTTAGGGGTTAGATATTTCCTCAGCTAGGAAGACAGGTTAAGAGCAGCCCAGGCTGCTTTCCTCTCATTCCCTGTGTGCCCAGCCTTAGTGGCCATCTCACGGTCATTCAGAAGCACAGAGGAACTCTCACAGCCCATTTTCTGATTCTGGCGATGTCCTTTATTTTTTTGCTGTTCTGCTCCCTTGCAAAGCACCACATGCCCTCTTCTCATCCCTGTGACTGTGATTGATTTATAAAATTGCTATGTGTGTGTGTGTGCATGCACAAGTGTGTGGGCAACCACACAAACATCCCCAAGCTGCCGAGCAAGCTGATGAACGTTTTCTAATGTATTTAGCCAGTGATAATGCAAACCACAGGCGAAAAGTACTGTGAGGAGTACAGGTAATATCCTTAAGCAGGGATGACTTGAGAAGGAAGGGATTTTTTTTTTAGTTGTTAATAAATTGCAGCCACCTGCATGGCGAGGGAAGCATTTTAGTTGTGCTTTTGTTTTTGTTTCATTCCATAAAGCACAGCTGAAAATACTGAATAGTTGAAAAGAATCCTGAAGCAGGTAGCAGGTTTACAGACACAACAAAATCCTACTGGTATGCGCAAGAAAGCAGCAGTCAGCGGATGGCTATTACTTATGCTTGGCTTTACTACCAGGGAAAGCAGCGGATCATCTATTCGGATCAGGATAGTCAGATATGCCAAAGGTTTAATCAAATATTAAACACGGTCAGTAAACTTAAAACCAATGGTCTACGTGCGGCAGTTCTACTCCTTTTCAAGCAAGCGCTCAAAGAGGAAAAACTTTTCTCCTATCTCCCTATAGTCGGGGGGGTTTCATGGCTGGGAAACTCTGAGTCAGACAGGAACACATGCTGGTGAATGTGTAGGTAAATATATGAGCATGGGGTGACTGCATTTGCATCCTTTGCCTTGCCACTTGGAGATGGAATTGTTTTTTTCCTTCAAATTCCTGTTTTTCTTGCACAGATTGATTCTTCTGTGATTCTAATTGTCCATCCCACATGCTTTCCCTGTCTGTTTGTCCCTTTCCACATACTGCACTTTCTCTTTTCAGCTCTCTCTCATCATTTGTCTGTTCAACAAAGCTAGATAGATGTGTGTGTGTGTGTGAAGATGTGTGCAAATTTGCATCTCCATGCAGGTACATATATGTGCATACGTGACTGCTCGTTGATAAATCATACATATACGAAGCCACATCAGCCTCTTTCCTATCTGTGTTTGGGCTGTATTTCAACCCTTATTCAGATGAGGGGCACTTGGAGGTAGAATATTTTGCAGGGAATTACAGTTTATGATGTTACTTCTCCCTTCTATTATTCATTCTCTCTGATTTTTATCTAATCTCTCTCTGATTGTCCTGGTGCAGCTTAAGAGACAAAGTGAATTTCTATTACATCATCAGTATAATCCCCTGCTAATCAGCATCTAGGTGCGTTACTGTTCTCCCTTCGGCTTTTCCTCCACGTTTATAAATAATAATAATTGGTGCCTTTTTTGTGCACGCGCATGCTTGCGTGTGTGTTGGTATCAGTCAGAGTCACAGCTGCACTTTTTCATTTCAGCCGGCTTGTTTTAGCAACATTGGACCCAGTTTTGTGCAGATTGTCTCGACTATTGCCCAGATTAATTTCCTGGTGCCTGCCGGTTAAATCATGGAAACAATTAAAGCAGATGAATCCTTCCTCATCTTCTTGCAGCTATTGAACTTTGCTGTTAATTTGGACACACATTTTTGGCTGTTGAAAGCATCATGCCTGGTTCAAGGAGCACATAGATGAATGTCTAATCTTTGATTTTTTAGCGCACACTTGCTCTTCTTTTTCAAGTAGGAAGATAGTACGTCATATGTCTTTGAATGGAAAGATTGGAGACCAAATTTTTGGCTTTTAACTGCTGAGATTTCTCCCCAGCTTGCTGTGTAGCACTTAGCCTGCCACTTCGGTCCACAAATTTAGCAGGATTGAACTACTCCACAATTTTTCCTCCCTTTACATCTCTGGAAGAACAATAATACTTCCTCATAAAGTAAAACCTGTGTCATACTTTGAAATTCTCATCTTCCATATGGATGTCTTGAATCACTCTGCTTCCTTTTTAAAATACCGTTCATTGGCAAGGCAAGGCAGTGACAGTGCCTCTTTGTTAGGCATGCAGATTTCTGGTTTCCCATAATTTAGGGTGAGCCCCGCATCCAATACACAAACCGTAACCCTCGTGTACAAGCCCACAGTGCCAGGATTAATCCCTTTCTGAGTTACCTAAAACCGATCACGATCCCAGTGCCAGAGTTCAGACAGGACAAACTCTTCAATAAAAAGGCATATGTGCTCATAGGCAAATTTTAGAACAGTGCACTACACGGCGTCCAGTCTGCTGGGAAGGGTCTGTATCTCATCCAGATGAAATGCGGTCATGGTACAGAGTGGTTAATCCTGAAAAGCATATGCATAATTTGTATTGTGAAAAGCCTTCCAGAAAGCAGTAGGCTCTTGAAGTTGGGCAAGTTTTTAAATGCTTTGCTGGATCCATGGAAATTTGCAGTTCAGATGAAATAATAAAGCGTAGGGGTGTTACAGGAGCCAAGTGAAAAACATAATTCGGTGACTCAGATATAACACTCCTTCAGAACTGGGGCAGAACACAGAAATCATGAAAGACATACCACACACCTTGAACATCTTGCAGTGTGAATGGGACTAAGACTTTCCCAGTAGTTTCAAATATTCCTTCATGATATTTTTTTAGGGATAGATTGTTAGAGTTGTCCAGGAAGTAGCATTTGTTTTTGGTAAAGAGAAACAGAATATTTTCAATTCTCATCTTCAGTTTTCTTTTTTTTTTTAATGCCAGATCTCTTCCCCTGTCCCCTCTAGCTCCACTGCCTGTTTTAACAAATCAGCTCATTTATCAGATCATTTATCAGAGTAAAGAGGAAGAGGGAAAAAGGAATGTATTTTGTTTCTTATATTTTTCATGATATAGTCTGCATCTCTGCTTAGTATCTTTGTAAATAGGATCTCCAGTCCACAACGGGTCACGTTTTACAGCACTAAGGATTCAGCCAGATCAGGTCCTGAGTCCTGTAAGTAAAACTTTTACACTCTGGACAGGTAAAGCGGATGCATAATATATTTCAATTTCACTGGATTCATTACTGTTTTGCACTTTTAATTTTGCAGTTTTATTTGCATGTGTATTTCTCTGGACTTCTCCTTATTGCCTCTGTGTTTATCAATGCCCTCCTGCCCCTCCTCACTGCCCTTCTTGCCCAGCATGGCCCAGTCTGTTGGCTAAATCTCCAGGGCAGGTAGGAAACCAACATTGTTACCGGATAAAAATTTACCTTGAAGGTTGAAGAGCATCCCCCGTTTGTAACAGGAAGGCATGAAAAAGAACACATCACTTATCTGAATTTGCTGTTCATCCAAGCACTGTTTACGGAGATTTACAGTACCTTGCCTGTGCAAAGAGCTCTATTGCACAGTGACTGCTGGAGGATTTTAGGTGGCGGTATTAGCTGCAGTATTAAAAATGCATCGGAAGGCATGGGGTGGGAGATTAGTTGGATAGAAAGACCCTTGAATGAAGGGTTAATTACATTCAAAGAGGCCATCGTATGGAGCAGAAGAGGCAATAGGTTTCTTTTCTTCAAAATTTACTAAATAGCTGGAAACACGGTTTAATGAATTTTAATGGGATCTTTCTGAATCCTTTGCATATTGCATCTGCTGACTGTAGGAAGTCAAAGTATTGTTGAAAGGGAGGGTATTGCCCTACTTTAGGTTTCACAGTTCAGTATTTAAAAAAAATATTCTGCAACAAGCACTTTATTCAATATATATTTTTCTCCTTATTTAATTCCCCTCCTTGCAAGCAGAAAAGACTTTCAGGATCTGTGAGCCCTCAATACCATAGATTATTCTGCTGTTATGTAACACGCACTTTACATTTATTGAGCTATCTTGTGCCGTCAAGATAAAGGAGCCCTCAGTATTTTTCCCTGCTTAGTAGCCATGTACGAGACATGGGGATGGATTCTGCTCCTAGTTATACCAATGTAGATCTGGAGAAAGAAACTGGTTTGAATTTCTCTCAGAATTACTGCACTATAAATATTCAGGATTTGTCCCACTCTAGTAGAGGGAAGAAAAGAGGGATAGGGTTGGAGTTCTCTCTTTTCCTCTGCAGTGTACACAGATTGTGATGGGATAGGATGCCACGCTAATCACGTCTGTGTGGGATCCAGGAGGGCCAGCAGTGAAGCCAATCTATTTGATTCCAGTACAACACTGATGCTTGCATAATATACTGGATGATCCAGAAGTGTATCAGAAATCTCAACAGTAACATCTATCTCACACTGAGCTGCAGTGAGCCACCAGCTTCTTACACCTCCAAATCAGAGGAAACTGAGGCAAGTTATTCAGGGCATGTTATGTCTCAGAGCAGTGGTGTCTGGCTTCTGGCTGCTATTTTACATCTTCCTTCACTACATAAAGGCTGCCCAATGTCTTGATAACTTATTTTTTCTGTCTCTCATTCTCAAAATGCTGGGCCACCTCTCAGGAAGAAAATAGTGTAAGGCTGCCTTAGTTCTTGTTAACCTGGAGCCCAGTTTTCCTTCATGGCACAAAGAGGAAGGAAGAGATCCTCTCAAAAAATGTTTTGAGATTCCCAGGAAGTCAACAGGACCTGGCAGGGAGTAATGCTTTGTAGTACAGTACTTAGGAACGTTGAAGGAGAAAAGCTGCCCTGCTTTGGACCAGCATGACCAAGATGACTAAACTTCTTTGTTAGGGACACTATAATACTTGTATAAAATCAGTTCCAGTGACAAATGAACACACACATGCAAATAGCTGAAGGAAAGTAAAACTATGTCAGCATCGGGCACCTTCACACCAGCATGCTCTGGAGCATGCAGGGATTATATTTTCAATACCACGGTGGTGTTACACATGCTCAGGGCTAAAGAAGAGAGGAGATCACAGTCAGAGCTTCCAAAGAGCAGAGCCAGATTCAGCCAGATCACTACAGGTCTGGACCGAAAGTGAGACTTCCAGACTGAGAGCAGCAGGAGGACTTTGTGTCCAAATTTGTGCAGACCAGAAAGGTGGGGATTAAATGTACTTTTGCAGGGCTCCTCAGTATAGAGCTGTTGTTGCCTTTTCCCCTTGTCTCCCCATCCCTCCCTCATGTGTTTCAGGTCTTTCTCTACTTCCAAGCAGACAATGTTATGCCTGCTTGCGTGGCACAGATAAGTTAGCCATGCAGCTTGGAGGCCAGCCCTGAGCCACCTAACCTCCCTTTGATCTGAAATCAAAACAAAAGATGTTGGCATAAAAATGAACCTTTGCCAGGTAACGGTTACTTTGTGTGTGTTGCCTTCATTCAGCTGCGAGGAGCTCTCATCTCTTCGTACTGCACCCAGATCTGCTCTCGTCTTAATACTTTATCAATGTGCCAGCAGGCTGCTTCTGCCGTGGGTACAGCTGTGCAGAAGCTGTCAGCGTTTTTAAGCAAAGCATTAAACAATACTTCAGGTGGCAGCAAATTGTTATTTCCTCACCTCCTTCCAAGTCTTCCCTCTTCCCCTCCATTACCAAACCCAGATGCTGAAGCCCTTAGTTTGTATGTCAACTTCATGCTCAAATTACAAAACTCAAGTGTGTTTTTCTTTTTCTTTCTCTTGGTGGGAATCAGTCTCTTTAAGGGGTACAGAGGCTCAAAACTAAGGTGCACTGCTTATGCCCAAAAAAGTCGCTTATGCTGCTTGGATCCCACCATGAGGTTGGTCTGAGATTTCCAATGTAGATATATAGTGCTCTATCATGGTGCTGTTGAGAGCTAGGAGTTGGGAGAGTTGGCTAGGAAAAAAAACCTAGCTCAGCTGCTGTTTTACTTCAGAGACGCTGAGCAAGTCATTTCTAGAGAAAAATTAAAGCTGGCTGACACTTTTTTTAGTAGCTGCTTGCTTTGTATGTTCATTGTGTAAGTACTGTGGGGAGGGGGTTCCCCACTGCCATTCGCATTTCAAACTGGACACTGTAATGTAGGGATTGATTTCTGAAACTCAGATATCCAATATGTCATTGTGTTTCTTATCCTTGCTCTATGAAATGAGATAAAAGTCTTTCCCTGCAATAAACTTTGAGGTGTCCCAGAAAGTTAACAAATTGATATTCACTTGAAGTATCAGGGATCATTTCTTGTTGGACTCACACATACTGTGTTAACAGATATTTCCTAACAGGCAGAGCTTTGCCAGATTCTTGCTCAAGGGAGCCCAGCCTGTTTTGGTGAATAATAATCAAACCACTGTAGGGTTTTTTTCCCCTTCTTTTTCTTCCTCTCTAGTGAAGGAGAACTACTGAGGCGTTTCTACCTGTGAACAAACTTTGCTCCTCGGGTACCTCCTTCAGCACTGACCCTCTCCTAATAAATCAGCTCGGGTTTGATGTAGGCAGGACCAAGGTCAGCCTGGCGTGACTCTCGCTGTCTCTTCCACACACCAGATACAGTGCTGCCACGTTGTGGCTCCTTCCTATCCATTCTGTTGAACACACTCCCCACTTCTAGGACTGTGGGTGAGCACCCTTCTCCCCAGGAACAACAATGGGTCTCCACACCACAACGTCAGGGATGTCACCCAGCCCCACTTACTTCCACTCTGAGTAGAAGATCCTCCCAGAAGATCATTTTATTGTAAATTGTTGTGATTACAAACCGTGTGTGCTCTCTCATACTTTGCTTTATCTGTCTGCTTGTGCTTCATACAGGGATGCTCTGAGTTGGAAGGGAGGGTGTAAGGATGCCAAACTTCATTTCTCTGACAGGCCTTGCCTTCTCGATATTTCTCTCACCCCTCCAGATCTGTATAGAGGTGGCTGATCCTTTCAGTTCAAGGAAAATGTAGTCACTGATATATGGGCCGATCTTTTCCTCAAACTCCCCTCCCTTTATTGGCTGTCAAGTTCTCAGCTCTCCTTATTCTTCCTCCCATTGCTTTTTTCTTTATTTCCTTCTCTCCTACGGGAGAAAGAAAAATACACACATACACACAAAAACAGCAGGGCAGGAAATTAAACCTTTCCACAAAGATGCTTTGGTAAGATGCTGGCTGTTCAGTCATTTACTTTGCTCTGATTATTTTTTATAAGGAAAAAGGAAGGAGTGATATGTAGGGATGTGACCTATGGGGCAACTGAGCAGACAGAAGAAAGTCCTTTAATTTATTTGGTGAGATCTGTTGTTAGTTGTTGCTGGCTTTTCCCAACAGACTTGAGAAAACCAGAAGAGGTTTAAACCTATCAGCAACACTCACATGAATAAAATGCCAGGTGGAACTGCTCCCATTTTCCTGGATACAAAATGGATAATGGCCTCCTCCCAGCACAATTCTCCCTTTCATCCCAGCCAGGCGAATGTTAGGTGTACTACAACACCACTATGCATTTTAAGGTTCCTTTTAATTCAGGAAATTAATTAATTGCTTTGTACTGAATGGTAGTTTTAAGAGAAGGCCATAACATCCCCTCAAAAGCCTCTTGCCTTTTTAGGATACTCTGAACCATTGCAGCCAGGAAGCACTGGATGTCTCTGTGGCTCTCTCTCTGCTCAGCCTTGCTGCTCCCCAGTCATCATGCTTTGCCTCCCTGCTTTGACTCCTCAGACAGGATACAGCCCTTGGGGTTATTGAAACCCAAAGAGCAGGAAGGAAATGACACAACTTTAGGCATGTGTGCTTTTAAGAAATGTGTGAGTATCAAGGATAGTCTATTTCTAGGGAAAAAGTGCTTCAGACAAGGAGAATGCAGTGCTCACCCACAGCAAAGCCTGAGCTTTCCTGGAAGCAGGCTTAGATTTTAAGGTTGGCTGAGGCTGGTTGTGCAAAGTGTGCTTACATCCCATTGTGCTGGGGTCCTTGCAAGTTCCAGCCGATGGCTGCAGGTGGGGAACTTCTCCACATCTCCTGTGCAGAATGAGCTAATCTGGAGAAAACTCTCCAGACTTTCTCCATCTCTCTCTGGTGACAGTTAGCAAACAGCACAACCGCAGTCTTTATGCTGTGCAGACACCAGCAAACACCCGATAGTGTATCTGGCCCAAGTTTAAACAGCTCCTCACACAGAATGGCCGCCTGACCCATTTGCAAATCTCCAAAAGTTTGTTCTCCATGGCAGCTTGGTTTTATGTGTTCCTGTTTGCATAAAGTTCCATGAAGAACCATACATTATCTGCTCTTAAGGAGAGGAACAGTTGTAGAGTGAAGAATGCTCTTATTAGATGAACAAAACTCACAGAGAAGAGGAGCAAGAGGAGATAGAAAACGGTGCTTTAGAAACCAGAAGGGTGGAACAGGGAATCCCTATTAAAGCTGGGTTACCCATAATTCCGATTAAAACAAGAAGACATTGGGTCAGTTCATTTATTGTCTTGCTATGACATATTGAGACTTCAGTGTCTACTTACGTACCTTTTGTTCTGGGCAAAGTTCTGTGACTCAGTTTCCTGAACTGCAAAGCAAATAAGGTAAAACCTCCGTGCCTTACCATGTATGATTCAAACATTCAAAGCCTAATTTGCACCTGTAAAATATTTGGGATGTTTTGAGGAAGGATGGCAGAAGGGGCTGAATAATTTAACAGGACCGAGAAGATCAGTGCATAGATAAAGACATGGGTTTTGATAATAGTCTTCAAAGTGCAAGAGTGCATTCAAAACTGTATTGTAATATTAAACTTAGATTATTTTGCTGCGGTTTAGCTTTCAGCCTTTTTTTTTTTTTTTTTTTTTTTCCCTGTAATTTTTGTCTCATTTGCATTGTATTTTTCCAGCAACAGCTGAGATTAGGACCACACTGCTAGAGACTGTACAGACAAATACAGACCTACCGTATTCCAAACGGACAGAGACAAGCACACATTCACTAAGAAAAGAAAGAAATAAAGAAATACCATGTTGTGATATTATAGGTTTGATTCCTGGCCCTGAGATGCACTGAGATTAAGACTCAGATCCTTAAAGGCACTTAGAGCCCAACTGCCATTGAAATCAATGGGTGTTAGATACCTAAATAGCTTTATGGATCTGAGCATAAGTGACTTATCCAAGGACAGAGAGGCAATCTACAGCTGGGTTGGGAATTAAACACAGATTATACAAGCACCAGTCTGATTTCCTAATCACAAAATCATCTTTCTTCTCCATATTTCAGACAGTAAATCCCTGGCACTCACATCACAACATGGATACATAATGTCCATCCTATAAAATCGTTGGAAACCTGCATCAAGAAAAAAAATGGGTTTCCTCAAGCCAACCCCAGCTATTCACACACCTGGGCACTTTCTCTGGCTTGGGGTTGGCTGCTGCCTTCCTTTACACCATGGAACCTGTGTGGACTTCAGAGGACTCCCGACATTTACATCCAGTTGACAGAGAGCAGAATCCCACCCCAGCACTACAAATTCAAACATTTTTCACCTGGCCCTGGGGAGGGGATGGATTAGACAAACTGAACTTTCTGAAAAGATCAATATGGAACATCTCTTTCAATTACTCTCCAAGGCACTGAGCCTGTGAAGTAGGTTATGGTGTATTTATAAATCTTTCCAGGAGGGGCTGTCTGACATCCTCTTCTTCCACCTTTACTCCTTGCAAGCAATCCCTTATTGCATTGGACAGGCTGGCAGGGCAACGTTACTCACATGACTAGTGGGGAAGAATCAGGTCCAATTCTCTCTGAACCAGGACAGATGGGGATCTTTTTGATCTCTCTTCCCAGATGCTGCCGCTCAGATAATCAGAGATGCAGCTACAGAACAACAGCAGGGCCCAGACCCAAACCTGATGAAAGTCACCAGAGCCAGAAGATTTTCAGCAACTGAATGTGTACGTTGTACACTCCAAAACGAGCGCAGTTCTGCAGATAAATTTAGACACAGTTATGTAGTGGAAGAGAATGGGGGAGCCCTTATGCCAACACAGCTTCTTTGATTCGTGGGACAAGTTTAAAGCCTACCCAAAAAATATACACTGAAGATGTTGATTTAAGTTCAGTCATCTCCTACAAGCCTGCTGGCTCCTTTCTTGCATTGTGGAGTTGAAGTGAGGATTTGGTGCATGCAGAGAGAGTTTGCTAGAGGAGCATGACTCAGAACTCTGGAGCGATGGTTTTCTGTGCCTTTCCTTGCCAGGACGATAGGAAAGCTGCCAGTTAGGAGAGCATCAGGGTCACCAGTGGTGTAATCTGAACCCCTAATTCCCTCCTGAAGCATCTCAGCTTTAGATCAGGTCGTCTCAACTTTTATTTTGTTTTCTCTCTCAGTGTCTAGTTAAGAACCTTTTCCATAGGGATTAGCAGCAGGTAACATGCTTAGGCAGAAAAGGCAGTGAGACTTTAGTATGTATTAGCTATTTAGATTTTGCTCCTGTGAGGATTAATGCATGCTAACTCCCATCTTCCAAGTTGTGCCATGGCTGTTTCCCCCTTTCAGAGTGGGATGGAGGCAAGGGTGCACCCCAATGCATTTGCCCAGCACAGTCCTGTGGCTTCCAGGGAGAAGGAAAATGGTGGAGTAAAGACAGCAAACAAAAGCAGAATAAGAGTAGCCTCCTCACTGCATTAAGTGGACCATTAAGTATATCACACAGAGTGGGCTCTGCATCTCACAGGATGCCTTGGCTGTGGTCTATTTCTGTCTCCCATGTCACCTATTGGGACAAGAGCCTGCTATGATGGAAGCTGCAGAGATGAGGACAAAAAGACACCTCTTGCCTGGAAGTGCTGTGACAAGGGAACAAGATACAGCAGTTGGTTATCAGCAGATGGGAAAAATGTGAGGAGATGCCAACAAGTCATTCACTGATGTTGTTGGAAACTGTCTCAGCTGGTTTAGATGCCCAGACAGGAGCCAGCAGTGAGAACAGTCTTGAATGTGGCTTTCAGTGTTGGCTAACTAACCTGGCAAAGACGGCAAACACCCTAAGAAAGCACCACACCCAGCAGGTCCCTTGTTGCCACTCCAGCTCTTCCTCACTCTGTCTGAGCACTCCTGAGTGTTCATTTCTTTGCCTCAAGTTGATCAAACACTCAGCTGGCAGAAGAGTGACACTGTCAACTTCTTACCTGCTGAGGATTTTCCACCATTATATTGTCCATAAGGGCCATTTTAGGTAACAGTCCAACATCCTACCCCAGGAATCCTTGAAGCCATGGCAGCTAAGAGGACTTCTCCACTGCCACTGGGTAGAAATAAACATCAGGGAAGGCACTTGAGAAGCAGCTGCTGATTACAATGAGTAAAACTGTCCATAACCTAGTCCTAACTGTTGCCATGTTGCAGCAAGGTTGGAAATGATCTAGCATCCCCACCAGCAGCACTCAGTTTGCCATCCTTATTTTAATCCAATTGATGCTGTTAATCGGGGGATGCATAGGGACTGAGGAATATTTGCATTCAGTGACGGAGTAAGAACTGAATCCTTCAGATTGAAATTCTTTGTGTGAGATAGCAGTGGTATATGTTTGTAGAAAGCTTTAGCTAGGAATTTCTGTACAGAACACTTTAGCATTTCTGGGAAGGAACATTTTAAGAACTCTTTTTCCCTCCCTAAGTAGAAGTAACTTGTTGATACACAGCACATAATATGAAAGGGTGATTACTATTGCATTTACAGATATTTGAGCAAAGTGCACATGATAAATGTATTTTTACATTGTGGTGAAAAAAAAACAGACATGTACAAGAGTACATTAAAGATTTAGGGCTCTATCCTGCACCATTTAAGTCAATGGGAGTTTGTCACGGATTTTAATGGAATCTAGACTGGGGCTTATACGCCAATGTAATGCAGCTGCTAAGGAATTAATATCGACACAAATGGGTCAATATATTGGTGTCTTTTAAGTGCTAAAACTGTACTTTGCAATACCTATTACCATTTTTTGCATGTTCATTGTAACTGCAGTGCAGCCACCGTGCAGCTAAGGGAAAGGCTGTTGGCGGGTGTCAGCATTCACAGCGTAGCAGTGACACCTTCAGGTCGGAGCCGACCGCAGTCCCCTCTGTGCAAGGTGCTGTGCATGCCTGGGGCGGGATGGGAGATCGGAAGAGCACACGGC
>NW_024884922.1:1986965-2054534 GCF_019232065.1 Centrocercus urophasianus | reverse complement strand
CCAGTGCTGAAGTCTGGCCTGGAAAGTTTGGTTGGGCTTGGGTTTTGGCTAGTTTCAGCTATTGAACCAGAAAAAAAAGAAAGAAAGAAAGAAAGAAAAAAAAGGATTGTCAAAACAATTTGGGCTAAGTTGATCTAAAAAAAAAAAATCCTCATATATATCTTTATATCTTATATATATATATATGTGTGTGTGTGTGAACACCTTCATATATCTCAAGGTATTTCGCTTTGGAGCACTTTCCCTTTGTGTGATCTTGCAGTTATACACTTAGAAAACAATACCAAAACCATGTATGGGCTATTTAAAACAGGTAAATTAATCCTCCAAGCTTTTTTTTTTTTTTTTTTTTGAATAATCCATGTTTTGACATTTTTCCTTTTTTGTCCTGCTTGAAACAACTTGCCAAATTTACCCCAAATCTGTGAACAGCTTTCCTTCCTGCTAAGCTGTTTTTCCCCTACAAATATCATCTGACAAAAAAAAAAAAAAAAAAAAAAAAAATAAAAATGAAAAAAAAAAAAAGAAAAAAGAAAAAAGAAAAAAAACACCAAAATGTGCAAGTCTTGTCATGAGGCTGCTCTTAGTGTCCCCAAGTAAAGACAAAAATAGGCAAAACGGAAAAGAAATTAAGAAAGAGTCAAAGGGGCCAGGATAAAAGAAAACAAGTACAATAATAAAAAAGATTTCTCTTAAAGCTGCATCTTGGCATACTGGCATCTTACTCCAAGATGCACAAGAACCACTAGAAACAGCCACCTCCATATGAACAGGGAAAGTGCTGCGCTCTGCCTCCATCTAATACATGAGATTTATAAGTGCTTCAGCTCCCCAGAGGCACGCAGGCATATTGCTATATATAGGACTGTTCCCAGATTACAGAATGCCTTCCCTTGACAGTGGCATTATCAGACTGTAGGGATTTTTTTTCCTTTTTCTTCTTCTACTTTTTTTTTTTTTTTTTTCTTTTTTCCCCACAAACCATCCTACTCAAAGCTGTTTCCCTTTGTTCGCACTGTCATCACTGTTAATCATTGCGTGGAAACAAGTTCAATGTCCAGTTCAAAAGCAAACCTAGGCAAACACAGATAAACATCTCCTCCCGGGAAGCGACAATATTTGTGTGACACGTAATGCTGACAACGGATTTGTTTTCTAAAAGTGTTAGCTGGAAAATTGGATGCCGCGCATTGAGCCGTGCCTCTGGTAGGGCTGGGGCTGGGCAGCTGCAGGGCTGAAGATGCTGAAATAGGAGCTGGTGGAGGTCTCTGCAGCTTGTCCCCAGTTCACGGCAAATTACTCCATGCTGGTCCATGCAGAACATGAGCCTGTCCCAGATTCTCACTCAGGTGGTTTAGCTTGAGAATCTCCGCTTTAATCTGATGCATTCACCAGGACAGCATTCCATTACCGCTGATAGAGGAGTGAAGAAGGGGACTGGGAGCTGCCAGCTGCTGCCCCCAGAAATGACATGTTTATATTATTCCTTTTGGGGTAGACAGTAACACATCCTGCAAGGGTGCTGAGTACCCTTTGTAAGGACCTGATCCTTTCCTTATTGACCCACTGGGAAATGAGGTTCTCTGCCTTCCTTCAGCCTTAAAGCAGCAAGTGGTTTTTTTGCAGCTCTGCTTCCACTGTTACTGCCCCCCTCCTTCCTTTCTTACATTTTTTTCTTGCTTTCCTTCCTTGTCATTATTTTTGTCCAACAGCTATTTGTTCAGTAATCTCCCCCAAGAGATTAGCACACTAATAGGCAGTCAACAAAACAAGAAAGAAAGAAAGACACAATACTTAAAGGATGAATACTTAGGAGAGAGCATCAGTCTTTTGATGTCCTGATTCCAGTTGGGTTTATTTGCAATATATATGTCTATAATAACTATACATCTTAGTACAGCTGTCCTACTACTCAGGCAGAGATTTCCAACTGCTTTGCAACCATCTCACCTCCCCTCTGCTTTTGGGGAGGAGAAGAATAGCTGCATGCCTGTTATCCAAAGGGAGGCTCCTTCGTCAGGTGCTTTCGATCTGCTTTTCCTCGTATTATTCCTTTAAACTGACAGTGAAGATTTACTTGGAACTGCATTAGGAGCTTTTGAAAACACCTTTTTTTTTCTTCACTAGAAATTGATACCAAACACTTGGGCAATTTTATTTTTTTTAACAGATTGGTAGGCAGTCTTTTCATTTTCTCCTTGTGACTTTATACAGAAGCTTTTTCAGGCAGATCTTTTCTCATCCCTCCAAAGCAGTCAATGAAACATTTACATGCATACAATTAAGCACAAACAGAAAACAAAAACAAAAACAAAACAAAACAAGCAACCAAAAAAACCACAACAGCCTAACAATTTCACCTTACAAATTTCAGATTATTAATATTCAGAAGTAACAAGTCCTCTAGAACCGAACTTTCAAAAAGTCACGCATGCCTGCCTCTAACAATCATTTTAAATACTCACAAATTTGGAAACATGTGAAAGCTAGTAATTTTAAAGTGATAATATCATTATCCTCCACTGCTAGGGTCTGATCATGCACAGTTGAAGCCAGTATACTTTCTGATTGACTTGGCTGAACATATTATGAGAATAGGTCAGAATTTGCCAATACATTTTTGAAGATTCACACCACAAAACACCCAACAGACACCAGTATCAAGAATCAAATATACAGGATGGGAAGCTAGAACTGGATGATCTTCAAGGTTCCCTCCAACCTAAGTCATTCTATGAACCCATAGGGACAAATTAGGTGGACTTGAATGTGGGGAGAAAAAAAGGTAGATCAGCAGGAGTAAACTTCTAATCTTCACAGTATTATAGGTATCTGCTATGCTACTACTACTCCCAAAAGATTACGGTGATGTAGTCGCATCCTGTGATTCTCAGTGTTCACAGAAGAGGGAGTTGGCATAAGATCTTGGAAGGCCATGAAGTTGCTACTTCTGATTTCAAAGACAGCAGGAAATTCAAATTAAACATTAATAGAGCTTTATCGCTGGCTCTGATACATTCAAAAAGTAGAAAACACTTTCTGAAGTTATGAGGTTGCATGAAAAATCTTGAGACAAAAATATTCAAATATTTTGTCTCAAAACAGTATATTTTGAGATCCTTACTTTTTGTTGTTTTGAAATAGTTCAATTAAGATTCAGATTCTCCCAGTTAACACACAGGATGGAAAATGTACCTAAAAAAAAGGAAGTTGAGATTCTCATATACTCTCACATATTCCAGATCTGGCTGTGATGAAGCATAGCAAGGCTCGCTAGGCTTATAGAAATTGGAAGAAATAGCAATACCAAAAAAAGAATAGCAAAATGGTTATATGTGTATGCATATGGTGTTTGTAGTTATTTTCGGGGTCAGGTCTCAAAATTTTACTTTACTTGCTATTCATTGCCAATCACCCTCCCCTGGAATGCAGTGAACACAAGTCTCATCTTTAAGAACAAAGCTTTGCTTTCTGGAGTTACGGAAGAAAATAACGCAAACACTGAAATCACAAAAGGAAAAAAGAAAGAAAAAAAAAAAAAGTAGCTTTTTTGATAGCTTAAGTACAGCTCTACTGATTTGGAAGTATGGTGTACACAAGACCATTTTGTGTCCAACAACAGCCATGAGAGGATGCCTAGGAGCTGGTGAGAACAGGGCAAATGTATTCAACACTTTCCTAAAACATTCTCCCAGCTTCTTACCATTTTCCACCCAGCGGATTTGTAGTTCATTTCATCATGTAATGAACAATAATAAGCAATTTCATCACTATGGTGATCTGATCCACAGTTCTTGAAAACTTAGGACCATACCTGCAGTGTGCATTCCATCCAAATCTGCACACCTCATCAATGGAGGAGAAATGTAATTCAGAGGGCACCGCAGAGTCTTGAATAGTAACTCTTTTTGCAATAACCAAGGAAATACCAGTCCAGAATTCTAGTTGAGCACACAAGGCTTGAATATGCCTTTTAGGACTGACATTAAGGATATATATCTGTTTTATAAGGAAAAGAAATACCACATAATTTTGGGGGGGAGTAGTATTACCTCTGGAAACAGATCAAATACCTGCAGTAAAATCTGAATCCACGTACAATTCACCCAGAGAGAATTCACCACGTAAAATTCACCAGAGAGAAATGGGATAGAGTTTTGTTTTTGCAGTATTATCTTGTGGATGAAATACTGGTAGTTCTTTCACTTGGAACCAGCTATCCATGCTCAACACAAAACTCAAACAAGTGTGACTGGAAAGAAGAGGATTTCTTTTGCCTTGCATGTACAAAGTTTTCCAAATGAAAGGCAATGATTTTATAAGTGGCAACCAAACTCAACAGCACAGTTGTTAAAAGTTTGTTTCTACAAGCAAAGGTTCATTTATATTATTACTTTCCACAAACTGCTTGTTTAAAAGTTTAGTTCCCACTTCGTGCCTGTGAACATTTCAGTAACATTTTCTTGCTACTTATGTTTTCTGGCCCATGCTAACATCAAAGGCAGCAGTAAGAAAAAAGGAATGCTTTGGATTTATATTAAAACCACTTTGTATTCCAAATCCAAGACCCTGCTTCCCCTCATACCAGGTAGGCATTTGCATCCTTTAAATGATCTTGTTTATTCTATGTGTCAGAATATAGTTATCTGAATATTAATTATGGTTTTAGTGAAGTTCATCGGTTGAGTGCAGGAATTGAGAATTCTTCCTTCAGTCGCAGCCACCTGCTTAGATTTCTGTGTTTATCTGCTTCACTGAGTTTAAATCAGTTTCTGTAAGTGAAAGTCTGTTGCTTTGAGCAGATGTTAATGCTCAGAAATAGTGTACAGTCTGCCATTAGCATATGTAGCATAATGCTAATAAATAGAGGCATGTACCACCCTTGAAGGTGATTCTGATTTCGACTGAAGATTTCACCCACTTCATCCTCCCCTCCCCACCCCCATCTCTGCTAGTCCCTTTCCTTAGATAAGCCTCTGGCAGATACAGCTGTTGTAAATGAGGGACCTTCTTTCCACCCCCGACAAGACCTTAGCAAATGGTCCATTCTGTTTATGCTACATTTGGATGATTAATGATATTGTATATTGTAACTAAATTGTACTGCTATTATCATCAGGTCACTGCTGACAAATAGATATATCATCTCTGGGGTTCGTATACAGATAACAATTTTAACTATGTGGATAAGTAAAGGCTTGATGGTGCCCTAATGCTAATGTAAATATTACTGCACATTGGAAGTTGGTAATGCATTGTGTATGGGGATTGCATTCTACAACAGCAACCACTGAGTGGGTGAAGCTGGTGTGACTATGCCAATAGTGGTTTCAACTTCTCAACTTATTCTTGTTGTTAATTTTTTTCCCCTCCCTAAGGATTTGTAGTAATCCACTTGTAAAACATGACAACCATTTAGACCCAAATAGACCCAGCAGCTTTTGAGTAAAACTGTAACCAGAATAATTTGAAGTGTCTTGGGTGTTGGGAAGGAAGAGCATATCTGCCTCTGCACCCTCCCAACTCCCTGCTTGATGCAATGCTCTGAGCTCCAGGACTAAAACAGAACCACTGGATGAAAAGTTGCTGTTAGAGGTTGACCAGTTTAGTCACAAGCAGGAGGGCTGGAAATGTGAGAAAGCAAGGTCATGAACATGTCTTCATGGGTTGTCTCAAGAGCAGATCAATGTTCCCAATCCTGACAGCTGCAAGTAACTATTTGAGGAAGAAATCATATTAAGTCAAGATGAAAAATTTGAGGGAGAACGGACTCATTGCAGAAACATAACATTACAGCTCCTGGCTAAAGTTTGAGAGTATATTGAAAAGGTTTGGAGAAGCAAGAATTCACATTGAACAAAGCTTGTGCTGCTTTTGCTACTCATCCATCAAGAACTGGCGTATGTCATGTTAGGGCTCAGACTTGAAATTAATTATTCTCTCTAATACTGAGGAATCTTATTATACTGACCCTTATCTTCATAAATCCCAATATGTAACAGGAGCAACAATGCAGAAATCATTGCAACGATACCAGTAGAAAACCAGAGCATGATAAGAATCAGGCTTGGCATTTCCACAAGTCTAATTCTTATTTCATAGGGAGGAAAACATAACAATCTGCAGTCAAAAGGAGAATAGCTGGATCAGAGCCCCCAGCTGATTTATACTCACAATTTCCTTCTGAAGTAGCAGCAGCGGATGTGAAAAGCAAAGTCTGACAATAATTCTGTTCTCCCACCGGCATGAAAAGGGAAAGATTTTCCTAAAATCAAGAAATGGATAGAGTCAGATTTCACTGGACAGTGGTTATTTTTAAGTGATTTGAGCTCCCCATTTCCATAATTTCATGTAGGTGCTGAATTTTCCCATTTTCCACAGAGGAGGGCATTGAAAATGAGGAAGTTTTTGCACAGAAATAAAGATACAAGTCTTGAGTCCCAAGCTTAGCGTTTACAAAACACCTACTCTATTAATTAAGAAAGATTTTTATTAAAAAAGGAACAAACATGACAACAACAAAACAAGGCAGCTACTGTTCACTTTCTTAACTAATTTCATGATGCAGGAACTGATCTCTTTGTGCACTCAGAACCTGGAAAACAACCCCCAGAAGATTCCAAGGTACCCAAGACTTTGCCATATAGACAGGGAGGGGGAAGCAAATGGAGCCCTCTGAAATTAGCTCCCCTCTTATCGTCAGTGACCAGTGGATCATTTCCCTCAACAAGACGCACCTCCAGGATCCGTCACCAAGACAGCATCTGGGTCCCTGAGGAGATTTACCCAGTATTTGTGGGTCTCAGAGCAAAAAAGCAGAATTGCTCCCTCAGGTTTGATCACATCACTTCTGTAAAAAATCAGCCCATTCAAAAAATTAAAAGGCATAAAATAGGGATTGAACGGCATCAATTCATTTTTATTCTGCTGATGTTCCCTTGCCCACTGTTTGCACTTATTGATCTGCAACCAAGGGAGAAGGCCAGAAACAGGGAAGAATAAAGGTAAGCCAAAAAAGTGCTGTTGTTCTAGAGCAACATAAAACAACTTGAAGCTGGAGGGCAGAGGAGGGACAAGGAAGAAGAGCAGCAAGAGAAAAGGAGAATAAAGAAAGAAAGAGAATTAGAGACAGCGCAAACAAGATTAAGTTTCATCTGACTTATTGGATGTTCACTAGAAAAGCAAAAGACAGGGAGAGGAAGGGCAGAGGGAGAGAACATGAACTGCAGCAAGTTCTATCCTGAGGCTCCGTGCAATGGTTTTGTCAGAGACTCTCTGAGGCTGGTGCCACTTGATATGATGTGTAGCTTTAATGAAAGAAGGAGGAGGGCAGGAACAAGAAGGAAAAAAAATGAAAAAGCAGTTGAGACATTCTGTCTCTTCCTCAGTCTCCGTTTGCAGAGACCTATTGGCCATAACTCTTGCAGGGCAAATAACAAGCGTTCCCCATCCAAATGTAAGCACATTGGCACTTAATCCTATTTTATAAAGGTTATAGTTTTACATAAATCACTCGCTCTAAATGCACTTTAGTCATCCTCTTTGTGTTAAGTTTCGCTTTAAGCCTAACTAGGCAAGGAGGATTTCTCCCACTGGCCCTCTGGACATGACGCCACCAAGATTGAACTATGCTCTCCATTTTTAATATCTCTGGAGGGATTCATCTATAATGATGTCAGGGGCTAAGCATATTCCCTTGCCAGGGCGGGCGAATTAAATCCGTCCTTCCCCTGTCTCACTCAGGTCCAACAGTGCTAAAAACAAGTTGTTCGGAGAGCAGAGAAAACTGGTGATGCTTCACTTTTGATGTCTCGTTCTCCATGCGGATTCCCTAATGTCTAATAAAGGGTGAGCTTAGTAGCCTTTTCTTCAGTGATTTCACCATCAGTCATTCCTTTAATGAAGTTTGTAATCGTCTTTGAGACCTCTCCTCTCTGTCATATTGTGCTCAATTTGCCAGGGACTTTCAGGGTTACACAGGAAGGACAGACTGATGGACACTACCACCCTTAGGCAAACAGACAGTATAGTTACTTGAAAAAGTCATTTTCTTAAGAATCAGCTTTAAAGGTACCCACTGGCATTGTTGCTGAAAGGCACCTTTTGCCTGTTTTCATGCAGACAAATCCCTGATGAGGAAGGCATGCTCTAGCTCTTGTGTGTTCTCTTAATGAGTTCAGTACTTGTTTCCTAGTTGGGTAAGTGAGGAGTTTAATCGTCAGGCACCCAAGGAACTTCATGAAACTGGACCAAGTTAAACACAATGATTTTGGAAACCTCAGGGCAGAAGCATACTGCACTATCTTTCACCTTTGATTTTTTTAGTGAGTACTTTAGAACAGACTGTCCTGCTGCAGCCACCAGGGCTTCAAGTGGTAATCTGAAGTCAGAAGAATTTAAAACCAGTAATCATGAGAGAGTGAAGGAAATAAAGCTGGGCTTGTGCTAGGCAGGGGGTAATAGTGAATTGTTTGTACACTTGGGAGAAGAAAGCCATAGCTCTTTGCCTTTTTTTCCTGTAGCTAAAACTCGTACTGGCCTCTCCAAGCTCACATATGCCTCGTTTGGCCACCAGCCCAGCTGTTACCAGAATTTCCCTTGCTAAGATTGATATCATGACTCTTGCTCTGTTAGGAAGTACTTGAAATAGAATAAGTTAAAACCTTCTAAGAGCATGGAGCAAATAACACTACAGATAACCACTACCCCTGCCAGGACAGACCCACAAAGGGGGGTTAGGTTGATCCTCAGATATGCAGTATGGACAATCAGGGGCCAGGCAGAAAGCAGGGCTGGCTGCTGGCTTGTCACTAGAAGCACCCAAGAAACCCAAAGTGGATCTTCCCTCATTTTCTGCCGCTGTTGCCATGAAATGCCCTACTAGGAGAATTCTCTCTGTAGGTGCTATCCAACACAGCTAAGCATACTGAAAAACATAGAAAACTTGAAAAGATTTTGGCATAACACAACTCAGGTTCTTTCAGGTAATGTGGCCAAGTTATCACTGTGGTCTCTCTTTAGTTCAATTTGGATTTCAATATTTTCTTTATCTGAGCACACTTTTTTTTTTTTTCCAAATTTATTCCAGTTCACTCACTTAGATTTTTCACCTACTCAGGTTGTCTGAATATCATAGAATCATAGAATACAGGGTCACCAACCACTAGATGAGGCTGCCTAGAGCCACATCTAGCCCGGCCTTGTATGCCTCCAGGGATGGGGCATCCACAACTTCTTTGGGCAACATGTTCCAGTACATTACCATCTTCTGAGTGAAAAACTTCCTCCTAATATTTAACCTAAACCTCTCCTGTCTCAGTTTAAAACCTTTTCCTATTAGTATCCACCCTTGTAAACAGCCATTCCCCCTCCTTTATATGCTCCCTTCATGTACTGGTAGGATAAGTTTGGATGAGATGGGTAAGTTTGTAAATGATTGCAGGAAAGGAAGGAAGGAGCAAAGAGAGAAGCACAGACACCACCATCACATAGGTCTTTTACTCTTAAACTAACCATTCTTTCACTCCTACGATAACCTTTTTTTTTTTTTTTTCCATAGAAAGCAGGTAAGTGAGTAACATGAGCTGGCAGGCAGGTTGTCCTACTCAAGCTATCTGGATGCCCCTCCACAGAAGAGAATATCTGGTAGAATGGAAAGATGCACAACACTCTTTTTAGTACTGCACTAACATAAAGTTAATCTAGTTTTAGATTTTGAGATATGATGAGTGTGGTACCCTCTGTCTGGCATTACAGGAAGTGTTGAAATGCAGCAGGAAAGCCTGACTTTCAATCTTTCTGACCTTACAGAAGGTAGGAAACACCGTGCAACTTTCTGTTAAGGAATGCAGAACCAAAAGTTATTCATCTAAGACACTCGTGAAGACGTATGATGTTCCACTGAAAGCACTGTTGGCATAACTCTTCACACCACTCTAATTAAAACTCCAAACTCCAGGTGTAAGGAGACATCACCAACACATACCCCATCTTAAACGTTAGCTAAGGACATGTAGGAGATGAAAAGATTTAATTCTCTGTAAAGTGCAATCACACACCTGTGCACTCTTTAAGCCCTCTACATCAGCCTCAAATTAAATAGCAATATAAACCTAAACAGAGAGGAATTAATTTCACCCACAAAAAGCGTGAAGATAAATTCTACTTGCCAGTCAGTGACAATTCATGCATTCACAAATTTACGGGAAGTTCAAAGCTCCCTAGTTCTGTCACCAGTTTTGCACAGCTGGGAGAAACTGCATTTCCTTGCAATAGTAATGATTTTCTACTACAAGAGTAAGAATTTTTTTTTTTTTTTTTTCAATCAGACAACCAATAGAAATAATTTATAAGTTTTCCTTATGTGATACGGTTGTGTTTAGAAAGGTCAGCTGCAGTCAGTGCCCCACAATGCAAGGTACTGTTCATGATCCAACAAAAACACAAGTTGAAAGAAAGAGAAGAAAGGAAGTCATACATCAAGGTCATAGAGCAACTCAGAACCCAAAGAAAAGAATGAACATAAGTTTTTTGACCACTTGCCCTATGTTCCTCCTGCTGCACCACTGTACTGCACCATCAACAAGGTCAAATAAGAATATTATGTATTTACTTGCCATCAACATCATGCAAGAGCACCTCATAACCTATACAATCATCTGTCCCCAAGAAATTAAAGACTGCTGCAGTCCCCAGATACATTAGATACAGGAAAAGTTGGAACTAAAGCCACTAAATAAATAAAAAAATAGATAAAAATGTCTAGACTATAATTTGTGATGCTTATGTCCCAGCTGAAATGCCCTGCTCAGTTTCTTCTCAACTCCAAAAGCACCTATCCCATCAACAGAAATATGCTTTATCTATCATATCTATACTTTGGAGCAGGGCCCAGATCTGAGGTCTCCTCTGGGTCACATAAATGCCCTTTCCAGAGCATCGTTCCCTCAGACTCTGGCCCAGAATTAAGACAGAAGCAACAGCAAAATAGTTTTATACCCTGCTGATGTAGCACCCAGAGCACTACCTTGATTCTTTTTGGTTCACATCATTATTCTGGGAAGTACTACTAGCTATCACATCAAGTCAATGTCATGTTCTCAGCAAGTTCTTTATCCACCTACACAGATCCAAAGAACCACTACTATCACCAGCATCCCCTAGCTACACTCAACAAACCCTGGTCAGTTTCCCATCTCCCATGACACCTTGGATCCCCAAACAAAACCATTCTATTCCCAGACATATGCATGAAACAGTTGTTCACCTGAAACATTCGCAGCACTGGGGTTTTTGAGCATTTTCTGCTAAAATATCTTTGGCACTAGAAAAACAAGGTAGATTGTGGATTGTAGTTTCTCTAACAGTTCTTTAACAGTTGACAAAAGACACTGCTTGTTGGAGAGAAAAGTAGGCTAGGATCAAAGGAAGAGAACCAGGATGTTATTTTCTAAAACATTGATTTGAACGTGCCCAACCTTTAATGTTAAAAAGTCCTAAGAAGAAATCAGCAAAAAAAAAACACCCCTTTTCTTGGAAAGTTTAATAGTAGATCTAAGGTGAGAAAGTTCTCCTTCTGCTGAACCAATCACAAAATAGCCTGGAAAACATCAAGTCATTAACAGGCGTTTTATATTCAGATTCCTTAACACTAACCACCTCTCCAAGTGTCTCCCCTCAGAAGTCTCTTTCAAAAAAAAGTATATGCAAAATTTAGAATCAGCTACTTTCTTTTTTTTTTTTCTTTTTTTTCTTTTTTTTTTTAATCTCCTAATAACATCTTCAAACTCTTGGGAAGTTTTCAATAGGGCAGCCATTGGCTTTGCAATGCAAGAACTTTCTATTGCTATATTTAAGAAACAGTTATTTCCTGAAAGTTCCTCCTCTCTTTAACTTCTTTAGGATTACCTAAAGAAAGACAATAGCACAAGGTAAGGACAAAAAGAGAAGAGTTGTACCTGTTTTATGGAGAAAAAAATTAAAAATAAAAATATAACAGAGTACTGACTTTGCCAGGTTTCTTTGTGACACTCTGTTCTGATGGCTTTTCAACCTGAAGCAGTTTCGTCTTGTGCGGAGATCCTCGGTAGCTCAGGTATTCTCCATCTGGTGTAAATTAGCAGTGCTTTACCAAAGTCAATAACAATGTGCAGGTACCTTACACCTGAGAGGTTGTTATGGAGCCAGTTTATTTTTTAACCTGAGATATTTTTCTGCAGAACTTCTGTGAAAATGGATGATCTGCACTT
The DNA here is from genome assembly GCF_019232065.1 of Centrocercus urophasianus. Classification (NCBI taxonomy): domain Eukaryota; kingdom Metazoa; phylum Chordata; class Aves; order Galliformes; family Phasianidae; genus Centrocercus; species Centrocercus urophasianus. Next base: position 2,042,286 of record NW_024884922.1, on the reverse strand, counting down.
TGTGATGGGTGATTTGAAGTCACGTCTAGAAAGTTATTTAGGTGTCAAACCTTCTATTGAAATTCCTTTAAAGATAAGTAACTGACTCTGATTATTGGATTTGGCTCAGTAACCAAGAAGTACTTTGTTTCCTTGTTTATGAATTCAAGTTTACACTAGGTGTATTCAAGTACACCTAGTGTTTTAGTATCGTAGCTTTTTCTTTCTGAAAGCATGGTAGTTTCCCTTAGAAAGTGAGACATTAGTGGGTTTTATATATATATATATATATATTGTTACACATAAGCCTTGAAAGTCAGTTTAAGCAAAAACATAAAGGACATCAAAATGGTTTGCAAGTGGAAAACTCACTCCTATTCTACTAATGCTTAAAAAGTCCAACTCCTGAATTAGACTCTACTTGTTTCCTATTATTTAAATCTCTGTAGTAGAAGTTAGCAGAATTTTATAAAACTGTATCAAGCAAGCAATTGAAATAAGCCTTACATATAAGCTTAATAAACTTGTTTGTTCTCTGAATCTTTATTGGCTTTGCCAATACTGATGTTTTCATGTGGCTTTCATTGAGGGATGGAAAAAAAATTGTGTTTTTTTTTTTTTTTTTTTTTTTTTGTACTGTTTTGTTTTGTTTTTTTTTGTTTGTTTGTTGGGGGTATCATTGTTGTTTTGTTTTGTTTTTACAGAAAGCCTAAACAGGAAAAAAACAAAATCTCACTCCCACACTTTGTTTTATTAGAAATAATAGAAATCATAGCAAATGCCTCCTGAGAACACTTAAAAGTAATCTTCCCAATGTTTATTAATTGTTTATATTTAATTTCCCCTAAAGACACTTGGAAAAGCAATTTACTCCAAAAACCAGAAGCACACAAGTTCAGGACAAGCCTACAAGCATATCATAATAGCATCTAAACAAGCCCCCAGTGTTCTTCTTTTTATCATTTCTTTCCCCCAAGCTGTATCTTGTTAGACTCTCCCTTCAGTGAAAGCATTTTTCCAGCATGCTTTTTGCAGGGGATGACCCTTTAAAATGAGGGGCAGAAGCTACGTGAAGGCCCTAAAGGGTCCATTTTGCAGTAGGCAGTAGACTGCTAAATCTCTGTGTTCCAGATGGTGAGTATCCTTAATTCTTGTTTGTGAGCTTTGAGTTGGATTGTGTGTTCTCAAAGCTAGTCACATCTTTCTTTTTTTCTTTAAAGCTCAGAAGTCCTGTTTTCCTTTCCCAACTGATTTTTTTTTCCTTGAAAATTGTTCCAGCCCACCTCCCTAACAAATCATCTCTGAGCAGACTTCAAACATGGAGGCTTTTTGTTTTCTGAATGCTATAGATAGACCTGTTCTTGCACAGTGGGTTGAAAGTAATTCTCATTAATACAATATGCTAAATCCTGATCTTGAGAAGACTTTGATGTGTGGGCTTAGGAGCTCTTCAGGATGGGATCTATCCATTAAGAAGCACTTGTTTGGGACAATGAGGTTTGTGTATTAGGGCCTGGAGCTGTTAATTTAAACACAGATAATAAGATGAGGTTATTCCCATATGTGTGTCTATATATAGGACTAAATTTCCAGGCTTACGCTCTTACCTATGCAACTGTTTTACTCTTAAATCCCCATACCCAATTCTGCACAGTTCTGGGGCACTGCTTTCTCCCTGTAGGATATTAATAAGCCTCACTGGCAAGGAACAGAGCATTAGTCTTTGATGGGTAGGTAGATTAAATATGCACACATAATAGTAAATATTTATTTAGGTACCTGACCTATTCTGATTAATGGTTGCATTTTTCTTTTAAACGATTTGAGTACTTTTTAATGGCAATTAATTAGTATTTATGGCATGATTATTTAATTTATTTCACTCCTCTGCTGTTAGTACTGTCAGAAAAGCTAGAAACTCCAGATTTTTACAGTTTTTTCAGGTTGGTAAATATTATTTTGCTACTGTCTTCTGTGTGTCTGGGGATGCACAAACCAGCATGTCTCTGCTCTATTTCCTGGCACTTATTTACCAGCAGCAGAACTACCACCCTGGGAAATAGGACTCTGATCCTGCAAGCACTTCATGAAGTTTTTTAACTTTAAGTACACAAATAAACTTGTTGTGGTCAGCAGTGGCACGAGAATTACATGCATAAGTTTCCAGAATTGGGACCTCTAGGTCTCTCTAGTGACCTGCTTAGCTTGCAGTAATAACAGGGCAGCTCTCAATAGGCTATGCAGAGAGATATTTAATGCCATAGTTTAGCTTTGTAGGCCCTACATAAACAGTGGTAATATGATTTGTATTTGATCCTTGTTGTTGAAGTGTGGAGAAAGCAAGTATTCTGTGAAAAAGGATACAAAATCTCTCCAAATCTGTTGTGTTAGGTGTATCTACTGCAGGAGCCATGTGCAAACAGGCTATAGAGACACGCATCTCCTTTGTATGAAAGGTCAGCTATGATGGCTGCAGAAGTTTGTCTCCTGGGATACCTGTGCAGAAACCATGTCTTGAATACCATCTCCAGTGCTGACATCCTTGAAAAAAACCTAAAGATGTTGAAAATTGTTCTCATGCTGTATGGGGATCCTGAAGCTGGACGGGATTTGATGTTTGCCACATAAGCAGTTTGAGTTCTCCTTTGGCTTGAGGTGTACTCTGATGGTTTGCATTGCTTCTGAAGGCTTGTGAGTTTGTAAGTGAGAAATAGTAAGAAACCAAAGCTTTGGAGAGACCACTCCTGATTCCAGGTTTGTCTGAGATGAATCTAGGGCTTCGTGGCTGATCTAAGTACAGAAGCTGCTAGTGGTCATGGGAAAGCTTTTATTTCCTTATGAAGATAGTAGAAAGTAAAGAGGGTTTCAGCATCTCAGCTGGATCAGGCCAAGTTAGAGGTCATCAGCTTGGAGTAGGCTGATGGGAGAAATCCTAATGAAGTGAATGAGACAATTAATACTGAGGGATAAATCTTGCACAGGCAGATCCCTTATTCTCTCATCTCTATACTCCTCTCCCTCGACAGCTCTGAGTCAAAACAAAGCAAACAGATGGGAAAAATACGATTAGTTGCAGAGCCACCAGAAATCCAAACAATATTCCATCACGAGTTCTAGGCCAGCACACTAATTTATCGAGTGCTCAGTGCTGTTGGAAGTGGCCTGGTGTGCTAACTCAGCAATAGATCATGATAAAAAATGTAAGTGATCTGTTATCTCCAGGTTAATGTGCTTTACTATGCAACTCTGCCAGGTCGACAGAAACATCATTACATAATGATAATGATGCCCTACAAACAGAAATCAGAGGAGGAGGAAAGGAAATGAGACTTCAGGCTCTGGAATACTAGAGAAATGCCTGGGTGAAAAGGGTTGTGATTTCCATTCATTTAAAAATAATTAAAAAAAAAAAAAAAAGTAACTGAAGTGCATCAAGTCTCAAAAAGCAAGGATGTTAAGGAATCATTAGTTCAAAGTAATGAATGCTTTTTTTTTTTTTTTTTTTTCCAGTTCATCTGACTGATTAGGAGTGTTGATAACCATGAAATTCACCAGATACTCACTATTGTTTCATTTCTCAAGAGCTGACAGGGCTGTTCAGATCTGGATGCACTTTGCTGATAATGTGGATGAATCAAAAACAGTCTTCCTGCCTGGCTCCTGCAAGCTTGAAAGAAGCTGATATAGACAGGCAGAAGGAATGGAGATGAGGTGCAAGCTGCACATGGCACCTGGGATATAGATGCAGGGGGAACACAGCAATGAATATAAGAGGCAGGCAGGGTACTGGGTGCTAACACAGTGCCATAAATGGGGAGAAGGATAGAAACAGAGTAGGGGAGTGTGTATGAGTGGACAGCAAGGGAATATGCACAGGCAGTGCCCTGAGTAAGTGGGAATGGAATCCTGGTAAGTGAAAAGGAATGCCTGCATGATGGCAAGCAATATATCATCCCAGATCCCAGAGGCTGAGCAGGTGTGCCATGATGAGTGATGTGGGTGATGCTCATGCAAGAGATGGCATGACCATGCTACCAGGATAAAGGAATGCAGATAATTCATTATAGAAAGTTCTATCTTTGCTGTTCTTTCTCAGTTCCTTGGTGCAGGGTTGAGACCCCAGGTCCTCATAAACTGCACTTCATTGCCACGGTCTTGCTTTGCATCTTCTGGATGTGACATGTTTGTCTCTGGTGCTGTAGAAAGCTCTTGCACTTGGTATGCTTGCCGGGGTATTTGTAACAGGTGCTTTGCATTATAAATCCTTCTGGCTTTAGCACTGTTGGGTAGACTTGGTATAATTTACATTTGGTTTAAAAGTAATAGAAACTGACTCAGGGATTAAGGTGTGTCAAATCAACACAAATAAAAAGTAAAGCTGGAAGGATTAGTCAGAGCTGAATGCAACACAAGAACTGAGTGTTAATTGTAAGAATATTGCAGAAGTAAGAATAGTGCTCCTTTATTCCCCTGCCCCTGGAAGCACAACCTATGTCTTGAGGTCAGCACTGGCAACACATCCCCTTAGTGTGTGAGTAATTTGCAGAGATTCAGCTCCTTCCACAATCCCACTTTGTTTATCACTCAGGTTTTTGAGTTGCATCAAGAAGCTCCTGCTTTGGTTCCTGGCAGGGTAGCAGCCCTCCACTGCATCTTGTGCAGCACTCTGCTGTGCACAGTGGATGTGAGCAGATGCTGGCTGCTGACAGGATGTATTAGAAGAGATCTTATTTGATGTGGATCTACTTCTTGAGCATCAGGATTGTCCTTGCAGGCTCCAACTTAGCCATTCTATGGAATAGTTTTAGTACTTCAGAAATTCCTACTGTCGCAGGATTAAGGATGCTGTTGAACAGCCACAGAGACATCTTAAATACAGGCCAATCTACTTTCTTACTGAAATAGAAATCAAAGACTCCAAGGGTTTCAACAACAAATTTTAAGTAAACCTTCTGTTTTCCTGGGAGTGAAGAGGGTAATTGTATTTAAACTGCTATGGTTCCTTCTTTTGATGTGTAACAAAGGATCAGTGCTTTATCCCTCAGTGAGTATAGGGTGAGCTACCTACTGTGTCTCCTGCTCAGCATGGGATCTATATATAGAGAGAGACAGTTATGAGAAATTCATGATCGGACTCTGTAGGGTTTTCTTCAACCCTGTCCATATTCTACATTTCCTAGTAGAAGCTAGTGTCAGGTTTTGGACAGAAGATCACAGAAGTAAAGATGGTTCATTGTTTTATCATCTTCTACCTGTGCCCTGCCCTTGTCAGGAATAAACAGCTATAGCAGACCTTGAAACAATAAATTTCATAGCCTCAGGATGATTTCTCATGACTTATCGGCCTCTTTGAAAATCTCCTTATATTTTCTTTGAATTCTTTCTCTACTGACAAGAAGATGCAAGGATTAATTTAGGAGATAATGAGAGTGGTTGTATGTTCACATGGACACATCCACATTTGCTCAAGGTAGCGTAAAAATTGTGATTAGCTGTTTAGATGAGTTATGCTCAAATTCCTAATCAAAATTAGACGTTTGCTGTACTAGTCACTATACTTCCACACTGAAAACAGAAACCAAACACCTTTGCCACAAAAAACAAACAAACAAAAAAAAACCTACCCCCACACTCTTGTCACAGAATGACAGAATTGCAGGAGTTGGAAAGGACTTCTGGAGATCAAACCCTGCTACAGCAGATTATCTAAATCAGATTGCATAGGTAGGTGTCCAGACAGATCTTGAACATCTCCAGTAAGAGATCACACAGCCTGCTTGAGCAACTTGTTCTGTTGCTCAGACAGTAAAGAAGTCATTCTCTGTATCTGTATGGAACTTCCTCTGTTTTTCAGATTCAATTAGAAGAAATTTCTGATAAAGAGAAGAGAGGGGCAGAGGTCAGAAAGGATCACAGAAATATGGGTTGAGAGCTGCAAAATAAATTCAAATCAGCACAGGACAATTAGTTTGGATGTTGTTTCCCTTCACTGTGAATGTTGTGTTGTGGCCTAGTAGTGGCATTGTTTAATGTTACTTGTGTAGAGTCCTACTGAGTATCAGAGAAAAGATAAATATCTTACTGCCAGACTTCAGAACTGTATTCAGTGAATACCAAAGCATGAGATGCTGTGCACCAGATGTGTGACTGTGTAGCAGGACCAGCAGGGTACTGCTCTGAAATATTGTTTTTACAAGGTCTGTGCTTCTAAATTCCCTACACCACATTACCTGAGTGAGGTGGCACTGCATAGGCCTGAAGTGCCCTCAGCCCTCACAGAGTTAAAGATCAGTGGCATCCTGTCTATTAATTCATTTAAATCCTCTCCTGGGTTAAATTAAACCCTGCTGCTTGGAACAGTTTTTTCTGGTACTATACATGAGCCTCAGGGAAGGCATTGCTAAAAAGCCTTCAGAGACAGTGTTATTTTAAATTCACTTTCTATGAGAAAAGTAAAGAATAATTAGAATCATTTGAAATTTCCCCCCTCCTTGTTATGGTGCCAAGAAGAGGAGACAGGAGGAGGGATGATGCTGGTGCCAATGGAATAGGAAGACCGTATCATTGTGGTTGAAGACTAAACCAATGAAAATCTCAGTCATACAAAATGCTTTATATCTGATCTTTCACTGTAAATGTCATATAAAGAAAGGATCTCTCTGATATTTCAAGGAGCAGCAAAGTCTGTGATGACATGCTGGTATCAAGATTTGCATATTTATTATAGATAAGCTGTCAAAATGTATGTTGTCAATTTCACCTTAGACTCGGAATTTAATGATGCACATAAAGGACAGAAAATCTTTAACATTAATATTAATATGATTTTAGATTATAAGACTTCATTGTGGATATCAATCACCTAACCCTTAAGGACATGCCACTCAAGTTGATATAGTTTATAGAAAATTAATGTAATCCCTTCTGTATGATCTATTGCAGGATTGGGGGGCTCAGGAAGTGGGATGGGGGTTCAGCAGAGAGCAGGCCCTTGTTAGTTTGCCATACTTAGACACATTAAGTTCCTCAAGTACATTAGCTCTTACTGACCTGGGGCATGTTTATCTTTCCTGTAACTGTTTAGATGTTGCACAAACTCTAACCTGAAAGAGAGCTTCCCATTTTGTTGATGGCCTTGAGCTGCGCCAGTGCTTGGGTAAACAGATTATGTTTTAGCAACCAAACCAGTTTCTAAAAAAATATTTTGCTTCAACGTGCTACTGAAAAGCTGTAAAGGGCATGGGTATGAAGGGGAAGAACTTTCTGAAGGGGAAGAACATTCATGTGACTTGCTTAGGAGCGAAAGCCCTTTCTGGGACTGATAGTGACTGGAAGTAGCTGAGGGATTGAAACCTGGGGGAAAAAAAAGAAAAAGAAAAAGAAAAAAGAAAAAAAAAAAAAAAAAAAAAAAAAAAAAAACAAAGAGGGTGAAGCCAAGAATATTCTTTGATTTAGCTATTACTAAATTATGGAAGAGTCATGCTACTGTTTGCAGGAAGTCTTTAAAAAAGTTCCTGGCTGCCTTTTTATATCTCTTCCTCAACCTGAAGAAAGCTTGTTCATTCAAACCATCACCAAATTGACTTCTGCCCATTGAAAAGAAGATGTAAGAAGTTGCCAGATGATACTCAGAATAAGAAGATCAAGATTTAGGTCTTTTTCTGGGATGTGGGATGTTTCTTGTTGCAGTCCATTACCTATTGCAGTTGATATCAGCATTTCCAGTGAATATTACCTACAGAAACAAAACTTGATCTAGGCTCAACTGTCAGTTTTTGCTTGAGTAGGGATACAAGACTACGTTGTAGCTGTAAGTTTTCAAAGCTTCCTGAACCTAAGGAGGGCCTTCAAATGGTGGAAGTAGGGAGAAAGTACTGGCATCTCCCACCTCAGTATTCCACCGGCTGAGAAGCATGGTATAAAAGTTCAAGAATAAAATGAAGATGACATGTATCTCTTCCCACTTCATAGTAACTGCAGCAGACAGGTAGGGGAGCTCTTATATTTAGCATGTGAAAGTACCAGAAAACCCTGGCTTTGAAGACTGGATCAATGTGGTTAGTTACTGCTGGAGTTTATACACATACATACTCCTCTTATCTCTGAAAAAGACAGTCTGCACAGGTTCAATAAATCAAAATTAAAAAAAGACAGAAATTAGAAGGGGGGTGAGGATGTCCAAAAAAGAACTGTAGCAACAGTGCTTTAAAAACACCTTCCTTTCATCACAGCTTTTAACTGAGGTGAATCTCCCCAGATCTCGTGATAATACGGTTTCTATCTGGTATTGGGTGGGGGGTGGAGGAGTTGCATTGCATGTTATTTGTGTGAGTTGATAGATGAACATGCTCAGCATGTAACCACCTCGAGTATCGCGTTCAGTTTTGGGCACATCAGTACAGAACGGACATGGAGGTGCTGGAGCAGGCCCAAAGAAGGGCAACAAGGCTGGTGAAGGGCTTGGAGAATGTGCCCTATGAGGAGAGACTGAAGGAATTGGGAATTCAGTCTGGGGAAAAGGAGGCTGAGGGGAGACCTTACTGCTCTCTTCAAATACCTGAAAGGTGCTTACAGCAAGAGTGGGGCTGGTTTCTTCTCACTGGTGACAGGTGACAGGACAAGGGGAAATGGCCTCAAATTGTAAGGGGGGGGCTTGAGCTTGGATATCAGGAAACACTTCTTTATGGAAAGGGCTTTTAAGTACTGAAATAAGTTTCCCACGGAGTTGGCTGAGTCACCATCCGTGGATGTGTTTAAAAACTGTTTGGATGTGGTGCACAGGGACATGATTTAGCAGAGGGTTGTTAGTGTTAGGGTAGTATGGCTAGGTTGCAGTTGGGTTTGATGATCTTGAAGGTCTTTTCCAATCTGAGCGATTCTGTGATTCTATCTTTCTTTTTTTTCTTTTTAATAGTAGTGAACTTCTACTAGCACAATCATCTCTGCACATTGATAAAATTCTGAACAGTGAGATCTCCCCCAATATGCTCATGCCTCTACAGCAACTGTGAAAACAATAAATTCCAGATTTTCTTATTTTGACTGCCAGTTATTTCCTCTTTTTTTCTTGGGGGGGGGCGGCGCGCCCCCCCTCCTCTTTTCTTCTGCTTTTGCATATTTAGGTCACTTAACTCATCTGTGTAACTCTCACCAATTTCCTGTAGGTCTGCTAAATAGTGTGAGCAATGAAACAACCTAATCAGAAAAACACATGTGTTCTTTCTTGCCTTGTGTATTTTCTCCTGGTTTTATCTGTTTATCTCTTTGTCTACAATATCTACTTTTATCTATTAGTATGTCTTCTTTCCCATGTTTTATCCGTTAATACCTCTTGTTCAGCTGAGAATAAACTCAGTAATAATTGCACTATAAAATGAAGAGTACACTACATGTCTCTTATTGCTCAGGGGCCTGTTAATTGGAATTTATAAAGTTCAATAAACAGTAATCCAATAAGACCTAAACTCTTATTCATTTATCTTAGAGGTAATATCCAGGCTGCCAGCAGAAAGCTGGAAGCAGCTGAGCCACAAGCCTTGGTTGCACATGCAGAATGGATTTGTCTTTTTACTTCTCTGTGGTAGGTACATGCAGCTTAGAGTATCCTAGCAGCCATGTCACCTTGGTGGAGACTGATGTTGAGGACACTTCTCTCTCTGTCTGGGAGGCTTTGAAGGAATATAATAGTATGCAACTCTTGCAAAGTTGCTGAAGTTATCCCTTGTGTCTGGGACTGAATAGAAGATCCATGTGGAGCTACTGAGTTCTATGAGTACAGGCATTCTCCCTTTTTTTCTGTTGCACACTGCTAACCTGTAGCTACTTCAAAAGCTATCTTTTTTCCTCTCACCTTTGGATTCCACCTTTTTGATTCTTATCCATCTACTGGTAGCATCTATTCTTATCCATCTTACTGATTCTTATCCATCTTCTTTTACTCTGACCTATAGGATTGTTTATAAATAACACTGGGAGTTACTGGCTGTTTTTTCCATTAGTTAGCATTGCAGTAGAGAATCAGTATACCAAGCGACTTTGATATTTTCTTCAGTATTGTGCTGTGAGTTCTGCACGTGCAAATAGTGAGTTTTCCACAGTTAACTTTGTTCTCTCCCCACTCCTGAGAGAGCATACAGTACTCCAGTACTGGCTGAATCTAGAAATCACTGATAACTACTGGTCCTAAAGCTGCTGGGGAGCACAACACAGATATGGAGTGAGACAAGATGATGTTTCAACACCTTTATTTGAGTAATATGAGGCATATTGAATAGACTTGCATTTTTATAGTGTACAATCTAGTGTTATGCAAGACAATCCCTGTGGATGTTGTACCAAATAAATCTCAGTGATAATGCTGCTTAAAAAGCAATGCACTAACTAGATGAGATAAACAGATAACATGATACCTGAATATTGGATCAGTAAGTTGGTTCAGGAGAAAATAAACAGTAGGACTTTGAAAGAGTTTTACAGGTGATGTTGGGAGTTGTAGTCAGCGCACAGAAGGAGTCTGACTGATTTGCTACAAACCTTTTGAAGATTGGTAGTCCTCTTTGCTGCTAGCTGAAAAGCAAGCAGCAGAAAAACAATTTGCTAAACAACCATTCCAGAAAGTCTTCTGTTGTTGTTTTTTTTTTTTTTTTTCCTGTAATAATTTGGGTTTTTCTAGCTGTGTGTAGATGTTGCTAAACATATTGTCTAGCAAACCGCTTTGAAAATAACTTTTTAATATATCAGCGTTTCCCCTGAAGACTTGCAAAAACCTCTCCAGAATGCAGCACTATCTTTGCTCCTGGAAAATACTTGCTGTAGTCTGACAGGATATCTAGACTTAGGACTACATGATGGAGATGAGTCTCATTGTTCCTTAGCTTGCCTGCAACTTCAGGCAAGACACTAGAAAAATGAGGCTAATTCTGATGGCTTTCATTGTTAGAAGTTCCCCTAGTGCTTTTGCAGTATTGGGTAACTAGGATACTTTAAAAGAGTTTGATCTTCACCCCTTGTCATTACCATTTCTGCTTCCAGAGATTGGAGTTCTCTTTAACAAAAAATCATATTTTTGTGCATTTCTATAATAATGGCTTAGGTTGGAAGGGACATTCAAGTTCATTTAGGCCCTGCTGTGGACAGTTACCAGCCACTATATCAGGTAGCCTGGGCCACATCTGGCATGGCCTTTAATACCTCCAGGAATGGAGCATCCGTAGCTTCTCTGGGAAGCCTGTGCCACTGCCTCTCCACCCTCTTAATAAAAATTTTTTCCTAGGTTCCAACCTAAATTTCCCCTTTTTTAGCTTAAAGCTGTTCCCCCTTGTCTTATCACTATCAGACTGTGTGAGAAGTCAGTTCTCCTCCTTCTTATTAACTCCCTTCAAGTACTAGAAGGCTACAATGAGGTCTCCTTGGAGTCTTCTCTTCTGCAGACTGGACAAGACCAGTTCCATCAGCCTTTCTTTACAGCAGATCCACTCCAGCCCTCTGATCATCTTCATGGCCCTCCTTTTGACCTGCTCCAACAACTTCACTTCTCTCATGTGCTTGGACCTGGACAAAGTTCTGAAGATGCAGCATCATGAGGGCAGAGCAGAGGAGGAAGTCATTTCCCTCTTCCTGCTATCATCTCTCTTTTATGTAGCCCAGGATACTGTTGGCCTTCCAGTCTGCAAGCACACACTGCAGGCTCATGTGCAGGTTTTTACTCATAAGGGCTCCCAAGTCTTTCTCTGCAGGGCTATTCTCAAGTTCTTCTCCCAGTCTCTACGCTTACCTGGTGTTGCCTGACCCAAGTGCAATACCCTGCACTTGGCCTTATTATGCCTATTTCTATCTTGCAGTGGGATAATAATAGCATCTTCCTCAGATCTTCAAGCAGCAGTATTATGGCAGTGGTTTCTACATCATTATTTATGCACCAATGGACTCAATATGCTCTTTATTTGCACTTGCTTTGAAATGGGTCTTATTTATTCTTAGCTTTTTTCCCTAGTCTAAGTTTATCTCACTTGACATGTTCACCTGAGTGTGACTCCTAGAATAGTTTCTCGAGGCACATTGGCTTAAGGTGATTAAAATATTAGGTAATTCTTGCATCCCAACCTCAAAAGGGCTAGGTGCGGTACTGAGAGAGAAGTAGGGTGATCAAAAATGGAACAGTAGTTTTTGTTCTTTTTGTAAGGAGAGTCTAAAACTAGAATCTTCTCTGCCTAGAAATTTGATGAGTGGTGAAAGACAATGATCAAAGTCTTTAAGATCCAAGGTATTCTGGAGAAAGAGATCAGGGAATAATCATCCCTGTGCCCTTGTAAGTTCATTTAATGCCACTTTCTTTTAGGAATATTAGGTGAATGATCAAAAAGCAAACATAATCCTTCATGAGGTAAGTAGTTAAAAAATAGAGCTCTCTGCTACAGCATGATGGTGTTGGCAGTAGTTCTACAACTCTGAGCAATTGGACAAATACTCAGACAACTACACTTAAGAGATTTAACTGAGAGTTACTACCTTGGGATCAGCAAGTCTTTGAGGAGCAGATATCTTGAGGTTAGAGACTAGGGAGACATACATATTTGATCTGTTCTTGTACTTTTTTCACTTAATAGCCATTTACTCACCACTGCAAGAGACTGGATACTGGGATAAATGGACATTGGGTCGGACCCAGCAGGCTGTGGTTATTGAAAGCTCTCCTGATGTATGCACTGGCTTCATACGTAACTTTGGGCCATTATGCTGTTCTTAAAGCCTTAGCCTTGCAACTGAGTTAGGATGAAGCTCTGCATCTGTGTCTATTCGAGACAAGTATAAACTGGAAACCTAATGGTGAATAGCAAATGCCCTCCAAAACCCTGCAGTGATGTTGGGCAAAGCAGTATGATCTTTTTGTTTGCTGAAATTGTAATGGAAAACTACTTACCTAAGAAAACTGGGTTTAACTGAATATATCCTTAGTTTATTGCTATGTGGCAACTAAAGCAATATCTGCAATCTTTTCAAATATCAGTGTTGTATCAGCTTAATATTAGGTGTTAGATCTAATAGTATTCACTTTTTTAGAGCTGTGGAAAAAAAATGTGCAGGTTCTATGTAGAGAAAAGAGACTTTAATTTGAGCAACTTTAGTACAGAAATGGACGAAATCCTAGCCTTGATTCAAAGCTTCAAAGGAGTAAAGTGAAGGCTTGTTATGACCTGTTCTGTCAAATGAAGCACAGCAGTTGTTCAGAGGTAATATCCCTATATATTATCATACTTAAAAACAGGCAATGTCATAAACTTTTTGAAGCACTTAACATACTACAGGAGCTGTGCAGACCAGTGAAGTCACTAGTTAACAACTCTAAATCACATAGGGCTGCCAGTGCTGTTCTTTTCTGATATATTCAAGGTGACCTGCCATTCTCACTATAAGTTGTATTTTTTTATTATTATTATTTTTTTTTCTAGTAGAGAAATGCATCTACTCCAGGGTGATGTGTTATGGCTTTTTAACCATGCTGGGGCACTGTTCCTTAGCCAGTAATGAAGAACAATGAAGAACATGCACTCCAACCAGGAAAAGGGCTGAAGATTGTGTCATGGACCGTCAGAGCAGTACTGATGTCTCTTTAGTTTTAGTAACACAAGGGACAGAGAGGGAGCTCTTCTTGTTCATTTAAAGCTGTAAAGCTTTGGTTCAAGACAGGTTGAAGACAGGTAAGCCAGTGATATCTTCCCAGAGAATCTTTGCATCTGGGGCTAGAGTGAATGCTACTTTTGCAAAAGGATTTGAAATGCCAGGAGTAATGTTAACCCTTGTGCACAACATATATATATATGTGTGTGTGTGTGTGTGTGTGTGTGTGTGTGTGTGTGTGTGTGTACTTTTTCCCTTCAAAGATGGTACTTCCAGGAACAAAGATTGAGATTTCCCTATCTAACTGCTGAACAGATAGTCTAACTAAAGTTAGACTTCCAAAGCTATATATAGGCACCTAAATATGTAGCCTAGCTTTCAGAGGTGGCAAATACGCAGCAGATCCCACTGAAATCAACTGGGGCATCTCTGTGCTCAGCAGTTCTGAAAAATCATACCACTCTTCTAGTGGGAGCATTGATTTCTACTTTTCATAATGTATCACGGTAAGATATACCTAGGCTAGGTTGTACAGAGCTCACTGTTTTGAACAGGAGCTCCCCTCCTGCGTGTTCTACTCTTAACATGCTTGTTTGCAGCAATCCATCCCAAAAGCTCCCCTCCCTCTCTGAATTACAGTACTGATTCACTAGCCATGCCAAGGGTTTGCTTTGTTCCTTCAAAAGTCTCTTGCAGCCTGGTTAATGTCACTTAGTGTCTGGCCACTGTATTTGTTATGAATCAGATTAATTAGGTTTTCCATGACTGATGTTTATAAGGGCTTCATGATACAAATATTCTGAATATTGTCTCTGGATGTGTTTCTTGGGCAGTCTTTAAAAAAAGTGCTTGTGGTGTGGTATTTTGTTGCTAATTGCTGTGATCTGTTGAGGCATAGGACAGCTGACTGATTTCACTGTGGGCTAAAGCAGAGAGGAAAATGGTAAATTTTGTTTGAAGCAGGGGAAAATATAGGAAACATTCATTAGAAGTTCTAATGAGATTTTCTTTTACATAGCAATTATTTTATAAGTCAGTTAATCCAAGAAACCAAGGGATCTCTTTGAAAACCAAGCAAACATCATGTGGAGGTTGAGTAATGGATGTAAGACCTTAACAAAAAAATGTAGCTGTGCTTCGAAGCTATATTAAGAGTAAAGGGTGCCTTTACAGGGAATTTTGGTACACTTAACATGGAGCATTCAATACTTCATATTGCAATTGTCTTCCAAATGGTCTCCTAATGACAATTTTTTTTTTTTTTTTTTAATTTGTCTCACTATGAACATTTTTATAACTCCAATGAGTTCTTAAACTGTAGCTAAAGTTTTAGACCAGGGCAGCCCTATTTTCCTCCAAGTGTAAATGAATTTATAAATTCTCCTATTTTCTACTGAGAACACCTTCCCTTTAAGATCCTGTGTGTATTATATTGTCTTTTCTTACTTCCTTGCAAATGCTCAGACTATTAAAACTGAGTGTGAATCTGAGGTTCATCTCCTAAGAGTGTTTATTTCTATGAATGAGCAGGTATCCAATATGTTGACATGTTTTCTCTCCATGGATCAATACTGTCCTTAATATCTGAAAGCTGATGGCATCTGACTGGAGGTTTGGGATATAATCTGGATTATAGTACAGAGAAATTGGCGGGAAAAGTGCTATTTATGGAGCACTGGGATACACAGTAAGGCTTCCTTCCAAGTACCGAGGAAAGCAAACCTTGTATGTTCCAGCTGCTGATAGTCATAGAAATGATGTTCATAGTATAATAGATACAGACATGGAGCTGGATATCCAACGGGTCCAGAACTTCAATTTGGCAGATTCCTATGTATTAGTAGGTTTTTAATTTTGATCATATTGTTGTCTGCTTGATGTATGTAAATTTGATAGCTCAAGGCTGCTGCCAGTGTGGTCAGGGTGATATACTGAAATAATATTCTGGGATGGATGCAATTGTGGAGTTGATTTTCTAGCCCATCAGCAATTCTTAGGGTTCTTAGTATTGGCTTATTGCCTCAGCTTTGTCTTTTTGACTGCTGAAATCCCAGCTTCATTCAGATGTGGTCATTCGGCCGCTATTTTCTAGGGGACTGTTTTGTTGAATCACACAGTGTAAGCACTGCTTAATTTGTAGTAAGCCTAAGCTATTTTGTGGGTTTCTTTGACAATGTGAAAGAGTTTTGTTTAAACATTTTTTCGCTCTTCCTGCTAATGATTAGTATCTTGACACCAGACAGTGCACATTACTGAACAAATGGAGAACAGCAATCATGTCCTTTAGGTGAATGCTTTTTTTTTTTTGCCAAAGTGTAAACAAGGTTATACTAGCTTGCAAATTTACTTCCTTCAGCAAAAATATAACAACACTTCTTCTTCCGCCTCTTCTGCAAGCTCCCTCTAGTGTTTTCAGGTACGTATCACATACACTTTCCACCTCTCAGGTAAGGGTTGTTACGCTGGGAGAAACCAGTTTATGTCATCTAACCTTTGTGAGATTCTGTTTCTGGAAGAAATTCCAGTGTGGTTTGTGAGTATGTTTGGAATACAGTTCCAGCCACTTTCCTTGCCTTTTCTGCACACCTGCATGAAACTCACCCTACCCATACCCAGATAATCTGCAACTCAAATCTCTTTTGTGTATCTGGAACAAATTGTGCTGGCCATTTGCCATGCAGTGAAATCACAGTTTTTCATTACACTCTCAGAAGCCTTAATTAGTGAATAAGGCAGCTGTACGCTCTCAAAAATACATCTATCAGTACAAACTGCTGCCTGATGGTCCAAAACAAAACATGCCTGAATTTCTTTTGTGCTTCCAGTTCTCTAGGAGCTCACAGGCAGGTAATTGTGACAGCACACGGGATTTTGTTACCTACAAGATATATATTCATTACCAATACTCTAAAAAAGACAAAATGAGTCTTTACATTGTCTGATTAGAATGATGTCTCTTCTCTGTATGAAATTATACACTTCTGTCTCCTTTAGCTACCAACCCACTGCTCTGTAATTCCTAGCTTCATGGGCCATGCCTACTTAGAAGTAATGTTTCCTAGTCTTCACCCATTAGTTCCACTGTATTATTTGTCTGCAGACTGAAAATATAATACTTTGAAGATAGTGAGGCTTTGGGGTGGCCTTTATCCTGTCTTAGGGAATTTGACAAAATGTACTAGTTTTAAATGAGACAACAATTAAAATCGGGACCTAAAAAAGAACCAAAAAAAAAAAAGCTGCTAATTTTCTTTAAATGGTTCTTGAATGTTGGTTCTTTTTTTAAATATTAATGTGTATACCCTACACCTCTACCACTACAAGATACTGCTTATTTTTCTTGAAGGTTTTTCTGGAATATTTTTTTCTCTTTAAAAAAAAAAAAAGAAAAAAAGAAAAGAAAAAAAAAACCTTTAGAAATGATCATATAGATGTTTTTAAGAATTTTTTTTGGGAAAATAGTTGTCATGTTACCTTTGTCTTTCTCCCTCCACCCGCCTCCTCATTTCTAAATATTTCTAGTAGAAAAATTCTACTATATTTAAAGCATTAATGGGTTTTTTATCCTCCCAAACTCCCTATGGAGTAATGAAAGGCAATGCTTGTTTTACAGAGGGGCAGATAAGAACTGCCTGTCACCTAGAAGCTTGTGGTGAAGCTAAGAGTTGAACCCACTTCTTCCACATCAGCAGGTAGCATAGTGTTTATCTTTTATAGTATTTGACTGGCACAGCTTCAAGGAGGGAGAGGGTGAGTTTAGGATGAGTTGGCAAGAAGGGGATGCAAATTTACATTGATTCCTCTCATCTCCCTTTGCTGGGAAAGTACCTAATGATGTAGATTCACAGAAAGTGACAGAAAACCCAAAGGAGCGGTCTAGAATGGGTAGAAATATTTCAAAGGTTTATATGAAGAACTGTAAGGTTGGGGATCCGTCAGTGATACTGTGAGCATTCTGTCTTGTGATGTATTCTATAGCAGAGGCTGAAACATCTTGTTTGAGATGCAGGGGTGAGAAAATTGGGTCTGGGGGAGGCAGGGTCTGATATGCTGCAGAATGATGGAGTCAGACTTTGCTGCCTTTTTACACCAAAAATGTGTGTGCATACTATCTTTCTTTCTCCCCTCTGTATTCTCAGACAAGATTCATAGTTATTTGCTTTCTCACTTGTCACGATCACTTCTGATCTGTCTTCAACAAAATTCTAGTGCAAATCTTGGCCTTCTGTGGCATCCTTACTACAAAGATTGAAGATCGTGAGGCAGAGATCTTTTGGCTCCCTATCAGGTTCAGCTACAGAAGACTCAAGGTTCAGCCTATGAGTCTCAGTAGCCTGAGCTGGTGGCATTTCTTAGGCCTTCTACACCTGTTTTCCTCATTGGAGATGCATGGGTGGAAAAATTTATCTGGAGAGTTCTAATAATAGAAATTTCAGTCTTCATTCTTTCCATTTATGTTAAGTGTATGACAATAGGACTTTTCTATGAAGGTTATAACCTCTTAGAAAGGGACGAGATCCACCCATCTAGAGGTAGCAGGATTGTCTGTGACAGTAGGCTAGCTAACCTAGAGAGGTGGACTTGGGGGAGAGATGTCTGACATGGCAGTGCTCAAGCCATTGCAAATGACTGGGGAATGAACCAGGCCAAGAAGAACAGTGATAAACCTTCCTTAACTGACTTCCATGATGTGATCTAGAAGACCAGTCATGTCGAGGGCATGCATAGCTATGAGGATCTTCTCGCAGCAGTCAAGGGATACCTACATCCTCTGCTCCCTTTTCTTTTACCTGTATACCAATGCACACAGCACGGGGGAATAAACAGGAAGAATTTGAGATCCTTGTATGGCCTCACTGGCATGATGTCATTGTGATCACAGAGACAGTGGGACAGAACACATGACTGGAATGCTGTCATGGATTGCTGTATACTTTTTAGGAAAGATGGACCAACAAAGCAAGATCACAGAATCACAGAATCACAGAATCACAGAATCACCCGGGTTGGAAGGGACCTCAAGGATCATGTAGTTCCAACCCTCCTGCCTAGCAGGGCCACCAAACACACACATTCAGATCAGGTTGCCCAGGACCCCGTCCAACCTGGCCTTAAACACATCCAAGGACGGGGCATCCACAACCTCCCTGGGCAGCCCGTTCCAGGGCCTAACCACTCTCCTTGTATAGAACTTCCCCCTAACATCCAACCTAAATCTTCCCTCCTTCAACTTCGATCCATTTCCCCTAGTCCTGCTGTTGTCAGCCCTTTTGAAGAGTTTACTCCCCTCGTGGATGTAGGTTCCCTTCAGGTATTGATAGGCTGCAATGAGGTCACCCCGCAGCCTTCTCTTCTCCAGGCTGAACAAGCCCAACTCCCTCAGCCTGTCCTCATAGGGGAGGTGCTCCAGCCCCCTGATCATCTTAGTTGCCCTCCTCTGGACCCTTTCCAAAATCTCAGTGTCTTTCTTGTACTGAGGGCTCCACACCTGGACACAGTACTCCAGATGGGGCCTCACAAGAGCCGAGTAGAGAGGGACAATCACCTCCCTGTCCCTGCTGACCACCCCTCTCCTGATGGAGCCCAGGATCCCATTTGCCTTTCGAGCTGCCAGAGCGCACTGCTGGCTCATGTTCAGTCTCTCGTCCATCAGGACCCCCAGGTCCTTCTCTGCCGAGCTGCTCTCAAGGACCACTCCTCCCAGCCTGTACGGGTGCCTGGGGTTCTTCCGGCCCAAATGCAAAACCTTGCACTTTGCCGTGTTGAACCTCATTAGGTTCACCTAAGCCCAGCCCTCCAGCCTGTCGAGGTCCCTCTGAATGGCATCCCTTCCTTCCACCGTATCAACCTCACCACTCAGCTTGGTGTCGTCAGCAAACTTGCTGAGGGTGCACTCAATTCCCTCATCGATGTCATTAATAAAGATGTTAAAGAGCACCGGTCCCAAGACAGACCCCTGGGGGACACCACTTGTTACCGGCCTCCACCTGGACATAGAGCCATTGACCACCACCCTCTGTCTGCGGCCTTTCAACCAATTGCTTATCCATCGGGTCGTCCACCCATCAAATCCACTTCCCTCCAATTTGGAGATGAGGATGTGGTGGGGGACCATGTCAAAGGCCTTGCTCAGGTCCAGGTAAATGACATCGGTCGCCTTCCCTTCGTCCACCAATGCCGTCACTCCATCATAGAAGGCCACAAGATTAGTTAGGCATGACCTTCCTTTGGTGAAGCCGTGCTGGCTGTCTCGGATCACATGCTCATTCTTTATGTGATCGAGCATTTTGTCCAGGAGGATCTGTTCCATGATCTTCCCAGGCACGGAGGTGAGACTCACCGGCCTGTAGTTCCCCGGGTCCTCCCTGCTCCCCTTCTTGTATATGGGAGTGACGTGACCCTTCCTCCAGTCATCCGGGACCTCACCTGACAGCCACGACTTCTCAAATATGATGGAGAGCGGCTCGGCAACCACCTCAGCCAGCTCCTTCAGGACCCTGGGATGCACGCCATCCGGCCCCATAGACTTGTATTCATTCAGTCTAAGGAGGCACTCTCGGACTTGCTCTGCCCTTACAGTGGGGAGGGATTTACCTCCTTGGTCCTCACATAGAGGTTTGGGGATGCAGGGTTCAGGGACGTGAAAAAGACTAGAATCCTGGCCACCAGTGAAGACCGAGGTGAAGAACTCATTCAGCACCTCAGCTTTCTCTTCATCTGTTGAAGCCAGTTCTCCTTTTAAATTTACCAAAGTAGGTACGCCCGTTTTGGCCTGTCTCTTCTGGCCAATGTACCTGTAGAAGGTTTTCTTATTGTTTTTCACGTCCCTTGCCAAGTTCAGTTCTGCCTGCGCCTTGGCTTCCCTGATCCCACGTCTGCAAGTCCGGACGGCATTCCTGTATTCTTCCCAGGTGACACAGCCTTGTTTCCAGAGCTTGTACACCCCTTTCTTCGCCCTCAGTTCTCTCAGCAGGTCCTTGCTGAGCCATGCCGGTTTCCTACCTCGCCTGCCCACTTTCTTATTCAGAGGAATGGAGACCTCTTGTGCTTCCAGGAGGGCATCTTTGAAGAGCCGCCAGATCTTCTCAACATCCTTGTCTTTGAGGGCAGCGCGCCAGGGGATCTTGACCAGCAATCCATTGAGTAGTTTGAAGTCTGCTTTTCTAAAGTTCAGTGTCCTGATCCTGCTCTTTGCCAGGCCCACATCGCTTGAGATCACAAACTCAACCAGGGCGTGGTCGCTGGAGCCCAGGCAGCCTCCGACCTTGACGCCTTTGATGATCTCCTCGGCGTTGGTGAGCAGCAGGTCTAGCAACGCTTCACCTCTGGTCGGTCTGTCCAATACCTGAACCAGAAAGCTATCATCAATGGATTCCAAGAGCCTTCTGGAGCTCTTGCAGCTCGCCATGTGGTTTTCCCAGCAGATGTCTGGATGGTTGAAGTCCCCCACCAGGACAAGAGCCCGTGAGCCAGACATCTCACGCATCTGGAGCAAGAAAGCCTCGACAACAGCCTCCCCTTGATCAGGTGGTCTGTAGTATACCCCTAACACCAGCTGACCTATATTAGTCCCATCTCTAATCCTAACCCACAGGCTCTCAACCTGTTCCTGACTGTTTCTCCTAGGGAGCTCCTCACAGTTTATCCAATCCCTGACATAGAGAGCAACTCCCCCAAGATGGTAGAGTTCTCTTTCTGTTAGAGAACTGGAATATACCAAGCTCTGCCTAAAAGTGAATGATGAACAAGTAGAGGGCTTATCAGCAGGAATTAAGGAACAGGCAAGTATAGGTGATGTCATTGTGAGTGGTTGCTGCAGGCTTCCTGACTGGGAAGCCGAATTTAATGAGGCCTTCTACAGACAGCTAAATGTAGCCTCACAACCAGGGGCACTAGTTCTGAAAAAAAGTGACACTGCCAGATACACTGTCCAGGAGGCTCCTGCACTGCGTGGAAGATAATTTTCAGCTATAGGTAGCGGAGGAGCCAATGAAGAGAGGTGCATTTCTCTTCTTGTTCTTACAAGTAAGGAAGGGTTGATTACGGATGTAAAAGCAGAGATCAGCCCTGGATGCAGTGACCATGAAATAATGGAATTTGTGATCTTAGAAAAAACAAGGCAGTAAGTGGGATTGCAACCCTGCAGCTCAGGAGAGCCAACTCTGACCTCCTCAAGGACCTACCAGGAAGCATCCCATGGGTTAGAGCATGAAAGGTAAGGGGGCCCAAGCAAGTAGGTTGACCTTCAAGAACTGCTTCTTCCAAGCTAATTATAGGTGCATCCAAATGAGTAAGAAGTAAGGCAAAGGTGGCAAGAGACCTACATGGATGACCAAGATGCTCATGGAAAAACTCAAGTGGAAGAAGAAGTCTATTGAATGTGAAAAAGGGGAGTGAGCACTTAGGAAGAATAGAGAAACATTGTCAGGGCATATAGGGATTTGACAAGGGAGGTGAAGGCTCACTTGGAATTAAATCTGGTGTGGGAAGTCAAGGACAGAAAGTAACTTTGCATGAAAAGAGGAGTGGCCATCAGGGTTCTATTTAAATAGGAAGAAGCAGATTGATAGGAGCTCAATTAGCATGTGCACAAATAGTGAAACAAATAAACAAAGATTTTCCAGAAGTTGTCACTCCAGTTTGGATTGACTGGTGTCTAAATTATAAAGATAATCTAACCAGAGGCTTGGTGGGAATTAAGATTTCCCTCTTCTATCCGCAGTTCTATTTTCATTACAATTGTAGGAACTAATATGTTTACAAGAGCTTCAAACACAAGGAAGAAAAAAAAAATCAAAGTAACTTGGGCACTTAGTTCAAAAATCTTAAAAGCAGCAGGAAACAAGGCCAAATACAAAGTGTTACACTTGCATCAAGGAAATCCCATATATGTGTACACACACTAGGAGAAGAAATCCTTGAGAGCAGTCTTGCAGAGAAAGACTTGGGGGTCCCAGTGAACAAAAAGTTGGACATGAGCCAACAGTACGTACCTGCAGCTTCGAAGATGAACAGTTTCCTGGTCTGCATCAAAAGAGGGGTGACAGCAGAGTTGGAATCATAGAATCATCAAATCATCTGTTAGAAAAGACCTCCAAGTTCATCCAGTCCAATAGTCCACCTATCACCAATTTCCACTAAACCATGCCACCTCAGTATGATATCTGAATGTTTCTTGATCACCTTTAGCGATAGTGACTTCACCACCTCTCTGTACAGCCCATTCCAGCACCTGACCACTCTGTCGAAAAATAAATTTTTCCCTGTTCCTGCTAGCTACACTATTTCTGATACAAGCCAGGATGCCACTGGCCTTCTTAGCCACCTGGGCACACTGCTGGCTGATGTTCAGATGAGCACCAACCAATACCCCCTTGTCTGTGATTGTCCCCATCTGCTCTGCCCTTCTGAGTCCCCATCTGGAGCGCTTCATCCAAGTCTAAGTTCCCTTATGTAGGAAGGATGTGGAGCTGTTGGAGTTGGTCCAGAGGAGACTGCAAAGATGATCAAAGGGCTGGAGTATGTCTCCTTTAAAGAGAAGTTGGTGGAGCTGGGCTTGTTTAGCTTGGAGAAGAGAAGGCCTCCAGGGAGGCCTTTTTACAGCCTTGCAGTGCTTGAAGTGAGCTTATAAGTGGGAGAAGGACTAACTTCTCGCTATCTAATAATGATAGGACAAGTGAGAATGGCTTTAAACTAAAAGAGGGGAAATTTATATTCTATGTTAAGAATAAATTCTTCACTCAGAGTGGTGAGGCAGTGGCACAGGCTGAGTCACATCTCGTTCAATGTCTTCACCTGGATAAGGGGACATAATGCACCCTCAGTAAGTTTCCTGACAGTACAAAGCTGGGAGTAGTGGCTGACACATCAGAAGGCTGTGCTGCCATTCATCAGGCTCTGTCTCATTTCTCATCTTTCAACTTTCTGACCAATATTATGAAATTTTTGATGAGGTTATTCTATATAAACCAAACACTGTGGAAGTCAACATGAGTTATAAAGGAAGTGCTCTGTTAATTACTGTATTCTTGAATTAAATGGTAGATTAAATTCAGCTCATTTGAACTTATCAGTGTAGAAGAAGTACAGCCTTCTGCTCTGTTATTCTGTCCCTTTTCAGACTAGTAGCAACACTTGGATGCAGTGCTCCTGCTTGGAGGCTTTCAGTGGTGCTGGGAGGAAATCTGTGAGTAGAATGTACAGACTTTTGTCTAGAAATCTGATATTCCTCATGCCAGAAAAAGAGGCAACATATAAAAACAGGGTTATTCATGGTGGTGTTAATACTATTAATTGCTGCCTCAATAGCCCACAGGAAATGAGTAAGAGTATGTACTTACTATTTATGGTGAGTAGAGGGGCACCGTGAAGAAACCCTTGACAGCTCCAGTGGTTTCTGCAGCTTGATTTGTATGTAGTGTGTTCATCTGAACTTAGAATGAACTCTGGCTGTGGTAAGGGCTGGAGGAAATACATTGCCTTCTACTTCCAAAGGGATGAGTGGATGAGTTGGACAGTAAGCTGACTCTGGCAGAGATGGATTTCATTTACAGCTTTGCTACGCTTCTCTTGGTTCACCTTGGGCAAGTCACTTCTTATTCCTCCCAGCCTCTATCTTCTCACTGGCAAATGAAGTAAAGATGCTAACTTCCTAAGTGCTTTGAGATGTACTGTTGAAAAGTGTTGTCCATGAGTGAGATAGAATTAACAGGATACTTAGAGCTATGGCTACCAGTGCCTCTATTCTGGCTAAGTAGGATGTCATTCTCTCAGGCTGTCAATCCAGTATCTGTCAGATGTCAGAAGCACCAAATTCAGATCCAAAATGGAAGAACAAATAAACATACTTGGGTCAAAAGAAGGGGGTGGTGGGAAAGTTAAATAAATTGTTTGCTTAGAGAGGGAAGGTGTGTGGGAGGGTGTGGGCAAGTGTTTGATGAACTTCATAGACCACTTCTTCCCTATTTTGGAAGGATGGAATTGCTTTGCATGTAAATTTTAACTGCTAAATCCCAGCAAAATCCATTATCTGCAAAAGAAGTGAGAGCATGTATTATGGAGAAGTACTTTCTGGGTTTTTTTAAGTACACATTTGTAAACAAATCTAAAATTAGAGTTCAGAAACAGAACAATGAGTACTAGCTCTTCATATTCTCTGCTCTCAGATTTTGATGTTTTCTCCCTCCCCCTCTGGATCGTAATATAAGTGTATGTGTATATAATTTATATATTTAAAAGGAACTTTTTATATTTCCATCTGTTCCAATTAAACCGAATGGAACAGCTTTTATAAGTAATGGAGGAAGGAGAGGAAGAGAAAGGAGTTCTCTTCTTTTTAAGATTTTTTGCTTAGCACTGGGATGGAAAATATTACCTTCTCTTTGCTAAAATCAGAAGAAAATTCTTGTTCCTCCCCCTTTGTTTCTCTCTAAAAGAAGCTTTAACCACTAGTAAGAATTTGGGTTAAAAGACTTGAGTATAGTGTCGTGTAGCACCTGTATACAGCATTGCTTCTGAGGCAGTTGTTTCTTTTTGAAATGAAGAATGCATTTGGAGTATGAGCAGACCTTCTGACAGCCTCTTGCTGTTTTGAGTGAGCTGATGCAAACTAAAAAGAGGGAAGGTTTTTGTCATCTTAAACAAGATGGCTTCCAAAATCCTTTCCAACTTCAACCAGTCTGATTCTGTGAGGATGCACTCAATCAGAATAGTGTTCTCAACCTCTTGGTTTTGAGTGGTTTTAGTTTTGCTTCTTGGCTTGGTGACTCAATAAATCACCTCTGACCAGGGGAAATTCCTGGCCAGAAACTTTCATTCTATGGAAGGAAGCGTCTAAATAAATCTGTATAAAGGAATGCATCTGTATAAAGGAAGCATCTAAAAAATTCTCAGCCTACTTGTCTTGTTGAGTCACAGTGAGAACAGGTCAACTGTATTCTGAAAGGAAGCTTGATTTTTGTTTTGTTTTTGTTTTTTGTTTTTGTTTTTCTGGATTTTATTTCTGTGTATTTTCTCTGAATTGAACACTTAAGTAGCTGCGACAGAAAACATTGTCTTCAGGCTTTCTAGTTTCTACGTAACTCTGACAGGCTAACAGAGATGTCCTGAGCTGATAGCAGCTTCTCTGCCTTTCTCTTTTTGTTCTCTGTTTTTGATAGTCTGATCAGAAATCTGAGCAATGATCAGTAATTCTGATCATCTTCAGTCCATCCTGGGGATCCTGCCTTGCACTGTGATACTCCGAAGGTGCTGTTGTGCAAATCCACTGTTCAGCCAAGAAAGAAGCCTATTTGGATTGTCCCACCAGTCTTAGTGACTCCAGAAAAGACATTCAAGATGGCTGGGAGAATCATGTTAGTGGGAGCGCGTGTATTTTGTAGGCCTGTAGCCTCCTCCTTTCTCCACTCCCCTCCACCCCCAACCCCACAATACCTTGTCAGTGTTTTGTTGCCATAGAGACAGTAATTACTCCAGGAGGCTTCTAGACTTTGCTGAAGCTCCCATCAGTCTCACCTCCCACCTGGGGAGCTTCTGACATTGAGTTAAAGGTCAAGTCCTCATGTAAATGTTTTTCTTTCCAAAGTGAAATATTTTACCTATTTTGGGTAACTGTGGCGGCGGCACAGAAAACAATTTGTCAAATCACTTACAAAGTTAGAGCTGGGACACTTAAATTCTATTCCCTTCAGGTACGTAGGAGTAGGGGTGGAAATGAACAACCTCGTAAGTCGTATTTTAGTCCAAGTTGAACACTTACTTTCCCTACGTTGAACACTGAATGTGTGCTTTGTCATTTTCTTCCAACTCCCTCTTACCAGCTTTTCAGACCTTCTAGTTTTCATTAATTTGTTGTTTTCTCTCCTGCCTAAATGCAAAACTTGGATGAAATAATTTTTATTGACATTAGTCATAGGCTGACATAACCCTGGAAAGGACCCACTGGGTCACCGAGTTTACCTTTCCCCATTTCAACCCCACACACATACTCTAAACACACACACACAATACTGGCAACCACATCATTTAACTCCTTTCATAACCTGTTAAGAGCCAGAACAATCTCTGTATAAATGATTGTGAGGAAAGAAGGGGGAGGAAGAAACCTTCAACCCCTGATGTTCCTAATAGAGGGGTGCAAAGAAACAGAGACATGTTGTTAACACACTTAAAATAAGAAGCCGAAAGAGGTAGTCCTTTCCTCAATTACTCCACAGTGTAATCTGCTCTCAGGAATTATTTGGAAATGCTATCCGTATGTGTCAGACTAGGCAGAATCAAACAAAGAACATCTAGTGCTGAAATACCAATCCTTTCTCAGAAAAAAAGAGCTGTGTATGGTTCTAAAAGGTACACTGAGAATCCTCCAGCCAAGTTCTGCTTCTGGATATGTCCTAGACTTTTTCTACGCTGCTCAGACAAATAAATGTCTTATCATGTGGTTTCTTATCCTGCTGTGTTGCAGGTTACCTGCATGTTTTCAGGAAGTGGAAGGCAGGAATAAGCAAGTCTGTGATGACTCCATCAGAAGAAATGAGTCTGCTGAGCAGTCTTTTGTCCAATCTACTGCTTGTTCTCTGTACTGCTGACATGAGCAGCATTGTGGTTGACTGTGCTCTCTTGTTAAAAACGGACTATAGAGTAGCAAGTGTAATTTATGAAGGCTTGGCATGCAGTTAAGTGTAAAGTGATGGAAAGTGTGGTGGATCACTGCACTGGTGCACTTGACTTGTACATCAGGCACATATCTATGCAAGTTCACGTCCAGTTCAAAGCCAGTTCTGAAAGTATAAAAAATGGCAGCACTCCTGGCTACAGCATTGTCAGTGTCAGATGATGCCATAGGGTTTTGCTCTTGGTAACTTTCAGAGCTTCTCTGCTAAGCACACAACTGTAATTAGTTGACAGGCTGGCTGCGAGGAAACTCCAGGCTTTCATAATACCCTTGTGTTTCATTGGCACCTTTTGATCCTGGAGTGCTTTACAAAAGTGTGTGTACGCACAGAGAGAACCTTTAGCCTTGGCACTGACATTCAGCCACTGTTGGGATGATACGCAGTAGCTACTTAAATAAACAGCAATGTTGCCCAGCAGCTGCAGTGGATGCTGAAGGAAGAAGTAGTGGTGCATTGAAGTAGTAGAGGAGTTTTGGAATAGGTAACTCAAATGATTTGAATGCCTTTTCACTCATAGAGGGAAAAAAATATGGACAGGATTTTCATAGTTCTAGTGTTTCCAGACCTATGTTTTGAGCTAGGAAGCTTATGATCAGGCAAGAATAATTCTGTAGGATCAAGTGTACTTGGGTAGTTTGAGACAGTGAGTCAAAGACCAGAGGTCTTGAATGAAGGACACGCTGTAAGCTCAACCAGTGAGGTTGGGCAGCTGAAGATTAGACAGTTTGCAAAACAGATCAAGACTGGGTGGCATAAGCACTCAGCAACTCTAGTACTGATTTAATTTCAAATATATAGGATTGGTGGTGGGAAAGAAAACCTTAAAAGAGTAACTGCTTAAGTTGATCTTCTGGATCTTCTCTAAGTAGGACTACTACCTTGTTCACTGTCACCTCTATCTTAAGGCAGAAATAATTTATTTTTTCATTTGTTTTTACCCCAGAAATTTATAGTTGCAATTCACTTTTCTAAACAACCTTTCTCGTGAGAGTGTTTTCTCTTGAGCATAGAGCTTTCAGAAAGGTGGTGACCAATTTAGACCACCATGATTTTGACTACTTTTGTTCAGGGCACAAAAGGACATGATACAAATCAATGCGAAAAAGTATGCAAATATTTACCTTGAAGTCAGTGGTCCAGCCTGCAGATGACTCTATTGAGAAGAGATTATGCTACCAGATATCAGGGTTTGCTGGTCCAGTCAAGTAGGTTTCATAATTCACCAGGGTCAAACTATCTGACTTCAGGCTACTGGCATTCTTCTTTGACTCTGTAGATCTTGGAGCTGTCAAGGTAAGATGTGGATTATGTGCCTGTACATTCTCTTCCCCTCAGTTTCAGCTTTTTTATGATCTTCAGCGAGTTTTCAAATTAACACCATGCCTTAGTTTTTCCTATTTGCAGTCTGAGACTTTTTACAACCTGCATGCTCTGAGAAAAGAAAAAGAACCTTAAATTTGAACAAATGTTTCCAGAAAGTTGTACTGATCACGAAGAGTGGAAGGCCTGCTTCAGCAGTATAATGCTACTTGCTGCTACAGGGATCTTATACTTTGGGGAGGTGTTCACAGAAGTAGCTTGTGACTTTGCCTGGATCCAGAGGATCTAATCAACATCAGTGCATGCTTTGAGATTTCTTATTTCCCAGAGCTGTGCTCTGAAACCTTAGTTTCTCCCTAAGCACAGTGTAAAGTCATTGGGCTGGACACAATATTAAACTCTCCTGCTTCACAAACCATGTTCTTCTCTGTTGTGTAGATCCACAATGCACCACAGCAGCGGGCTGCTGTGTAGTAAATTCATTGTGTTTTGTGCAAGGGACCATTAGTTAGCTTATTATTAATACATGTGTGGGCTTTAATATACTGGTACTGTATCTGTCAGCATCTCTACCAGGTTTGCTTTTGTCCTTTGTGTTTTCCCCAAACAAGCTTATACAATTAGTTTCTTCTTGTTTCCTAAATTATTTTTGCTGGTCCTAATTATTTCACACTCCATATAAAAGAGTTATTGGGGTGGGTAATGGGAGGCAAGGGATCACCTCACCACTGCACTGCAGGCAACGTGATGTTAAGGCAATTTGGATTTGTTTTTGTACTTATTTATATTTGGTTGGCTGCTTAAGAAATAAGATAAAATTGAGATCTGTTTTTGGAGGTCACTTTATTGGGATTTTCAGAAAAACTACAGCTCAGTCAGATCCTGTTACCCTTCATGTCCGTAGAGGACATTTGTTGAAATAGCATTCATTGGCACTTCAGGCAGTGATTAAAGTTCTTGTCTAAGAATGTGAAGTTATGCATTATTTTCTTAATTTGTATTCCTATACAGACCATACTCATCTCTTTTTGTCTTTAGATATGTGGAAATAGCATCTCCAGACATCCATGATTATTTCCCGGATGCAAGAAAAGGCAGTTTCTATGGCAGGTTGTTAATAAAGGAGAAATGTATGAGCAGGGTGTGGGTAAGGTGAATTTTCACCTGGGCAGTTCAAACTTCAGCTGTCTGGTTGCTCAGAAAAGATTCAATCCCTCAAATACTGTTTGACGGAGTTTTCTGTCCCAAATATTTTTTAATTTTCAGGTGCTGATGCAGACCACCAGCCATCCCATTTGGGATGCAATGTGCAGACATTGGAGCATGTGTTTAGGGTGCTTGTGTATTAAGTGCACAGCTGAACATGAGAAAGAGCCTTGTTCCCATCCATCTTTTCCCTTGCCAAGCATACCTGTGCTTGAAAATTTCTACCAGAACTGGACTAGCATCTGCACTGTCCAAAGCTCTAAGGGTAAACAAGGCCTCCAGTATAGTCACTGCCAAGTCATGCTTGGATTGAGGTGGTTAAATGCTCAAACACCATCTGCTTATATACTCTTGCTGCCTTCCACAGAGCAGCCCCCTTGTTAATGTTTGCTTTCTGATGGAGATAAAACTATGAAGTGAAGCACATTTGTCCATTCTTACCTAGTCCAGCTAGATCAAAACATCAGTTTCTTTTCCAACATCCATAGGAATCACAAAATTGTTGCTCAAATCTGAGGGGCTCTTTTTCCCTCAATGAACCCTTCCGTTCCTGTGACTGCATCTTACCTTTCTCCTTTCTAATCGAATGTGGAGATCTTTGAAAAAAGTCCAGTTATCAGGAGGGGGTTCTGAATGTGGGCGCTCATCATGTAGAAGTGGGAATGAAAACAAACATGGAGAAAGATGAGCATTATAAAAATCAGGAAGAATATGCTAATTGAATCTGATAAACATTTCGTCAGGAAAAAAGAAAAAAAGAAAAAAAGAAAAAAAAAGCAGGACGAGTATTTTCTTTTTTAGCAAATGAAGAAGTATTGATAAGAGGAATGGAGTTTATCTGTCCATTCAAATCACTTCTGAGGACTGTGAGGAAGAGCTTCCCACTAGCAGGAAGATAGTTTGCGTTGAGTTGCAGGGCCTTCCTCAGAAACTGTTGATAAAATGCTCTTGTCCCCACTGCAAAAGTTCCATTGCTGTGGGTGAAAGGAACATCACAGGGAAAAACAAAGCCAAAAGCAGCCAAAATATCTCTAAATAGAATGCCAGTTTTCCATAAGGCACTGGTGGGTTTTTAATCTCTTCGCAGAACAGAACAAATTAAGACTGAGTGTAAAGTGTAGACGTATTTATGTTTGTTCCATCTCTTTTGTGTAAGCGGAAGGGTTAGAGGAAGACTCATCGATTCAGTGCATGTTCCATTAGAAATTTCTTGGGATTAGATCAGGTTAATGAAAGGAATAAATAGGGCTTTGACATGTTGTTTGGTTTCACAGGACCATATTGTTTTATGATGTTTTATGAGAAACTCTTATACTACTCTTCAGGCGAGAGATTATTGTGTCTTTTATAAAAACAAAAGAAAACCCACTTCTCTTTTTTCGTTCTGTTGCTAAGAAGATGCTGTGTTTGTTTGCAGCCATTTCCCAGTAGAAATGTTATGTTCTGGAGCATTGCCTAAAAACAAAGGGTTTAAGAACACAGATTCCAGAGGCAAAAGTGGTAGGTGAGGTGAGAGGTCCCCAGATCATGAACGCTCAACAGAAACTTGGAGTAAACAAGTCAATTTGGAGAGATGGTGAATGAGGTGAATTCATGGAGGAGTACACCAAACCCCAACAAGCCCCCTCAATGCTCCACTCTAATACATTGCTCTGACAGTACTTTCTGCTTCCTTTAGTGTTCCAGTTATTTTGAACAATGGCTAACCTTCTATTATCAGACCTCTGGTCCTGCAGAGAACATCAGCAGTGATGTTAGTGTTCAATTTGAATGGGTTAAGCTTAAGCACTGAATGGTTACATGGCACACACATAGTGTTAGTGAAGAGTCCTTTAGTATCCTGTTTAAAGTGGAACAATTGATCTTCAGATTTGCTTTAAGGGGTTAGAGAGTCATCCCAGATCAGCAGGAACTGCTTGTTAAGCTGCTTTGCTAACTGACATCATACTGTTCTGTTGGGGTTTTAATCCCTTCTGTTAGGATTTTAAATGAAGGTGTGGTAAAAGTGTAAAACTGCACCTTAAGCTCTTTCCTCTCTTGCTGCTTTGCTGTCCACCTCAGCTGTTACATTCCATATATAGTGACATCAGCACAGTAGTCACTTCCACTTGGTTGTGTCACTTCTCTGCCCACGTGTCAGTCTCCAAGCACTTTGTTTAATTTGCTAATCCTTCCAGCGCTATGGAGAAGCACAGGAGTTGCTATCTTTTTCAGAGACAAAGCCGAAGAAACAAAACGGCATGCCCATGCTGCACACAACTCAGAGGATGCATGGAATTTAACAAGGTCCTCTCATAACCTCCTCTTTGTCTAATGGTCTAGGTTACACTCAAGGCTATCTCTGGTTTTGTGATATGGACAAATGTCTTTTAGGCCTGTGTGTGACCTGCTTGTGCTTGTAATCTAATGAAACTTTCAGCACAGACCTTTCCCCAGAGGAAAAGGCCGGTGCAGTTGCACATGAAGTCTCCTCTCATTCTCTATTCACCTTTAATATTTTGTTGTTAATGGATCATGCTAAAAAGGATTAGCCATTTCAATTTACATTCTGCTGCATTCCACATTTAACATTCTCATTGTAAGTGATGAATTATTGACTATTTAAATGTGACTACAAACAGCTTGGAGAAGAATGTCTACCTTACCATTTGCAACAGTGAACTCATACAATACAGGTCAGGATTTTTCTTTCTCTTTTTTGGGCTGCTGTCCCAACATGTACCTCCTACCCCAGTGCCCAAGCCTGGTGGACAAACTAGTGTTTAACAGCCCAAGAAGAGGCCCCAGGGTTAAATATTGTTAAGCATGTGAAATTTAACCTATATTATTGATATTGGGTTCAGACCAAAGTGTCTGCAAAGTGGCTTAAAAGAAAGAGTTCATTATAGAATAAAGCACTTTGGCAGAAAATCAGACCCACATGCCCTTAAAATTGCTCTTGATTTCCCTTCATATTTAAATATACATAACAACTAATTCTGTTCAGAAACTAACGTCTGTCCTTTGAAAATAAGTCAGGAGAGATCTAACTGCAAGACAGAGTAGCATTATTTAGGCCTTGGCATATTGTCCTCCTGAGCAGTGTTAATACAGTGGTTAGATCTACCTCAAGATATACCATCTTGGGGCTGGAGGAGTCTCACTGTGATGTGGAGGAAAAGTCATCAAGAAAATAACAATTGTAAGTGCAAAGTCCTCAGGCAGTAGGAATTTTATAGGCTGTAGACAAGCTCCAGATCTTCCCTGGAATAAAGAAGGAGCCATCTTTTCCTCGCTGTATGCAAATGGTCTGTATGAGACGCAGCAACTCAATTCAAAGTGGTCTAATTAAAAAGGTAGAGGTGAGCTGAGCAGCTCTGTGGTGAAAATGAGAACACTTGTTTCTGACTGCATAGGGAATCAAGAGACTTGTATTTGATTGTGAATATGTTTTGGGAACAGTAAAACTTCTTGATGACTGTTCACTTCTCTTACTATGTGATAACTGGGCAATCTTTTGCGATGGATATGGGAAGTCTCTAATGTTGTAACCAGTAATTTTTAAACTTTAAGAAACTTCTGTAGTATTTATATTGACCTTCCAATACTTGAAGAGAGCATGTAACAGGAGGGGGAATAGCTGTTTACAAGGGTGGATAGTAGTAGGACAAGAAGGAAAGGTTTTCAACTGAGACAGAGGAGATTTAGGTGAGATATTAGGAGAAAGTTTTTCACCCAGAGAATGATGATGCACTGGAACAAGTTGCCCAAGGAGGTTGTGGATGCCCCATCCCTGGAGACTTTCAACACCAGGCTGGATGTGTCTCTGGGCAGCCTAGTCTGGTGGTGGTGCTCATGGCAGGGGGGTTGAAATTAGATGATTATTGTGGTTCTTTTCAACCCAGGCCATTCTATGATTCTATGATTCTATTTTTCAACTAGAAATATAGCAACAGAGAAGAGGAACAATGTTTAAAGCAATTAAACTGAGTAAACACTAAAGTTTCTTTTATCTATCCACTTGAAATAATTCTCCCTTTCTGGAGTTCTTCTCCCACAGTTCTATTCTAAGCTGTGCATCATGGGAGACTGCCCATCTCTGGAAAGCAACCACCAACAAGAGGAAGCCCCAACTCAGTCAGGCATAAAACTGAAACCATTTCAGAAAACGAACTGTAGAAGCCCCAAGATGACAGTAAGAGGCAGGCATATGTTGGTGGTGCAGGCAGGCTTTAACCCTGACGTATTCAGCCATTTAAAAATAAAATAGCTATCCCAGAGCAAATCCCCATGTCGCATTATGGTACTTCTACATCTGCTGCTTTTGGAAGACACACGTAAGGGGCAAGGAGGAGGATGGAGAGGATATATATTTATATATATCATTATGCCAGATCAACTACTTTCACTTCCTTATGGAATTATGAAAGGAGCATAAATGCATGTCTTATTTGAGACAGGTATTTATATGACCCTTTTGAGTAATTGGAATTGGAGTATTTGAGTACGTAGGGCGAGGGGAGGAAAAAATATTTGTGTTAGAATATGAACTGGTTAGCTATCTGATGAGCTCTATTACAGACAATATTTCTTTGTTCTAATCCAGGCAAGCATAGATGAGAAACAAAGCCTTCTGGTTAGAGCAAGTGTCTGGTGAACTGCTGTGGACCTGAACACTAATGAGTTATCAAATGGTTGAATGTGACCTAGCAGTTTTGCTCCTTTTTTTTCCAGTGATATTTGGTGCTTTGAGATTTCCTGTACCTCTGGAGAATTTTTCAAAATTCTTGAATAAAAGACTACATAAGTGCTAAGCATCAGAGTTTTCCCATAATGTTGCATATCTGTATTTGTGCACGAATTCATATGCCTGGAGTCTCATGCATATAAATTCTCAGGCATACAACATTACACAGTACTATTAATAATAACCATACAGATTTGTGCAAGGTCTCTTGTCTAAGGAGATCGAAACACTTAAAATCTCCTCTCACGTACATGGAAATCTGATGCAGGAAGTTAGAGAAGAGTTGAAGGAGTTTTAAATAACTGGACTTCCATTCAAGAAAAGGTGTTTTTTTTCTTTTTTTTCTTTTTTTTTTTTTAAAAAAAGCTATTTTTACTTGACCCCCTGTGTAATCAGCGTGCACCTGAATAAACCTAGATATAAGGCAGGATTTCAGAAAGTATGCTTTTCATAGATTCATAGAGTTCTGGAATCACAAGGCTGGAAAAGACCTCCAAAATCATCCCATCCAACTGCTCACCTAACACCAATATTTACCCACTTAACCATGTCTCTTAGTACAACGTATGAATATTTCTTAAACATCTCCAGGAAAGGTGACTCCGCCATCTTCCTAGGCAGTCTGCTTTAGTTCCTGACCACTCTTTCAGAGAGTATTTCCTAATGCACAACCTGAATCTCCTTAGCTGCATCTTGATGCCATTCCCTCTAGTTCTACCTCTAGTTATGTGGGAGAACAGACCAACTCCCACCTTACCACAACCTCCTTTCAGATAAAGTCTCCCCTGAGCCTCCTTTGCTTCAGGTTAAACAATCCCAGTTTTCGCAGCCACTTCTCATATGATGTATGCTCCAGACCCCTCACCAGCTTCATTGCCCTTCTCTGAACTAGGGCGTCAATGTCTTTCTTGCAGTGAGAAGCTCAAATCTGAACACAATATTCAAGGTGCAGCTTCACCAACACTGAGTGCAGTGGAACAATCAGTACTAATTCTTATACAAGCTGGGATCCCATTAGCCTTCTTGGCCATCTAGGCACACTGCGTCAACCAATACCCCCAGGCCCATTTCTTCCACGCAGCCTTCTAACCGTTCTGTCCTGAGCCTGTAGCACTGCGTGAGGTTGTTGAAGCTGAAGTGCAGGAATGAGCACTAGATGTTGTTGAATCTCATCCCATTGGCCTCAGCCAAGCAATCCAGCCTGTCCAGATTCCTCTGTGGCGCCTTTCTATTCCCAGAAAGGTCAGCACTTTTTCACAGCTTGGTTTCATCTGCAAACTGCAAACTGTGGATGCACTTAATCCCCTCATCCAGGTCATTAATATAGATATTGAAGAAGACAGGCTTCAGTACTGTCCCTTGGGGAACACCACTCATGACAGTGGCCAGCTGGATGTAACTCTGTTCACCACCACATTCTGGGCCCAGTCTTGCAGCCATTTTTTACCCAGCAAAGAGTGTACCTGCCAAGCCACAGGCTGCCAGCTTCTGCAGGAGAATACTGTGGGATACAGTGTCAAAGACTTGCTGAAGTCAAGATGTACTGCATCAACAGCCTTTCCCTCATCCACTAGGTGAGTCACTAGATTTTAGAAGGAGATAATGTTGCTCATGCAGGACTTGCCTTTCTTCAATCCATGCTGGCTAGGCCTGATCCCCCAGTTGTCCTGAACATGCCATGTGACTTCTCTCAAGATTATCTGCCCCTTAACCTTCCTTGACACCAAGGTCAGGCTGACAGGCTTGTAGTTCTCCAGATCCTCCTTACTACATTTCTTATATATGGGAGCCACATTGGCAAGCCTCTAATCTTCTGGGACCTCTTCAGTTGACCAGGAAAACCGATAGGTGGTAGAAAGCAGCTTGGCAATCACTTCTGCCAGCTTCCTCAGCACCCTCAAGTGAATCCCCTTTGTGTTTAGGTTTCTTTTTAATGTTTTAACTTACTGCTTGACTTAGTGCGCCATCTGAAATCAATGACTCCATTGCATTAGCTACTAAGATTCTTCCAAAAATAGTTGCATTAAAGGAAGAGATGAGGACAAGCCTGGTCAGACATTGCTCAAATTGTGAGATGATGTGGCAGTACTTAATACAAGATAGTACTATCAGAAATTTCTTGTTACTATGGTTTAAGGTTTAATTCCAAATATAACAAGCAATAGTTATAAATAAAGGTGAGAATTATCTACATAGATAGACATTTTTTTTGTTTTTTTCCTGGATGAGGAAGTTGAGATAATGTTATTTGATGGAGGAGGGAAATCATCATTTTCAAGAAATATGCTAGCAGAAATGACTCAGTCCTGCATATTTTCCTTTATTACTTGTTTTTGAAGAATCTAAGTAGAGAACTTATTTTAAGAATTTTTATGCTTGTGAGAAAAGAAAAATGACAGACCTTCAAATTGTTTGGGGCCTTTCAGAATGTGAAGTGTGATTTTTAGCATATGGCTACAGGAAGAGGGTCTGGGTTCGCTCTGGAAAATAATTTTCCACAGATGATTGCCAACTCTACAAAAGGACTTCCTGAACAGAGACTGAAAAGATGCTTCTGATTCTACTCAGGGTGTTCCCTTTAATGGAAATATCTAACTGGCTTCAGTCCCCATGTTTCAAGTCTCCATGAATTTTTCATGGGGAGAAAATCTATGGACTTGCATAGTGCTGCAGGAAGAGACTGGCACTGAGGCTAAGTGACATAATTCCTGTGGTTCTGCCAGGTGGTGCCCTGGAAATAGCAAGGAGTCCAACTCAGCAGTGCTCAAGAGCACTGCTTTGGGAGAAAAGTATTGCAGATTAGTCCAACTATGCCTTGCAGTTTAAGTACTGTCTGTTTCTTTCAGCCTTGTTTTGTCTCAGATATCCAGCAAGGAGAGCTCTGACACTAGACGTGAGAAGTTTTTTCTCCTTTTGAAAAGAAGATGAATGTAGTGCCAAATTTCTAACCACAGACAATCCCTGTGCATTGGAAAGATAGTCACCTTCCCTCTCTTCTGAACAAAATCTCTTGTGGATGGGTATTCAGGTGAAGAATTTCTTTGTGATGGAGTTGAATGGGTGGAAGATCTTTCTATTGGAGAAGACAGGCAGTAGAAGAGTTTAGCCAGTGCTCTCCTTACACAGACTGTCTATATCTTGTTCTTTTTTCTTAGATATGGAGTCCTAAAAGCAAAATAATGATGCTGTAAGGCACAGTGGGTAATGGTATGCAGAAAGTAGCAAGGCAATAAAATTGCTGGAGTAGCAATTTGAGCAGTATGACCCTTACACTAAGGAATTTGCCTTTAAAACTTAACCTAAAGAAAATAAATCTAATTGATGGATGAGGAGTAGAGTGAGATTTGAAAGCAAGTTTATAGTAAGTAAAATATTTGCCTTTCATCTCCATTTACAGCTAGCTATTGGGGAGCTGAGGATAGCTTGCTGAGCAGCTGTACAGTTGGAGTGGTCATAAGCCCTCTTCTTCCAGAAGAAGGAAAAAGGTTTCGTTTGTGTTGATCTGTCACATGAGAAGTTAAGAATATCCCTGAGGTCCAGTGATTGACATCATGAAATGCACTTACTGTTCCTAAGCTCTTGTCTGTCTCAGTCTATTTGACAGCAGTGCCAAAGGTCAGAAAGAAATTAATCTGCTGTAAATGAAACTAAATGGATTGCAGGGTGCTGTTTGTGACAAGAGTAAATGGTGGAAGACTTTGGCAAGCAAAGGACTGCAATTTAGACTTTGCCAGTGGACTGGGTCATTCATCTTTACCATATAAAATGAAATGAACCTAATCCTTCCAATGAAATAAGGATAACATGCAAGAAGGGTGTTTTTAGCAGTTTAACCCTAGGGCAGCTACTATCTAGAAAGCTAACTATTGATGTAACAATCCTGCCCATATCAAAAGGAAGAATAATGCTCACATGAAAAGAAAATTGATTGTCATTGCATATATGTATTTTAACAAAACCCCTAGCAATCTATTCTATGTTTTCAAAAGAGACTGATGCTTAACTCATTGCTGCATTTGAGGGGTACCATGGAGCAGACCTAGGTGACAAATAATCAGGATGTTGCTCTCTAGTGGGTGAATTTGAGTGAGTCATCTTGTTTCTTGTAGGATAAAAGATGCTTGTATAGGGATTTCCCAGTTCTTTGACACTGGTCTGTGTTGATATCCTCCTTGACTCCATCCTGTTTGAGTTTCATGTGCTTTATTCTCTGTCTTCATCATCAGAATTGTTAGTCTTTTGAAAA
Organism: Centrocercus urophasianus; assembly: GCF_019232065.1. NCBI lineage: Eukaryota > Metazoa > Chordata > Aves > Galliformes > Phasianidae > Centrocercus > Centrocercus urophasianus. The sequence continues at coordinate 2,003,519 of NW_024884922.1, read as the reverse complement.
ATGACATAATTACAGACAAAGCTTTGTGTTCAGGCTGTCTGGATGTGGCCCCAGGTATGCATATGCTGCTTATGTACCAATTCTGTTTGGAGTTTCTAGGCATTAGAAGGTATAAATAAGCTCCTCTGGCAATGAAGTGAAATAAATGGGCGTGCTTGTAGGGGAGCTAGCTTTCTATGGAGAAAGATATAATGATCCCAGCTTCTGTGGCAGCCGAGCCAAAATGTGTGCATGTATAAATGAATCTATATTTCGGTGCTTAGATACTCAAGTGATGGATGCTCCAGGAGAAGGTAAACTGGCCAGAAAGGTATGAATAAATATCTTACTGGTGCCCATCAATAGGCAGTGACTGCTGCTGACATGCAGTGTCTCGGTGGGCAAACTGTAAGGGCTTTAAGTAAAAACAATTATTGAATGTATGATGTCTAAGTCTATTAGTTGTATACTATTATTGACTGATGTTAGATTAAAAAGCATGTCCTTATTACTCTCTCCTGTCATTAACTTGCCAGGAAAGGTCAGTCAAGAAGTATATTATTACTAAACTGTAGACTCGCACATTTGTTGCTGTAATAGGAGTAAAGCCACAGAGCACCAGAGCCAAACTTAGGGGCAGGCCCAAAGCCTAGTTTTGTTCTCACTCCTCACTTTGTAACAAGGCCAATTACTCGCAATCCAGATTCACTGTTTCTTCTCTATATTCTCTGTCAGAAGTAGGAGGATTATTTATTTATTTATTTATCTATTTATCTATTTATTTATTTTTAAATTGTAGCTTTTCCTCAAGTGTCTCAAGATACTGCGTAAGAAAGCTGGAAATAAGTTTCAGTCTGCTGGTCATCGACACATGGCATATGCAAGCCCATGGTGTGCTTGATGTAAGAAAGAATGGAGGGAAGGGAAAGGGAATAAAGGCTTTGTCGGAAAGGGAATAAAGGCTTTGTGTTCAAACTGCATATTTGCCTGTGTTGTTTAGGGACTAGTCTACTGTTTCTGGGCTCTCTCTGTTATTTAATGTTACCTGCAGCCATGCTGGTTGATCAACACCAAGCAGTGGATAAGAAGCTGCCAAATCCTTCCTGCAAAATCCTGACATCTGCTTTTGTAAAGCAGATGGGAGCTGTAAGCAATCTGTCCTTAAGCAAATATGTCCACGAACTTTAGGAGTCAAAGCCCTAAGCAAATATATGGAAAGGTAGGGGTGAGAAGGGTAGGAAATGGTCATCAAACTTTTACTGATCTAAGTATCATTGAGGCACAACTGTAGATCCAGTGACAGAGAGAACTGTATCTTCACTGACTTAAATTGAAATTCCTCTGAAATTTGTAAACTCAGGTGCTTAAAACCCTATAACAGCAACAATACAAAATGCTGATGTGCAGTGACCTGAGTCTCTGATTCGTTGATACTTCATGTCACTAGCACAAAAATCATAAGATTAGAAATAGGTGTGAACTATACTTATTCTTTATCCAGTGATTTGAATGTTTTCGCAGATGCTCCAGTTATAACACTAAGATTTCAGTGCAAATCAAGCTCAGAATTGAAAATGGGAATTGTTTGTCCACAGTGGACTTACAGATGCAGTACTATGTCACTGATGTAGACAGAAATAGAGCTCACACTGTGAGTTGAGTCTTTCTTTCAAGTTTCTTGATCTGTGCCTTTTGATATGGACAAATAGATTCATTGCAGTCTCTTGGTACAGTATAAGGTTCCTTTCAAATTTCAGAAGTGGAACTTTGTTTTCAGGAATAATTTTATTGCTTTGGCCTTGCACTTTCACCCCCTTTCCTCATTCTGTCCTCTACCCCTCACCCCCCTAGAAAAGTAACAAAATCTGAAATCATCTGGATTAGTAGAAGTTTTTATTCTGTGACCTTTGCATGTCTAAGGGAATTGAGTCACAAATGGCTGGTGCACACAAAATCAGTGGAAGAAAGCCCAAAATTTAAAGACACAGCTTGGCAGCTTTCAAAAGGGCATAAGTAAAGGAATAAAATATTTGGTATGGCTTCCAGAGTGACTTCAGAAAGCGATTTCCAAGTGAGTTAGAAAAATTTAAAGACAATTCTGACATTCATTGTTCACCTTTTCAAGATACAAAATAATGAATCATTACATATACATTTAAGCATCTTTCCAAGACTCCAGATAGTCTATTATTGAAAAGATACTGGAGAGAGAAGCTTTATTGCAGAGTATGTTAATCTTTAAATGAACTCTCAGAGTAGTATTGTGAGGCAGAAGTAAGGGAGAATGGGAGAAAGACATTGGTGAATGGAGATGGAAAAAGAAGAGCAGTTTGCCATTCATGGAGGGATTTAAGTAGTCAAGAACCATTTAGATAATTGGAAATGTAACCTGTTTCACTGCTGAAATCAGAAAGAAAGTTGATCTGCTGTATGAAGATTGCTTGTACATCCTGAAGGAGTGCTGAAGGGCAGGTTTTACTACGGAAAACCCATTTATTTTTTCTCAGTGTGTGAAACTAAAGCAGGAGAGACAAGATAGGAAGACATCAGCGTCTGCAACTTGATCGTTCTAGAAACTTTACATCCTTCCCATTGTCTGCACTTTTCTCCAAAGCATCTGTCTTTTTTTTGATCTCAAAACTTCTATTCCTGACAGTTTTGGAAAAGTTAAGTTTCTGAAGCTACTCTTATGGATTTTTCTTTTTTAAGTATCTGATCTCTAGTCTACTGTGTTTCTGAAGAGAAGAGTGAGAACACCAAGCACTGCATTCTGCAGGTGCCCAGGAGAGCAGTAGACTGATGGGTTGCTAAAACAATTTGTAGCTGTAGCTGTGGAGCATCTTCCATTCCAGAAAAGATCCCAAATCTCTTTATGGATTAAATCAAGAGAAGCATACTATGGATAAACTGTGATAAACTGAAAGAGGAAAGATACTGACTCAGAATCTAGGATAAGAAACCCTTATCTGTAAAGCTCTTCATGTGTATAGATGAGAATATTAATAAGTTTCCCTGTTTTGTTTGTTTGTTTTCCTCAACAACTGTAAAATAGGGATAGTGATTGCTCCCTTTTCTTTAGCATTGGTTTGGAAGAGAAATCACAATTTCTTTCAACATGACTAGAATCCCAAATTTAGATGTTTAATGGATTATATACGTCAACTATATAATTCCTGCCTATAGAACAGGTATTTTACATGGAGGATGAGAAGAGATCTGATGCCCTGAATAGTGTACAGCCCAGTTTTCTTCTGCTAATAACAGAAATGCGAAGGTTAGAAGTGGTCTATTCCTTTGATCTTGACAGTCATAAATACATTGATGTATTTTAGGAGGCACTTTAATACTGGAGTGGTCAAGCAAGTCCCTTGAGAATTCTTTGGCAAATCTAGGACACACTCAAGATCTTTTAAGAGGAGTCCAGAAGAACTTATCAGAATATACTATTTCTTGCATTGTTAGACTACTTTCCATATCTTGACTGATCTTCCCTGGGAACTTTATCAGTTAGCTTAAGAAAAAATAATGGATAAATGGGTATCAAAACCACTGTTAGGGTAATACTCAGGCAGCTTAATTATGCAGAAATAAAGCATAAGTTGTTTGTTGAAAATGAGGAATGACTCTATTCTGTCTCCTCCACCTGCAAGTCTTATTATTCTTTAGGATTCAGAATGGGGCAATGCATTGTGATTCCAAAATAGAGATTTTTATTTCTGAAGTCTTCTATGAATTGATTGACTTTTATGACTGTTTTTCAAACTAATAGATTATTTTGCCAAAATTTCCAGTAGAAGTAAACTTATGCTTCTTAATCTACTTTAAATCTGATAAGATTTCAAAGCTTTTCATTTTATAATTTCTTTCTAGGTATAACCTCCCCTACCACCCCCAGTCTTTTTAATCTTGCATCTCCAGTCTAGTTGGAAATGTTTACTTTTAATACCAGTTGTACTTCTAGGAAAACTGCAGTAAGTTCTGTTTTAGAACAGAGTGGTTTTACATGACTCCTGTTATAACACTGCACTGCAGCTGAAAATTTGGGTTGAAATCATGCAGCTTGGAACCCAAGACAGTGCAGGGAGGAACGACATGACTCCTGGATCATAAGACTCAGTTTCCTACTACTGTAGAAAAACAGATCATATAATCCCTTTCATAAGTTGATCAAGCCTAATCTTTAAACTAATTAGCTTGCTTGCGATCACTATTCTTGCTGGAAGACACTTTTCTGATGACTAGAAACCTTTTTCTAATTCACAAATCAAACTTATTCATGGTCAATTTGTACTCATTTGTCCTTGTGAGATATTGTCCTACAGTTTAAATACCCATTTTTTCCCTCTGATATTTACTGTAATGATCTAGCTAGCAATTGAATCCATGCAAAGCTTTTTTCATTTTGCTATCCTGACAGAACAAGCACATAGATATTGCATAGAATACAAACTTAATAATACCTCTCTGGCTCCAGGTTTTGAATTCCATCTTTTGAATCACAGAATAGTACCTCAGTCCCCTATTTGTGCCGAGGCCTCCCTAGCAATGCTGATGACACTGGTACTCTTTTTCCTGTTATTGACTGGATTGGCTTTGGTTTTTAACTGCTGCAAAGTGAGAATAATCTGCTCTGTCCTCTCCTGTTTTGCTCATGAAAGAGAGAATGTTCAGCTCTTTACACTCTGCAATAGCTACATCCTTGAACATGCACTTCTGAGTGTCATGATGTGTCCTATCATGTAGGGCTCACTGGATAACCACTGGCTTTCCTGACAGTCTATGAACTTGCAGAGACCTACATGGATTGTTCTGATTTTGGTCAGCATCAGGAAAATGTATCTGCAAGTTGTTCTGACTTTCTGTCATTCACAACCTGTCTTACATTGCAAAACTACATGTGAAGGGAAAGATTGACAGCATGTAGCCCTTCCTAGTGTAGGGTCTGAGACGCACATAAGCGCTTTACAAGTGCAGTTCTTCTGGGGAGACCAGGTTTCATGAGTTCTGTATGGACCCGAAGTCAAAGGGGTGGAGATATGGCTGCAGGGCATTCATTCAAGAGCTGAGAAAGTCTTAGACATGGTAATACAGAGTAAATGAGAGACTTTGTGGATACCTGGTTGTATTCCATAGAGGGCAAAGACAAGAGGCTAAAATATCACAACTGTCATTTATAAAGGTCAGACCCCAACCCAGTGCGTCAGTGGATTGTCACTGAAGAACCCTTTTGAGCTGGATAGACCTAAGCATACAAATCATCAAAAGTCACGTGACATTACAGCGCTGCATCCTATGAACAGATGTCCAAGCAACTTATTCATATTGCACCTACTGAATATGTTGCATTTTGTCCATTTAGCTGTTAAAATAGTTAAGATGTTCCGATCTGAAGCCAGTGTATAAAATGTGTCCTGACCATCTTTAGATAGGAAAATCTTACAGAATGTATACTTGAGAATCACTGAAATCTTCTTGAAGAGAGACTAAAGGAAAATAGAAAACGCCGAAAGAGCGCAGTGTGGTAGGAAGAAGAATGTCAGTGGTTGAGAGGGTGAGAAGAGAGATCTTGCGACTATTGTAGTAATAAATATAATGAGATTTCTACTTTTCACTCTTTCACCTCTTCCAAAATTAAGGAATCTTGCCTTCATCTTAGCTGTCATATAAAATAACATTCTACATGTGTTAATAAACCTAATCGGTTGCAATTAAATCCTACGGCGATCATATCACATGTTTTGATTCAGACACTGAATAGCTGCTGGAGAAAGTATCTGCATGCATTCATATGGAGGATGCTGATCTGCTAGGATTTGTACAAGTATAGAACAAAGACAGTCCGGTGACAGAAGCTAGAATACAGAAAATGGAAAAAGTGTGTAATCATATAACTGACAACTCCTATAATGCATTTGTACATTCATGCAATTTTGCTATACAGACAATTTAAATCCTAATATTTCTCAACTTCTGATTTGTATTCAAAATCATGTAAAATCTTGTACTTTCACTCTTTCATGTGAGGACTATGCAGAGATTGGTGTAGTGATAGGGTGTTAAATATAATCTTTTATTTCAGTTGGAGGATTATTATTTCATATTTCTGAGAATATTCTTTAATATATGATCAGGAAAAAAGTGGTTTATCAGCAGAACTAGAAATAGTTAAATAATCCTGTGATGAAGTAGGTCCATGTGAAATAATGTTGATTTGCTGTAAACATGAAAATTCAAACAACTGTAACAGAACAAACAATAGAAGTAAATGGTTCTGCATGCTTACCTGCTTGGATAACGAAAAATTCCTAGATAGGTGAGATGCTGAGATCCTATTGGGTCACACTTTGAAAGCTGGGGCTTTGTGGTTTACATTTTACACTGATGCAGTGAGATTACAGGTGATCCAGGAAGCTGTCTCTTATGGTTCTTACATGGTACTTATGTAGTAGTTTACAATGTAAAACCTTAAGTCTGTTCACAGTAAAAATAACAACTGAAGTTGTAAAATGCAATAAACTAATGTGAAAAAAAGAAATTCAGGTTTTTTTTGTTTTTTTTTTTTATCAAGTGTTTGTTTGTTTATATATATATACAGACAATTTTAGCCTAGAAACTCTTGAGCCACAAGACTGGAGACTGTGAGAGTACCTAAGACAGGCATTATTTGTATTCTCTTCTTATATTGAATGCCTCTGTTGGAGACAGGATGTTGGATGAGGTGGACATTGTCTGACCTAGAGCCATCATTCTTGCACCCCTTTAGAAGACAAATCAATTTTTTTAACTCATTAAACTTCTACTCTCTGACATCAGCAGGGATTCACCAGTATGTTCAACCTCCCAGAGATGCTCAGCAGCTGCCTCACTATTTTTAGATTTCCTGATGAAAAAAAGAATAATGAAGTGAAACTACATCATTAACATGTTGTTTGTTTGTGTGTTTCTGGGCATTCACTAGCCAGTGATTCACAGATGTGCAATAGAGAGAAGTTTTGTGAGGCCACTGTGTTCAGAAGTTATCTTTGAGAGTTTTTTTGCCTAGCTTCCCATGTATTGGGCAAAATGACTTCCACTTCCCTGTCTTTAGGAAAGTGCTCTACAGTCCTGAATATTTTCCCATTAGGAACTGTCAAGCATGCCTTTGTGTCTGTATTTGTTTTAGATTTCCTCTCCCTTATACTGAATCAGTGGAGAAATAAGCATCAAGAAAGATGCCAGGTTAAACCTTAAAGAAACATAACAAAAACCATTAGTAGAATTATAATTGTCTTTTTATGATTTGTTCTTATTTCCTTGAATTTAATCTACAAACACACAACTCACACACACACACACAAAAAAAAAAAAAAAAAAAAAAAAAAACACTGATGGATATCTGGACTGCCACCTTGCCCCATTTAGTGTAGGCAATTGTATAGCCTAGAAATCCATGAATTGCAGTTCAAGACAGTTTTCCATGCCAGCCAATTGATGTTCTGACTTGTGTACACAGAAACTGATTTCTTAAAAGCATGTTTTTTTTGTTGTTGTTGTTTTTTGTTTTTTTTTTCTTTTGGACTAGAGGGCTGGTTAGATTAGGATCAAAAAAGAGAAAGTGTAGGCCCAGAATGCTTTGGCTCTTTTATGGTTTTATTGTTTCAGGTGACTTGAGTAATGAAAGTTCCCTGAAGGACAGGTTTTCTCTGATGACTTGGAGAGACTGTTAGTGTTTACTTTTATATTTGGTAGGCTCACAAGCTTTAAATTGATAACTTGTCATTGTGCTAAATCCTGTAAGAATCTGTGGTCGTTATTTTGTTCTAGTGTTTCAAGAATTTATCTCCCCTTATGTCATAGAGCAGGACAGGGAAAGAAGAAGCTTATTGAACTCTCTTGCAGAATAATGACTTGAAGGCCATCTGTTACTCCCATTCCCTAAAACTTACACCCCAGAAATGTTTGAGGGATTATTCCACTATTCTCCCTACACTTTCAGATTCTGGGAAATTTCTCATAATGTGGTCATGAACTAAATGCATACTATAAACACAAATAAAATGTTCTTGATAGAGATCAACAAGGTACAAAACTTCTGGGGAGCTGGGCAGAGGAAACAGATACCTCATAAACGGGAATCATTCCTAATGCTCAGCCTAAATGCTCTGTTGTCAAATTTCATGTCTGTAGAGCTAGTTATTATTATCTAATATCACCCTGAAAAATTTTCTACACTTTGTATTTACACCTTCAAGCCTCATAGGTATATCATCTCTCTTCCTGAGTAATCATTTAGCCGAGTTATATACACTTAGTTCTCTTAATATTTCTTCATATGTCAATCCTCCCAACCCATTAAGAATTTTTATTACTCATCTCTGATTTCCTTCTTTCTTTCTTTCTTATTTCTTTTTTTTCTTTTTTTTTTTTTTTTCTTCCATGTCCTTCTCAACACTCCCAGGTGGTTGTAGCTGACAGGATCATTTCAGACGGGAATTTTCTATTGACACTAAAGGAAACAGGTATCTTTGATCTGGAAATGACAGGCACAAAGAAATGGAGGCAGAACTATTCACAAAATGTTGCCCACCATCACCTAAAAGTGACGTTATTTCCTTTCAGCTTCATGCCTCCTGTTGAACATCTTTTATGTTAGCCTCTGTGGCTATTCACTAGCTGTATTTAAAGAGCTGAATCATACAAGATGTTAGTCATGGCTAATACTCCTTAACGGGGATTGAGCTCACCAGACACATTACTAAGGTACTCAGCATCCTTTGCAATCTCCATTTTTTAGAAGAAATCTTTACTTTGGAAATGAATTCACATGCTTTATTGAAGCAATCTGCTGTATGCTCATTGGTCGCTAATATTTGTCTATCAGTGAAAATGAAGTTGTCAAAATCTTTCTGCAGTAAAGATTGCACAGCTTGTACCCTGTGTTTTCTATTCATTAGGAAATTGTTCTTCACACTGACAGGAGCCCATTTACACCTGGTGCATTGAAACTTTGTAAATTATACAAATCTTGCAATTAATTTCACTGTCTTTCTTTGCACTGTGAAGATTTTATCCTTTTACCTCTTGTAAAAATTTGAAGTTTTAGACTGAAATTCACAGGTGGATTTTTTTTTTTTTTTTTAATTTTCCTGCCAAGGAACTAAATTCTACAATACTGGACAGGAATGTGTACCTAGATGCACAGGAAAATAGATACTAATTTCCTTTCTTGAAGGAATCTCCTAGGATCATTCATGTCTGCAAGTTTATGGAAGACTTCTTCCAGATTTAAGAAAAGTAGACTGATGTGTTCATAGCTCTAAGCTGTGTCGTGGAAGGTTTTGGTTAAAGGATGACCTTTGCTATTAATTATTTGTGCAGCTTTGAACATGCAGTTAAATCTTCTAGCCTTTATAATTCTTGTCTTATTGTCAAATAATTTTGACGTGTCTCTTAAAGAGAAATTGTATAGCACATTGATGGCTCAATTTAGATTGAAGCTTTTTGCCCAAAGACATGCAGAGGTCTTTGTTCTTGGAATCACCTTCTTGCTTTGTGCTGTAACAGAGATAAACTCTTGGAGAAATCAGTGCACTCTTTCTCCTGTCATACTGCCACAACACCTTGTTTCCATCTTGGTTTTTGACACACAGTGTGTGATTCTTGGCCTTAAGCAGATAGAGGTCACCTGTTCAAGAAGATAACTTCATCTCTGACCACATGCAGAAGAATTTCACCCTATTTTATAATACCACCCTGGATATAATTAAGTGAACAATGACGAATGTGAAAGAAGGATAAGAAGAAGGAAGTAGAAAAGACAGCATTTATTTGTATCTAACATCATTTAGTGGATAGAAGAATCTATTCAAAATCAAGACACATGGAAAATGGTTAGGGAAGTCTGGATGTTAGTCCCTCTAGCAGCTGAAATTGGACCCTAAAAATCTTAAAAAATTAACTAGTATTGTTTTCTCTGACTCATGTTGGGACTCTGTTCTGGAGGCTAAGAGTCTCAAGATGATGCTCTTTAGGGAGCAGCTGTTGCTCAAAGATTTTCATTTCTGTATCTGTTGGAATAAAGAACATAATTTCTGCACCTGGATTTGATCTGCCATATCCATAAGTTCTAATTAAGATGTCTTAAGATGCATTTTCCTGAGTTCAAGCCAAACAAAACCCTGTGGAACTTAGCAGTAGATTCCAGTATTGTCCCATTTAGATCTCCTGAATGCAGGGGTATGGAAAAAAAAAATGTTTGTAAGTAACAGAAAGGTATTTAAATTGATTTTCAGGGGTTTTAAAGATTTAGCTTTGAATAAGAACTTTTGGAATTGGAAAAAACGTAGTATGTCAAACTTGGTAAAACAATAACTTTAGAGATAATATTTTCCTTCTGAATGGCTAGAAGTGCTCTTCCTTGCAGTTGTTGCATTGACTTTTGTTTTCCATCTTGAGCTGGAAGTGTCAGACATTATAAGCCCTGACTCAGAGAAGAATATGAGACTGGGTAGAGAACATATAGATTTGAATCTAGAACAAGACATTTTCCTGAGATACAAGCTTAAATAGCTTTTTATTTGGTGGTTCTGTCCACAAAATATTCACTGCTTGGACCTGTCATTTTATGGGTGAAAATACCAATTCTTATGTTGTTTAAATACAAACACATTTAGCACACAAGCAGATATTTTTCCAAGGAACTTTTCTTTCTCACGTTTGTGATAGGAAATGAGAAATTTAAACATGTAAGCAAATAAGATACTATCCCTATGTGGTTGTAGAAGGACAAAGGCCTAGAGGAAGTGGCAGAATGGTTTGACTTAGAGGTAGTGTTTCTTTAGTCTTATTTTACTGAGATTTGGGGCATTCAGGGTGAATACTGTTTAACATAACATGTAGAGATTATTTAAGAATTTTGGGATAACTTTATCCAAAAGAAGTGGATCCACTGAAGAAAAAGAGAAAAGTTTCTGAAGCATGTAGGTCTTTCATAAAATCCATTGTTATTCAAATACTGTTAACAATAGAAAAAGCTCAAAAGGTAGGACCCAGAACAGCAGATACAGCATCTAATTAATGCAAATATTCTTAGGAGATTTAGCTCATAACTGTCTAAATTGCAGCATTTCAGCAATGGGATTAAGATATTTGTAACTTTCACAGGTGAATCAATTAAAAAAAAGGTCTAAAATTTCTTTTTTATCACTAAATTGGAAACAAAATCTTGAAAAATTCATATTAAGCTGCTTTATTAACTTTTTTTCTGAGGCTATATATAAATAACACAGTGATATTAATTTGAAGAGGTAAGTAAGCTGAAGTTAGTCAAGCTTAGAGGAAATCAGGATTTTAACTTAAACATGATGTTCTCATACTGAGTAGAAATTGAGACATACTTATCCTCATCTAAGTGATCTCTAGAGCTGCTATGACTATTTTGTCATTATCTGTTCTGAAATACCAGAAACACTGTTCCTTGGTCTAGACAGGCATCTGATCTTGAGTTTCACTTTGAAATCGGCCTTCCTATGCTTTAAGATGAAAAGCCTAATTTCTTGATGAGCAAGGCAAGGGTACATGTCTCCTTCTTACAACATGGAGTGCACAGTTATTAGGCAAGAAATAAGTAGCTGAAGTGAGGCTGGTCATCTTAAAAATATGCTGTCTATGGAATTTAATGACATCAGGTATTTCCAGGCCTGATGAGGTACACCCGAAGTCTTTTTCAAAGACAACTCCTTTAACCAGTAATTTATGTTCCTCTCTCTCTGAAGGGTAGTCTCTTTCTCTGAAGGGTGACTTGCTGTATATATGAATATTAGACATTATATGTTCTGGAAAGTAAAATGTTCTGGATGGGCTAGACTTGCAGGCACTTGAGCAGTGAATATTGGCAAGTGTGGGCAAATAAAATTTGGTATATGCTATTCCAAATCAATGGTTCATTCCATCTTTTGTCTTGATTACATTTGTCAGCAGAAGATGGTTCAGTGCAACCTGTGAAGAACTCTCAAGGCTCTATTTAAAACTTACCTTGTGTGGATCAGAACCTGATATTCCTTTATCCTAGGGAACAAAAAACAAGCAACCAACCAAGATGTTAAAAAAAACCCAAAAGTTTTCTGTAGAATGGAGGTAGGATACCTGTGAAGTTACCTACAAAGAAATGGAGATGCTCTTTCAAGAGTCTACCAGTGAAAAGGCACTGACTGTTCTGATGTGTAGATGTTCAAGACTCTGCTTACCTGATTTGCTTTAAAGTTTGGGCTACTAACTGCCCTGGATTAAGTTTCTCTCTCTAGACTGTATTTAGAAATTGTTTCATGGGCCTAAGAAATTATTCACGGTCATGTTTCATTGAAACTTCCTAAGATAAACTTTTTAAACTTGTTTTCTCCATAAGAAAATTTATTCTTGAAGATCAGGATGGAAACTATCTGTATTTTTTTAAATGTTTATGTGTACTAGCAGTTATTCAAGCCTCTCTGCTGTCTGCTTGTACATTTCTAAATGCAATTAAGCACTCCTCAGTCTGAGGAAAGACTCTGATTTGAATTGTGCATATCCATGTCTCATTTTGAAGTATAAATGTACTTAAAGCACGCTAATTTTCTATAAATGTGTTTAACTTCTGCATTTCCACGTTTGACTTGATTTGTTTATTTTTAATATTGGTTCATGGGTGTGCATTTTGTGTGGTCTGTATATAGACCCCTATCAAATTACCTACAGTTGGAAAATGACAGTATCATAATAGTTAATGGAATATAACATATGATTAAAAAGTGAATTAGTATTGCACGTAGTAGGGCATTTCAGATGTTAATCTGCACTGCAATATAATTGGCAGGGAAGCTGATATCTGGGAAAAATTTTTTATTCCTATCTTTTTCCAGTGTTCAGCATTTGTGCAGCAAGAGAGAAAAAGAAAGTTCTAGCCAAGTAAATGTTCTTTACCAGCAAAGATGTTAACTTTCATCAGAAGGTAGTTAATCACTGAGAGAAACAGAGGAAGAAATCAGATAAAACATTTATAGTTCCAAAAGTCTCTATTGATTGTGTCCCCCTCAAGAAAATTCAGCTCAATCTCTTAAACCCTCAAGTGATTAAACCTTGGGCAGTTCACTGTAGACAGAGCAAATGAGAACTGTTTTAAAACCAGACATGTAGGGCTGGGATAGAGGAAAAAGATTTCTTTTTCACTTTGAAATCCTAGCTGGGAGACATAATCTGAGATGTTGATTTTGAAGCAGGAGTTTTTGTAAGTGTTACAATCTTTCTTTCAGATCTTTTACTCTTGAAGAAAGGCACTGTTTATTTTTGGAGAAAGAACTATCTTTGACAAAGCCTTAAGGCTTGGAAGATAGGCTACAGATCCCTGTGATCCATCACAGACTTCTTGTACACATCTAGATCTAAATATCTTAAGCATAATTAAGATGCAGAGGTAGAAAAGTATCACTAGCACAAAATCCTGTATTGTTGCTCTTGAATTGCAATTGAAGCTCTTAATGTTGATAGTGGACTACTGGAGATAGGCCCTTGGCTTCTCTGCCTTAGAGTCTGATGAACTAAGTGCATTAAAGGTGATGGAGAACAAGAGTTACACAGTAGGTAAATACTATATAAATTCATTATTATTATTATTATTATTATTTATTGTATAGCTGTTAACACAGCGGTATCTAATTTACCAGTTCAGGTGCTATACAGGAGCCTAACAAAACAAAATGGGAAGGCAGGTTTAGAAAATGTATCTTACTGTCAAAGAATATAATTTCAACCGAAATCATGAAGATAGCTGTCTTGGATAGGGTCTCTCATTTTACTTAAACTTGCAGGTATCAGATGCAGGACTGTAGTTTCCAGAAGTAATCATCTGTCAGATGAACTGTAGTAACTGGCTTAGTGAATCATAATATTTGTGATTCAAACACTAGCTTAATTTGCTTGAGCCAGCCATCTCTAAGTCTGTCCTAAATGTTCTAGATTGATTTAGCTGAGGTCCTGGTCTGAGCCAAAGGCTCTTTTGAGAGATGCTGTAGATTATATGCCAAATCATATACCTAATTTTATGCTGGTGTAATTGCATTGTTCTGATAAGCAAGCTCTCACCTTGACTGGATTTACACCCCTGTGCTCAGAATCCACCTTAGCTTTAGGCTTTCATCCAAAAGTCTCAAAGCATCTAATTTTTTTAATTTGTCTCAGAATACCAAAGAGTAAACCCATGGTACATTCAGAAAGATTAAGGACTGGTTCCAAATCCTACTGAGGTGCCTTTTATCAGTGGATTTGGGTGGGACTTTAATGACTTGTTCAGACATACAGCAAATACTTGAAAGTGATCATGGTTGTAGTCCAGAACTTAGAAAATTCTTCTGGATCTAGATATATGTGGTGAAGGTACAGATAAGTTTTGTTTGAGGTTATGTAATTCTAATGATATGATAAAATATCATCAAAACAGGCAAAGAAAGGGTCATAAGTCACTAAGTGCTTGATTCTTTGGCCTAAACAATTTGCCAAGATACTTGTGGCTGTCTGCCAAAGTAAAGAAAAAAAAAGCAGGTAGGAAGAGGGAACCTTAATGACAGTTATTAAGAGATCCTCAGTATGTATCATCATCTCCCATTGTACATAACAAGAATTAATTCAGATATGGACAGTGCATGTGGTTGGGGTAACTGGGAGGGTAGAGGTTGTAGGTGGGTTTTGTTTCTATGAACATGCAATATTGAAGATAAAAGTGTATGCCTTATGAAGTTGTTCTGGGGCCTTACAATCAGTGCAAAGGATTGTCCTCTCCAGAGGTTTATTCCTCTTGAATGTAAGGTAAAATAAATTTCTTATTAATGGTAAACCTTAGAACTACTTGCTTTAAATAGCAGAAGCTATGTTAGGTGAGCCGTTCTTCTTACTTTATTATCTGGTTTAAAGCAACAGAGGGCTAACCAATTAACTGAAGTGATAAGTACTAAGATGTCAAGTGAAAACAATGTGCTTTAGTTTGTCCCAGGATGAACTGAGTACTGGTGGGGTGAAAGATTCTTGATTTCCAGAATTAGGCTGTTGAGCTCAGTATGCATCCCCCAGCTGTTTTGCCTCCCAGGCTTGCATAGAATCTTCATAAGACTTACTGTGGGGCTGAAGTTGCTGTGTGATCATTATCCATCTGTACTCGATGCAATTATTATTTATGTTATTGAATTCCCTGGAGGTAAAATTAAGCTAGAATTTTTATTTATTTGTTTGTTTTCATTTTGAGCTCCTGTTTTTGTTTCTCCCATTCCCTTCAACAACTCTGTTTCCCAGGAGAACACTTGATACATCCTTATGTTTCCAGGAGAGTGCAGTTCAATAGGTTGAGAGTTAATTGCCAGCCGGGAGTTTCCAGATGTTTATATACTTGCCCAAAAAGCTGTCCACTGCTAGCAAATGAACAGCTGGAAAGACACAATACAAACATGACAACTTTGAGCTGATTGACATATTTCTGGAAAATTTGGCATGTTTGAGAGAAATAGAGTTAAAATTAGAAAAACCTAGGAGAAAATCCATCACTATCGATAAATGGTCAATTGGACTTTTTGCTCGAATTGAGAGATATAATTCTAAAACACTACACTTACTCAGTTACTATCACACATATAAGTAGGTGACTGGAATAATGCATAGCCTTCACCCTATCTTCCCTTGAGAGGTGTATTCAGAAATGTTCACAAAACCAGGCAGTTTCATAGGGCTGGATGGTGCTAAGATTTGAAATGGAACGCAAAGTTTTTCACTGAGAAATCAGATTCACATCCAGCCCAGATGGCTGATGGCAAATGAGCTGCTAAATGCAGTTAGTTGAGAATTCTCCCTTTTTTTTTTTTTTTTTTTTTTTTTAATGTGTATGTGTGTGTGTGAAATAAGTGTTTCTGTACACAATCAAAACTTCCAATGGGGAAAATTGCTTTGATGTTTTTGTTTTTTTTTTTTTCCTATAGGGAAATAGACATGAAAGAACAACTTTAACAATATGACTTTCACTGTGAAATGCAATGTGTAGGTGCACTGAAAGGAGCACCCTAGGAAAAACAGCATGTAAAAGATGTGCTTCAATCTGATGTGCATTAAGCATAGCAATATTAAGGATAGATCAAGTATTTTGGTGCTTAGACAGTGAGAGTGGCAAGAAGTTTTCTTGTCTTCCTAAAATATGAAACACGAAAATTATGCAGGATTGCGTAAAAATTGTCTAACATGAACTGGCCTTCTTAAGTTTACTTTTGAGGTCTGTTGTAAACACTAAGCTGCACTTGACTCCAATTGAAGGTTTCTAGGATGAGACTTCTAACTATTTCTAAGAAATCAGGATTTACTTTGGGTAAGTCCTAAATAAAAGGACTTTTTAATTAGCAAGAAAGGTATAGTATGTAGTAAATGTGTATAATATGTTTGTAAAGAGCAAGGTAAAGATAGTTCCACAAACTATTTACCCCAGAAGATTGGCCTTTCCTTTCCTTTCCTTTCCTTTCCTTTCCTTTCCTTTCCTTTCCTTTCCTTTCCTTTCCTTTCCTTTCCTTTCCTTTCCTTTCCTTTCCTTTCCTT
>NW_024884922.1:1874402-1941726 GCF_019232065.1 Centrocercus urophasianus | reverse complement strand
CCCCCCCCCCCCCCCCCCCCCCCCCCAAAGCCTCAGAAAGATTCAGCCCCCCCATGTATGCCTGAACATAAACCTCACCACTCTCCAAAGCCAGAAATTCAGATTAAACCTTTTGCCTTTTTTTTTTCTTCATTAAATTTTAGTTTTATTTTGCATGTGAGTTCATGCTCTTACCAACACAAACTGGGATTGAAAATTCCAGTGTAGAGGCCTCTGCTTACACATCATCAACTCCTTTCTGCTGATTCAGGAGGTTCAGGCGAGCATCTCAAACAGAGGGATGTTCCTGAACCTGAACTCTCTGCCTTCTCTGTCTTGCTTTTCTTTCTCCTTACTCTGCTTTCACAATTTTTGCTTACTTAGCTATTCCTTAAAACGTAACTTTAGTGGGATTTCTTTTCAAATCTTTTTTTCCAAAGACAATGTTTTGCCTTTCTCCTTTCCTTCCCCTTCCAGTCCTGTGTTTGGAGTCACTGTTGCAGGAGTGACTTGTACCAGGGCAAGCTGCATTTAATTCTAGTCACTCCTTACACCTACAGAGCTGCCTTCCTGCTGTTCAGCATATGTTATGCATTCCCTCTCCATGCCTGGTCCACCCGCCCTGGCAATTGAATTCCAGTTGTACAGCATCATGCTTACAGTCTCCAGTTATGTCTCAACCGTCAGCCAAGATAGCTGCTGTCATTTTCACTTAAGCATCCCTTGTTGATGAGCTCTTCCTATGACAGGAGAAGGGAGTTGGTAGGTGTATGGAAACTGATAAATCATGGCCTGAACTTCTAATTGATCACCTGAGGCGAGCAATGAGTCAGCCATAGAAACACAAGTGAAGGCAATTCACCTGTGCTACTGGAAGGGGTGGAGCCTAACTCCATCTCTCCTAGACCCATTTGAGAGCTGACTACCAGTGGAGAAGGATCTGTTTTGGAGATTTATTCTGCTGGAGTTTCACAAGTGAGTCCAGGATACAGGTAAGCATCCTATCTTTTCTGCTTTGGTGTAACGGCTACATAGCCAAGCTCTCTGGTATACCTTATGATATCTGTACATTCATTGATTATAAAGTGGATCAAAACCAACACAGACCAGGAGACAAGGTGTTTACTATTTCTATTTGAACAAACCTGACATTTTTTGACTGGATTTTACAGGCCACAAAGAGCCAGCTGCAACATCTCTCTCTCATGTTGATGGTTTTATTTCTCTTCAAAGAAGTTGTGGAGCTTTGGCGTATCAATACATGCTGCTTGTAGTCAGCCCAAAATAGAGTTCTGTCCTTAAAAATTCCAGAAACTCAGAACAACTGCAAGCAAGGCCTTGAAGGAGTGCAGGACTTATATAGCAAAGCAAATGGCACCAGGAGGTGTAGAAGGAGCAGGAAAGGCAAAAGGTAGGCAGAGATGATGCGTAGTATGTCAGGGTGCCGTCTCAAGCTCCTGTAGTTAAGAAAACCAAATTTACCATGCAGGAAGAGAAGAAAAGAAAAGAGGAAAAAAAGACAGAGGAAGAAGGTGGGCGGGTGACCAGGAAATAAAAAATATCAGCTGAGGATGAGATATACTGTTCGCTAAGTTTCCAGCCACTTTTTATGGCCGAGTTATAAACCTTAGAAATAGGAATTTTCTGATGGAACTGCTGACAGACCCTTTCTATGGTGACATTAACATTGGATGCTCTGCAATTGTCCTTGCCTGCTCTTATTTATTTATTTTCATCTTTCTGCCCTTAAGATCCTAACATACTTAGTGTGACCCCAGCGAGGAAGCAAAGGGAATGAGGTCAAAATCCTGTAGAAAACAGGAATTCTTTGAGTAAGTAGGCTAGGGAAGGGTGGATGACACAGAACTGCTGAAAATGAATGCACCCCACAGCTGGCTGTGATGCAAAACAGTGCTTGAGCTCTCAATACGTTCACTTTATCCTTCTCCTCTTTTTTCCCCACTCCCAGTAGTTAATTGTCTTGTGAATGGCCTCCTTGAGGCCAATTAATGAGGTAATTTTTTCAGTTGATAAAAAAGATTAGCTTGAGAGTAGAGGAAAAAATGTCAACTATGTTGAGGGTTTGTGTTGGTTTGGGGTTTTTGGGGGGGAGCTTATGTTTGTGTTACAAATGTTCAGGTCTCTGATTAATTGAAAATAAGTTTTTTTGGAAAAATTATGAAGTCTGACCTTCCTGTTTGTTGAGATATTTGAATATGTTCCTGCAGGCTTTGGATATGCTTGATAATGTTAACTATCCCTGTATCTGAAAGCCTTAAAAATGAGTCTTTTGGAACACAAATTTAGGCCTCAAAAATTCTGTTTCTGAAGGAAGCAGTCACCTCTGGGTTGTTGAAATCAAAGTATTTCAGCTGCCTTTGTTCCCATAAGTTCTTGTTTTGCATATGCACATTAGGTTATAGAGAAATGAAGTGAGTTCTGATCAGAGAAGTTAAGCACAAAAAAAGCTCTTCATTTGGAGGAAGGAAATCCTGAGTTTCAGTATCTCTAGGCTTTGTTGATTGCACTTCCCCATTGGCAGGCTCTAATAAACATCACTGCACCTGAGGTTCTTAAGAATGGGGGTGTTACACTGGTAAGGTTTCTTAGAAATTTCAGGTATTCTGTGATATGCTTGCATGCAGTGGCATTTCCCTGCTGTGATGGGTAAAACTTAGACTGGTCCCAGGGTGAGGGAGACAAAAGCATCCAGCTGAAAGATGAGCTCATGTAGCATTTCTGAGTCCTCGATGAGAAAGGTTATGGCATCTTCTCTCGAGGGATGAAGGGTATCTCCCTCTACAGTGAAGGGAAGAAGCATGTTTGCCTGGTGGGATGCCACTTCAAAATCTGGCTGAGTCTGAACTTCAGGGCTTGTGTCCTGTACACACCTGCGGAGCATTCGTCCATCCCTAGACTTAATAGATCTCAGTCATGCCTGCTTGCACTCCCCAGAAGGTGGAAGTCAAATACATGCCACATGCTTCACTGCTCTTCAAACATGTTTAGCATCTTAACTTTATTTCTTGGTTTCTGTTTTGATGGTACACAAAGGGTTTGATATTTTCATTGCTATACACTGTAGCTTTTTTTTTTTTTTTTTTTATTTTCCCCTTGTAGCCTCTGGGCTGTTGCACCACTGTTACGTGATCCTATCTAGGAACAGTAAGGCAGAAATGTTTTTATGTGCTTGAATTTATTTTTTTTTTTTTTTTTTTTTTTTAACATATTGTTTTATGTTCCTGTGCTTTCCCCCACACTTTTTTTTGCCTTCTTGGTACCAATTAGCCTTGCTTTTCCAATTAGCATCCTGGTCTGCTGCATTGAGGCCAAAGGAGGGAACCAGAAAAGCAGAGCACGAGCCCCCTTCTCTGAAAGACTCGTGGCTGTGGCTTGGAGTCTGATTTTTCCTGAAGAGAAGATGCATTGACTGATTCTTAATGAAAGGAGAATGTTTGTCCCAGCAGCTCTGTGGGTTTTTAACAGCCATTGTTCCTTGAAAATATTAAGCTTGGTAAGAGGCTTGCAGGTTGCTCGAAAAGTAATTCCTCCTATTTATTTCCATGAAAACTACAACAGATATGAAGAACACAATAACATTGTTTGGGAGAACAAATTCTTAGCTGCAAAACACTAGTTTTCAACACAGTCAGCACCATTAGCTCTGTATTTTTACCAGAGATAAACAAGAGCTGCATGCAGTGCTTGTAAACATCTGCACCAGCAGAAGAGACTCACTGTTGCTGCCATCACTACTGAAATGCACCACTCACTACCTCACTGTGCTCACATCCACTGCTTAGTCTCTATAGATGTTCAGAAAGCATCACTGAATGTCAATGAGTGATATTTTTTCCACATGCAGGAATCTAATGACACAGCTTTGCTTCATACACACTTCCATGTCAGACACTATTTTGTCACACGGTACCCCTGCTGCCATCTGTTGCGTGGCAACAAAATGCAACAGGATGTTGTTGGGAAGTTTCAGCCTTTACCACCATGCCACCGGCATCCACTTCTGATGTTATAGGCCAACAGAATAAAGTAGACGGCATTACTTTCAGATAAGCCATTGTACGTTCCCCCTTGGCCTCTTCTAGGCTCAGGTGGCAATATAGAAACTACCATCACATTTGGACCTCTTTCTTTTTGTCCCTGGGTGGTAATAATTTATGAATAGCACTGAGCAAGCAAAAAGAGAAAGAAGGGGGGAAAAAAAGGAAAGCAGGATTAAAAGCAGAACTTTCCCACTTGTCCCCTGGCATAATCCTCATGGCATTTTCAGTAAATTAAAACTCATTTATTGGGTCTTAGGTTTCTGAGAGACATTTGCTGAAAGCATCAGTCTGCTCTTCAACGCATTATACAATGTGATATCTTTATCCTCTCTAGCCTAACACTGGCATGGGATATAGGAAGCCTGGATTCACCTTCTTGGTAGTCTCTCTCTCATAAATGCCTAGGAAAGGATGAAGCACAGGTGTTCACAACATGGTCCCCTTGTTCAGTATGCTGTGCAGACCTCCTGTCTGGTAAATGCTTTTCAGAAAAGAGTTGTGAACAAAAATTATATATGTGGGTGTTTGCATTCAAGCTGGCTATGTTTGTGCACTACTTCTCTTTCAAGATGGTATTGATCTAGTATGACTTTCTAGAGAATATTTTTATTCTGTTATGGATCATTGACACAACCAAGGTGGTGAAAAATGGCATCAATCTGGATAGAGATCTAGCACAATAAAAACAAATATACATTGCACAGAATATTTTCTGCCAGTGTTCCTGGACAGTGTAAACCATTTGAACTTTAACTCCTTGTTCCTTTCCTTGTCTCTATTAATTTTGCTACCTGTGATCATACATCCTTAATTCCATCCAGATTTCTTTCCTCTGAGAAGGTAGGCTTGCTGGAAATAAAAAATAATAATAAAAAAAAGTAAAAATGTTGCCACTAGGTAAAGTACCTGGGGATTTAACACTTTACTAAAGAAATTAATAATTGCAATAATATGAATCTCACTGCTTTGCTAAACCCACCAAGATATTAACAAGTCTCTACCCCTCTAGAGATAAAAATCTTGTGTTGATCTGCCAAGAATTCACCTTTCTCTTGCCAAATCAATTTTTTTTTTTCCTCCTGCATGAATAATAACAATTAAAGACAATACTTAATGTAATGCATTTTGAATCTAAAATTTGTAATTCTGTGCTGGGATTTTTTTTTTTCCCTTTATGTTACTTCTATCCGTTTATTTTTTCCGTCTTCCTTCTAGGATGACATAGCTTTTGCCAGAACTACTGTGCATTAGACCCTTTATTCAGTCTTGGAATGATTATTATTAAAAGCGATGATTCTCAGCAAACTTGCCTCCCAAGGTTGCTCTAGCCAAGATTGTTTAGAAGACTCTACTGGGGTACTTGTAAGGGACACCTTGGGTCTAATGTACTAGCATTTAATGGACAAATCTATTTAGGTCCCTGTGTTAATATAAAACTGTTTTGTTAGTTGTGAAGCAGGCACAAAGCACTACTAATAACAGCTGTGAAACAGAGCTAATTTGGGCATCAGTGGCCACATGAAGACTGAAAATTCAGGGCACTCTTAAAGCTCCTCTGTTCTTGATGAGCAAAATTGGATTGATGTACATTTCATTATTTAAACAGAAATGCCAGCTTCCCGTGAAATTTCTTTTTCACTTCTTTGAAAGCAAAAATTGCCTTTTGCTTGAGAAAAGAGGGCAATTTGACAGCTAGGGAGAAGTATATTGCCTGCTTTTCCATGAATTGTTTGAGAAGGCTGATCCCAGGCTGGACTTGTAATTGAAAAGGATTTGGAGCCTGTGCTAATGTGATAATAGCAATATTGGTGCAATTCATTTTGTCTCACTCTTCCTTGTTCTGCCATGTCCTGGTCATAGGGCTGTACAGACTCAGCTCCTGCTGGGGATGCTCTCCCCAGCTCATGGTGGCATTCATTTTCCCTAGTAAAGTGCTGCACTGAGCAAAACTGCAACAGAAATGGGGAAATAATAGAGATTTCTGAGTTTAGAGAGGCATTTTGTACCTTCAGTGCTGCAGCTTCCAGTGCAGGATGAAACAAGCTCAGCTCATCCCCCATCCACTTCTATCACTTCTATCCCATCCTCAAGTCCCTGATTTTTATTCTCTATCATGCTCTTTTAAAAGGCACTTTTTCTGCAACACTTCTTAAGGGCAGTCTTTGTTTCTGTCTCTTTCATCCCACATTGAAAAGTGCCACAGTTTCAGATTTCCTTTTCTCAAGACTAAAACTTCAAATTCTTCAGGTGATCCTGGTTCAGGATATGCACCAATGGTTGCATGCTTGCTGGGGAGAGAGGGAGAGGAGTGGAAATAATGGTCTTATTTCCAAAGAAAGACATAGAAGAAAATAAATTTTTAAAAAAAGACCTTCTGAAATGTTTGTAAAAGAAATCTTGAAGAAAGGGAGCAAGTTTTAGAAACATTAATATTTTTCTCTGGTATAGTTGGGTGGAGGAATGAATGGTTTGGGGTAACTGGGGAGCTGGAGGCTAATAGGGTGTTGAAGATACAGATGTTGGATAGGAAAAATACATCAAGAAAAAAAAAGTCAGCCAGTGCCCCTCCTGTCTGCACTGCTGTGCTTTCAAATGATGCATAGCTGTAGTTTTCTTTCTAGGGCCTATGGTGGATCATGCCTATTGGTTTCATTCTGCCCCAGTAACCTGTGCAAGTCATCCTAGCATACTCTAATCATGACCCCATGAATATCACTTTCAATGCCATGGATTCATCCTCTTGCTTTTTGCCTCCGCAGTGCCATGTAGGCTCTTGTAACTGACAACAGCATTTCTCTGGGGACCTATTTGTCAACCAGGAATTCCCCTTCCTCTGCTTTAGCAAAATCTGTTGACGCAATTAGCATGGAGACTGCTGATTCACCAAGTGGGAAACAAGAGGAGGTTGTCTATTTGCTAATGTCAGACATCAGTTCAGGGTAATTGCTGACCCTTGGTCAGGTCTCAGGAAATGAAACTAAGTGATACCTTGCCCAGTTCACTTTGACAGAAGAGGCAAAAAATGATTAGAAGCTATATACAGTAAAAATAAAGTAAATTATAGAAAATCCTCCTGTATAGAAGTCAGTTGGTAAAGAGGAATCTCCAGTGTATTATCACCGAAAATATCTTCATCCATGTTTGTTCCTCTGTACTTAAAATACTAACCTAATCTGTATTTAATCCTTTGCAACTTTCAAGGAGGATTGGAAGACAGTGGGTGAGTGTGTGTATAAAATATATATATACTCATATATAAAACAAGCCTTAATGCTAACAGATGGGAGAAGAGTATGCATGAATTATACTGCCAAAAGCCCCTACGATGGCAAGTTGGTAGATACCACTATTTCAGTGATAAAACAGTAGGAAAGGTGTTTCACTTGTATGAGAAATTAATTGCTGGAAAAGTGATAAATACAGTATAAAATATCTACCAATCACTTCCTCTGATGGATATGATATTGCATATTGATAATGAGCAAGAGTGTTGTGGGCTTTAACAACACTAAGTGGCTAATACAAAAATTTTACTGAGCTGATTACGTTTTTTATGCTCTTTAGATGAACTAGGCAAGACTGATTAATTTTAAAGTCAGAAGATGAGTGAAGCATCTCATTAAATCTCTTGGACTCTCATTTTATTAAATGGTTTTCTAACATAGGTCCCAAGTCATTGATGTAAATGGGTGGTGAGCAGCCGCCAGCTTGATCCAAGCCTTACTGATATCAGTAGTAATTTTTCTATTACTTTCGTAGATTTGGATCCAGATCCCACTTTAGTTCTTCCCCAACACATTTTTGGAGGATCTGAACAGTTCCCATAATGATTTGATGACAAACTGCCATGAAAAAAGCTGTTTGGCTCCAGTAGATTTTCCTCTTAAGGATTTTAAATATTGCTGATCTCATGAGTTCCTTTTTGCCTTCTACTTCCACTCATACCACCCTGATACTTTGCACATGCCAGTGGTCATAGCAAGTGGTTCAAATTGTGAATGGACCATGAAGGAAGTAGCATGGGGTTCTCCTCCCCAACCTGAAACTCACATAAAGCAGCTGGTGAAAAAGGTGTGAGTGAGTTTGAAGCTGAAAACACTGTACCTCTCTTATGGAATTGACTCCTTCATTACTCCCAACTAATTTTTAATGTCTGTGGTTGCACATGTTTACTTCCACCTTGTGACTCTCCTGTACAACTCACGAATGTGCTGAGAATCCAATTAGCAACATTGACTAAGGTTTCCAGAACTACTGATGGGACTCTTAACAGGGCCATGGTTGTGGTGCACTCAGCAATAAACTCCCACTGAAGCAGATGGGAATGGAAAGGTCTTGGGCAGAAATACAGTGGCAGAATTCAGGAGAGAAACAAATCCTTGTCTGCTACAGTTCACTCCTAAATTACCGTACTAAGCATGTTGGTGAGATGAGCCTCCACTTCTGGTCTGATGATAGAAACAGATGATCTTTTAATAGTTCCAGTGGTGGGAATGCTGTTCCCTTGCCTTCCGGCAAGGAGTTTAGAAACCGACAGGTAATTAGCAGGAGCAGCTGTTCATATAAATGGGCCTATGTCCAGGTTTCCCCTCTTCAACTGTTATGTTCTGTGGTAACAGAGAAAAATGATATACTGGAGTAAGGGCAACTTCATTTCATGTTTTTTCCTCCCGCCCTTCATTTACGGTTCCACAAATTCCCACAGTGCTGCTGTGGTCCTACCTCATCTTTTAAATCTGAAATCTGCAAAAGAATGAGATATCAACAGATACAGAATTTGCCATTATATTATATGGTACCTAGATATCTTCTGAAATTACTTGAAGTTTAAAATTACAAAATTTCTGTTCTACAATGCAGCTAGGCAGCTTAAGATCATCTGTTCCATAGACAGCTGCACAAAGAGAATGAAAGCACATTTTAAGAACTTTTGGGGGGGATGTTTTGCTATGATGTCTTCTGTATCAACATTTTGTGGGGCGAATGGGAATGGAAAGAAGTACACTAGAGGCTTGAATGTAAATTAAGACCTGCTTTCCAAATCATTAATGGGAACTGTTAATATTCACAGGCACTTCCAGGGGTCAATTCATCCTACCTAAAATCTGAATTGCCATCTGGCTGTGCCAATCTCTGTTCACTCAATACATAACGAACTTAGGGAGTAGGCTTGTAATAGCAAGGTGGTGCATCCAGCTCTACATTAATATTCTACTTAGATGTTGAAGATTGTACATCCATTAGAATCATCTAATTTGGGGGCTTTTTTAAATGTTGTGTTGCTTTGTCAAAGTGAATTCTGTTAGTGATATAGTAATTCAGAAAGTAAAGTTATGCATTAGTAACTGCTGTGGGCCCCAGTAAAAGTCAGGACTGCATTTGGCTTAGTATCTCACAAATTGGCAGAGATTTCCTTTGTCTTTAGAAATTTCTCTTTCTAGAGAAGGAGCAGAGAGGGATGGAAGAAATCTGGGGTAATACACACTTCTAAAGTACAGCTGGGAAGTAAACCAATGAGTCGGTCTTGTGGCTTTGGCTTCTAGTCTTTGATTCATTCCAACTGAGGTGTCAAATTAGGAGATAATCTCCTTTAGTTCACTCTGTAGTCAATGAAATTGCTTGAAGCATTTCTGAAGGACAGGTTACTTAAAAGCCTGAAGATAACAAGATAAAGGGGCATCAACTATTCAATTTCAGTTGCTGCCAGTTTTGCCTACTGAAATCTCCAACATGTATTTGATGTGCCCAGGTGATAAATCCTAAGCTATGGTGATGATGACTTCAGTCTTTTCATTATTAGTCAATGTGATGTAAATGTTAGGGGTATGGGTTTTAATTTGGTTTATATATATTTCTCAAGCTGGGTGAAGCACTCCATGCGGAGCCCCACCAATAGTTCTACAAACCCTTTTCAATGTTACTAATTGGATTCTCTGCATTTTCTAAATTGATAGAGAAATGACAGAGCAGAGGAAGAGGCTGGAGCTCCTCTTTTTCCTGTTTACCGTGCAGCACCTCTGCAGCTGCACACTTTTGTTTTTCCAAGTAATTTCCAGGAACCCAGACAAATGAGATTATGTGAGCACTACAGTGGCCTCTCTGCAGAGACAGCGTGATTAACTGTGTTGATTAGAAATTTGTTGCTCACCTCTGATAGCAGTTGCATGGTACCAAAAAAAAAAAGAAAAGAAAAAAGTGAAGAGATCTACTTTTTAAGAAGAACTCTAAGTAAATCTCCATGAATTGCTTCTAATATATTATAGCTAACAAGTAAAGCAGTGATTTGATGTCTACATAACATATGAAAATAAAGTGTGTGATTGTACACATTCTGTGTCACCCTGTGCCCGTGCTATAGTGGTAGCTCCTGCCTACTGTACTACTGGCTATCAGCGCTTAGATATATTACCATCGTAGCCCTAGGCAAGTGCTTGATTTTCAGTTCTTCTGCCTCATCTAGCAATATGGTCACTCCAGCAAAGTATAAAGGATCTTTGTTTTCTCTTAAAGAATACTGGTTTTCTCACATGACCGAATATAAGTAGGATTTCATACCAGTTGATGTAGAGACCTGACTCAGGTATGACAAAACAGAGATGAAGAGCTAAAGATTCCTGCAGTGCCTGCAAAACACAAGGATTAAATGCCCCAAACACAACAGGGCTACTCATTGCATCCCTTTGTAAAAGGGATAGTGGAGAAAGAAGAGCTGCTGGTGTGTCTAAAGTTTGTATCTTTGCCCTTGTTGTGTATAATATTTGCGTGTTTACCAACATTCACAAAATCTGGAAACATATCTTCCTCACTGATAGAGCTGAAACTATTTGTATGGTTTAGGAGCTGTGACCTATTGCACTTGGTTCTCTGTAAGCATTCAGTAAGAGATATTGTCTGCTCTGAAGCTTTTTTCTTTCTTTCTTCAATAAAAGAACTCTCTAGAAGCATGGATAGGGGAACATTCTATACACAGTGAGCTCTTCTGGCATTGTATCATTTTTCTTCATGTTTATCTTCTCCTGTTTTTCTTATCATAGACTCAAATCGTAAATGGTTCAGGGACTAAGTATGTTTGTATAGCAAGGTTCCAGAGTGAGATGGGCAAGAGAAGCAAACGTATGGCAAATGAAAATGTCCTCAAGTTATTTACAAAAACTCTTGTAATGAAGCCAAGAATTTGAACCTAATTTTTCTGTGTCCAAATGATTTAAGGGCAGAATTGGACACTTTTGTTAAATCTGCAGCTCAACAACTATGTGTGGGCTGAACAAATTGAGTCAAGTTTGATGGCTATTTTGATAATAACGAATATGAAAGGAGAGAAAAGGATGAATTTTGAAAGTGCCACAGAGATTGATCTCTCAATTAAAAAAAAAAAAAAAGTTCATTTTCTTTTCAAAAAGAATAATCTTTAAATGGTTAAAGTTATCAGATAGTTTGAAAATAAGACAATAGTTTTGATATGTGGCTGAGTACAAATGAGTAACTTAAAAAAAAAAAAAAATAAAAAAACATTTTTTTTTTTTTTTTTTTTTTTTTTTTTTTTTTTTAATCATCCACTGTTCTTTTCCCCCACTCAAACTGTGGTATATCAGCCTAGTACTGAGTTGTCCATTTTGCCAAATATCATCCTTTTTTGACACTAGATGGCCTCTGCCTCAACCATTTTTACTGTTACCTGTGAATAAGAGTCTTCCCTAGACTGGTAGTCCAGACTGTGAGTTTTGCACATGACCAAAGCTCAGACCTACTGAATAATTGAGTAGATAGTAGACGTCACAAAGAATTACAAAAAAAAAAAATGTTTGATGCTGCCATCATATTTGTTACACTACCCAGAATATCAGTGTTTTACTTGCAGGGTTTTAGTAATAGGAATATAAGAGGGCTGCTCTGAAAGTAATCCCTCTCATATTTTGTTGGCTTATGATGTCAGAGGTGAAAGTTGGTAGTATGGCAGTAGAGGCTGAACCTTTCCAACAATATTCTGTTTTGCTGCCATGTGACAGATGGCAGCAGAAGGGCAGTGTGACAAAACAAATTCTGACATTTGAAGTGTATATGAAGCAAAGGTGAGTCATTGAGTTTCTGCAGAAACAATTGCACCTATTGACATTCATTAACACTTGCTGGACTTTCATGGAAACCAAACACTGGATGTGAGCACAGTGAGATGGTGGGTAGCGCATTTTAGCAGTGATGGCAGTTACACTGTGTTCTCTCTGCTGATTTCTATGAGTCTGTATGAAGGCTCTTCTTCATCACAAGTGAAAATGCAGTGCTAATGTTGGTTGCTACGTTGAAAAATGATATTTTATAGCTGAGAATTTGGTCTATCAAGCATTGTTACTGTGCTCTTTGTTCCAACCTGAATTCGGTGATTCTATGATCAGAAAAAAATTTTGCTTCCAATTTGGTGTGAAATCCCAGTAGGCTGAAACTAGGGGTATGTCCGCACTGCTTGGAACTCTCTGTGTACGGCCATGCATTCTTCTGTCTCAAAAGGAGCTGGATGTCCAGCTTACTTAATTCTAGACAGGACTCAGAGCTCTTTGCTTTAGTGATGCCTTGATTTTTCTTGTTGCTCTGTCTCTGCTCCTGATGCTGTTTCCTAGTGTGTCACAATCAAGGGCGGAAAGTAGCCATGGTTACCTGCAATAGTGCTGGTGATTGCAACCAACACTCAAGAGTTTTAAGGGTACTTAGCAAGTATGCCAGACCTAAAAGATTAGCGTACCACAATGAAAGTGAGGGATAATTGCACAAGAGGGTATAAGAGAAGACTTCAGAGACAGAATTCAGGTAATGGCAATGTGTGTCCTTTAATCAACCAATGTAACTACATTTTTTTGTGTTAACACATCTTCTGCTTATCTTGCCTGTGGCTTTATCTTATTTGTTTTCCTTAATATTTTTATTTTTCATCAAGTGAATGCAATGGCAGTTATGGTATCAGATCAGGAAGCTCAAACCAGGTGGTTAAGCATGCCATTGTATTTTAGACACCTTTGAGATCATCAGAATATTTTTGATTCTTTCTTAAATCCAGATTCAATCATGGAATCAATCATAGAATGGTCTGGGTTGAAACGGACCACAATGATCATCTAGTTTCAACCCCCCTGCTACGTACAGAGTCGCCAACCTCTAGACCAGGCTGCCCAGGGCCACATCCAGCCTGGCCTTGAATGCCTTCAGGGATGGGTTATCCACAGTCTCCTTGGGCAACCTGTTCCAGTGTGTCACCACCCTCATTCCTTAGAACACAGTGATTAAATATTTGTATTCATAGAATCATATCATAGAATGGCTTTGGTGGGGAGCAGCCTTAAAGATCATCCAGTTCCAACCCCCTTCCATGGGCTGTTTGCCTGTCACTAGATCAGGTTGCCCAAGGCCCCATACGTCCCAGGCTTGAGAGATTCTGCAGCATCTACATCTTCTCTGGGCAGCCTGTGCAAGGGCCTCACACAGTAAGGCCCTTTCCTTCTCTGTAAAGAATTTCTTCTTAATATCTGATTTAGATCTCCCCTCTTTTATTTGAAAACTGTTCCCCATTGTCTTATCATTAGTGGAACACGTAAAAGGTCTGTTCCTCTCCTGCTTGAAAGCTCCCTTCAACTACTGGAAGGCTGCAGTGAGGTCTCCTGAGGTCTTTCTCTTCTCTAGGCTGAACAGGCCAAGCTCCCTCAGCTTGTCTTTATGAGAGAGGTGCTCCAGACCTCTGATCATCTTTGAGGCCCTCCTTTGTACTCATCCCATCAGCTTCACATTCCCACATCTTTCCTACACTGGGAGCCCCTTGTGTGGCTGCCAGGATATTGCCACTTTTTGCATTTCTATGCAATCCTCAATAGTAAAGTGGAGCATGATTTTTTTTGGACTCATGGTGATATGTGGGAGTATGATACATTGGTTATCATCAAACAGGTCCAGGCAAGTACAGCCTCTGCTATGCAAAAGATAGGAAGGAGGGAAAATTCCAGAGTTCACCTGTCTTTTCCCATCACCAGTAATCTCCGCTCTCCATTGACTTTGTATAGAATATCAGAGCCAGATCCTGCTGCCACTGAAACTTGGTTATTGGGTATCGTGCAGCTCCACTTTCATTTATTCACTAGTATATTAAAATGTGTACTAAACCCTCACATTAGCTTAGATACATCTTTGTCCCTCAGCAGTCTCTCCATGCATGTAACAAGCAACGTGGCTTCAGTCTGTCCAGATGAAAGAGATTGCAGGATTTCATGATGGGGAGAAAGGGTACATTGCAAATTTGAGTTCCTCTTCTGCTCCTATTGAAGTGGATGGAAGATTTGTCTTTTAATTTCAAGGAGAGTAGAATGAGGACCCTTGTTCAAAGAAAATCAAGCCTTTTAAACAAAAAGGATTAAACATGAATAGGGATTTCTTTTTATTAATGTTCCCGTATTAATAAAGCCTACAACCTGGAGGAAAAGGATTCATCTGAAAGTCACATTTTCAAAGAGTTCTTTTAAATAGATTTGTGTTTTCCTTTCAAAAGACCATTGTTGAAAATTAAAAAATCCCCAATAAACATTAACATTTATTTAGTAAGTTATAGGTATTAAGGTGAAGCATAAAATGAATATTTAATGTACAAGAGTACTTGCTTAATGTATTTTGCAATTGATTCTTCCATTATTCTTGTCTACTGATTATTCTTATTTCACACTGAAATGTGTTTCTGGTGATTAGTTCTAAACAGACTCTTTTTGCTATTAGCATCATTGGACATCTCATTATGGACAGTCAAAGATTTTGATCTTAAACACTTTTTGATAATTAATTTGATGTTTTATTGAGTACTATTGGCAGTGTGATAGATAAAGGAAACAAATTCTACTTCGTACTACACTGGGGAAAATTTGAACTCAATGACTAAGTAAAAAGAATATTTACCATTCAGGAAAAAAAAAAAAAAAAAATTGCTATCTTTAGAGGAGAAACCTCTCTAACTAAAGTCTCCTCTTTAATGTGCAATTTAGGATTGACATGCTATCTAATCTATAACAGTGGATTACACAACCTTCCTTACTGCTGCATTCAAATATTGAACCTAATTTGAAGTATTGATTCAGCTGCCTTCAGTCACTAGAAATATGACAGTTTATACCAGCTATCTGGTTAGTAATATCTCCATAAAGTGATACATTTAAAAAATACATACTTAAATATAGTACTTTAATTTTTGCTTGCTGCTTAAAAAGACCATCATACTTGTCATTAAATGAGAATAAAGTGCTCTACTTCTGAAGGACAATGTTTATAATTTTTTCCACTGCAGTTCTATAGGGTCAAATGTAGACTCCTTGTGCAGCTGATATTCTTGTTACAACAAACATTGTAGACCTCTTCATTTTATTTTGATTTTTAAACAATTTTGCCCAAGGAAGCTTTGCATAATTGGACCTATATTCTACCCCATCACTGTGCTATTTCATATCTGGGTTCTCACATCTGAGAGGCTGATCTGTTTAAAAGCTCCTGTATGTTGAAGCACAGGAGAGAGAACTGCTAGAAATTATTCATAGAGCGACAAAGAGACTCCAAGGCAAAGAATTCCTGTCTTAATTTTTGCATTGTGAGGTGGAGGCTGAACTGACCTTCCCACCAACAGACATGCTGCCTGTTCATGTCTTGTTTCTGCTGTAGTTCTTTTGGCATCATGTCTTGCTTCAAGCTTCACTCTGTCCCTCCCTACAGAAGATAACCCAGAGGATATTCTATCACTGAAGGGAAAATCTCCTGGGGGTGACACTATGCTAATACCAAATAAATAAAAAAAAAAAATCAAACCCAAACTTGTTAGTGAATAGGTCACGCAGCAAACCCTTTTAAGATGCTCTTGATGCTGAAGGGAAAAGAATATGAATCAACAGGCAGGACAGAGACCTTGCTGCTGCTGAATGACTCATCCTGGGAGTGAATTGTCTTCATTAGCATAGTGTCACCCATTTATTTACCTCTGTGGAAAGAAAGGGTTCCAGTTTCCTCTTGTCTTCGCATGACCTTCTTCAAAGTTACTTTAGAAATCCTTTTGGAGATTCAGCAGCCATCTCTATTGCTTGGCTGTATTTTTCTTCCCCAGCTTGACCATAAATTTTATTTGAAAACAGAAGCTTTACAGTCTGCTTACTTTATTCTGTTTAGAGTTCTATATTGGGGCTACCTTCTGACATTCTTGTCAGGTTCCTACGTCACGTACATTGCTGATGAATCCAGGTGATTTCTATGTATTTTTTCTTTCTCTCTAGTGTATTGATTTATACGAAGGAAATAGGGGTTATCTGGGAAATGAAATTACTTATTTGGCAAGAATTCTGTTTCTGTCGCACAGAAATGGCTGAATAGATTTGCTCAGTTACACGCAGAACATGAGAACAAACCTTCTTTGAAGATTTTCAACCATTTTCTCAAGTGTTTCCAGTCTGGCAAACAGATTATCTCAGAAACTACCTTTTCAAAATTAGTTTGGGTAGTTTCTTTTCTCACATGCTTTTCTAGGTTACTTCCTGGAGCTCCCTCTCAACAGAAAGGAGGAGAAAGACAAGGAGGAAGTTGTGGAAGAGTAGGGTGTAGGCTTGGACTGAACCTGAACCTAGTTATCTTTCTATGCCAAAGAGGGATCAACTGTTCTTTCCTCACTACAGGGTTTGAACAGGAGCTTTTGTTGAATTTTGTGAAGATAAATCCCTGGACCGATTATCGTCTAATCCAGCATGCAAGATTAAAATTGATAGCTCTAAAGCTGGAAAATACAAATGTGAGGAAGAAGCTTTTAGTTATATTGATCAAACTACCAGTTTTATACGAGAATTATTTGGTGTTTAATCTGTCTAGCAGCGTATATCAAAATTACAACCTAAGGTTTTAATGCTTACAAAAAAATGGGAGGGGATGCTTGAAGAGAAATAAATCAATGAGATAAATTGTAATTAGCTTTTTTTTTTTTTTTTTTTTTTAATACATTAGAGTTTTTTTCCTGTTGTGAGAACTCAGTATAGTCACTATATATATATTTAAATTGCATTAACTATCCTAAGAGCTGTAAAATACCTGGAGCATGGGAGATGTCCAATATAATAAAGTAAATAGTAAGTAACAATATATAACTGGAAGCTAGTATTGAATTTTTATGGGTTGGGTTGTTTATAGGTTTATAACAGTGGCACTCGGATGGAGCTCACACTAAGGAATGTGTAATCAACAGTCAAGGAGTGTACTCTGTCAGAAGATTTGAACGAGTCCTTTTCTTTTATAAACTGTATCTGTTAAGCATATACTAATATGGTAGCCTATTCACAGAGGTACAAACAAACAAACAAAAATTCCCAAACCAAAATCCAAAAACACAACAAACAAATAAACAAAAAATGCTCAGTCAAAATATATTTTAGTTGCCTTTGTTTTAATGGCATACATTACAAAGTGATATATAGAGTACAGAATAGTTTCAAGATTAAGAAATAAAAAAAAAAAGTGAAGTTTAAATTTTCACAAATGAATATACTGAATATACTGCAAACTGTCAAACTCACACAGCAGAACTTCACCGCAGCAGAACTTGAATTTTATTGGCAACAGAAGTTGTACCCTGAGAGAGCTCAAGTATGCAGCTGAATAATCATGTTCTAGGTGCCCAGAAAGGTTGTGGATGACCATCCCTGAAGGCATTCAGGGACAGTCTGGATGTGGCTCTGGGCATCCTGGTCTGGTAGTTGGTGACCCTTCACAGAGCTGGGGGGTTGAAACCAAAAGATCATTGTGGTCCTTTTCAACCCAAGACACTCCATGATTCTATGATGATTGAAAGTTTTGGAATAAAGTGAGCTGTTATCTTCAGTTTTTTTTCATATACCTTTGCCATCACCAATATCCATGTATGGTTAAGACTTTGCTGGAAACAATTTAGGCTAGTTTAGTAAAAATGGCTGATACTAATAACATGCAGCATATGTGGTACCGTGCTTGGTAGATTTGTGGCAAAGCAGTTGGCTTACCAGGTTGTCCTTCCTCTTCTGAAGGTTGTCCTTCCAGGTCTGTTTAGCCTCAGATCCTGAGATCTTTTTTTCCCTATTCAAAGTGATTATCAGAGTACTTACATGATGTGGTGGTGTACCTGGACCTATCTGAGGTGCAATTAGTAACATTTCTTTAAGCCCTATCGCAGCCATAAAACCTTCCTAGAAGATTGCATTTAGCTCATCACCTTCTAATGGATGTCTTATCCTACCCCTGAAGCAAAGAAAGAGCACATACTGTTTTGAAATACAAGATTTGCTGTGCTCCTAGGCATCAAACATTAACACCAAATGTTTGCAATTAGACTGCCTATTGTAGAAACTCAAGAGTTCTTTAAATATAGAGCAGAAAATTGCTCTGAGAAGATGGTAAGCATTATGCTCCATAGGAGAGATCCTATTTTCAGTATCGTGCTAACTTAATTTTGTTTTACAGATGCTATACAGGAATGATGCTAGGTTTCAGTGGAGTTCTGGGCATTTGCTTTTTTGTGTATGTCACAGTTTTCTTTCTTGCAATTGCTGCCTTCTTTTTTTTCATAATGCATCTAAGTACTTTAACTAATTTAGAGATCTGACTGCTTATGTCCCTTCTGAGTCTCAATCAAGCTACCAAGTCTGCTTCTCCTATAGACAAAGCCTGGAACACCTCAAGCTCTGATGAAAACAAGCATCTTTATGGTCATGAAGGAGAGAAAGTATGGATGACAGAGGAGAATAAGCAGAGAGGATGTTAGTGTTTTTCGCTTTCTTTATGGTTTAATGGATGGACTTTAATTCCACGAAGGCTTGCATCAGTTGAATTTGCTACTATAGACATCTTAAGTGACCTGAGAAATTACTTATAGTATAATAGGCACATGTAATACCTCATTTTTCCTTCATTCTTACCCACTTTTAGGCAATGCATTGCTGATAAAGCTACTAAAGGTCATGGGAGTAGAAACAATTTGAATTCAGGAACACAGAGCAGTCACCTATCCCAAGTTCATATATTAAGCCCTGGTCACTGCAGAAATGGAATTCAGGTTCTAAGAAGTTTTCTGTCTCCCTGCTTATCACTTCTGCCAGCATGTGTGACACGACTGACTGACAATAAGAAAGGAACGTGCCTGTGTGCTTCTGAAACTTTCTTCAAGACTGGTTGGCATGTTTACATACATTCACAAATCAGCATGCCTTGTTATTTTTTCCACTTGATTCTTGACCTAATTTTGTATGAAGGCATTGATTAAAACACTCAATGAAGAATGCTGGACTACAGTTTCTAAGATGAAAACTAACCTTAGTTTAGGAGGATCATGTGATTTGGTGCTGAGTGTGTTCATCTCCCAACCATCTTCACCAGAATCTGAGCGAGTTCTGAAGTCCTGAAGGATCAATCTCCTTTAGTTCACATTTTTGCCTCTGGTAATGCATTAATTAAATGAGAATAATGCTTACTTTTCCATAGAGAATATTGCAAGTCTTAATGTGCAGAGTGTTTTTGAGCCCTTTTTAGGGAAAAAAATACACAGAGTAAATGCCAAATATTATACACCTCTTTATTATCTAAAAGTCACTCACTGAAGACTGGACAACTAAATTTCCGTTGAATGTGGTGGGAAGAGAGGGAGAAAACCTGAAAGACAGTCCCAAGGATACGAGCTAATGTGGCCTAGCTGATGTTGAGCTCACATAAGCTTTGACACTTTCCTGTAATTAAAGAATTCACTTTTCACTTGGTCTAAATTAATGATGTTGAAGCTATCTTGATGATATGCAATGGGTCTAGGGCCAGCTGGGAAGGAGGTGAGGAAGCCACATGGAACAAGCAAGGAGGAATTAATTAGGCATGCTGCTGGCAATGTGCTGCTATCCTCTGTGGAAACCACAGTGCTTAGAGCTGTGGAATAATCAAGCAATGAAAAAATAAAATAAAATAAAATGTGTTAGATTTACAGTTCCCACTTTCATACCTTCTTGCCATTGGTCATATAGATTAGGAATTAAGTTCAAACATTCCCTGTGGAAACTAGGGCTTGCTGACTTAGAACAAACAGTGTTAGAAATACAGATTAAGTAAACCCAGAAATACTCTGCTTCAACTTAAGTTCTATCTGGAGCTGGGCTGAAGTGCTATGTTTAATTTTCTATTCTGGTATGCAGTATTTGTAG
Source organism: Centrocercus urophasianus (assembly GCF_019232065.1). NCBI lineage: Eukaryota > Metazoa > Chordata > Aves > Galliformes > Phasianidae > Centrocercus > Centrocercus urophasianus. Next base: position 1,921,487 of record NW_024884922.1, on the reverse strand, counting down.
CATGAGCAGACATTGTAGTATCTATTATCAGGGAATGTTTTGCAGTATTGTGCTGGGGAATAAGTTTACACTCATCATAAAATTTTAAATGTCTTTATAATCCCTTTTCATCGTCTGTGTTTTCTTCAAGTTTCTTCTAGGATATTTCCTTTCTATTGTCTTTTGGTAGTTGTTTGGAGGCTCATCTCTAGGTTGCTTCATGACCCACTGGCCTGTGTTATCACTGAGAAGTCCTTATGTGTCTGTGACACATTTCTTGCAGAATATCCAGCTGACTTCGTTGGTAACACCTATACCTTGATAGGCATCCCACATTGAAACAGTTCACAGAGTTCAGGAATCAGGGCATCCTCATGTTCATTATAGTTTAACACAGAAAAGGACAGAATTTGTACAGAATGGAGTTTAATATCTAAGTAAAGTTAGGAATTGGAAAAAAATGGCAGACAATCAGACTGTTGGTTTTCATAATATGTCAGGCAAATGTGCTTCCATAGAGTTGCTTAACATCTGAATTTGAGTGGTTTACAGCTACCTGTGGGAGCAGTAACTTTCAATATATGGTAAAAGATTTGCAGAAAGCTATCATGACCCTGAAATGGTGAAGAAGTGTTATTTAGGGTTCTTTTGCTGTCTAGGCCCACAGAAGCTGTACAGTGATATTGGGAAATCTGTGAAAAATAGTAGGTGTTAATCTTTCCGTTTGTATCAGGTACGATTTTGGAGTCCTTGCAGTTCTGCCCTTGAGACGTACAACTACACAGATTTGAGATGTAAATTTTAAAGAAAAGAAGATGGAGGAGGAAATCTTTTGCACGTAGTAATAGTTTTGTGCTTCTTGATCCGAACTGGATCCAAAGTCCAGATTTAAAATTCACTAATAGCCAAAACTATAACTCTTAGCCTAGTAGAAGAGTTCAAATCATGTCTGAGGCCAACACCGTCCCCGGGGCTGTTTAGCTGATTTCATTCTATTTGATCCTGAACACCTCTTCAGTGTTGTCTCTAAATCCAGAGGGTGGAAGAACAAATTGTAATGAGCATAGGTCCCCATAATTCAGAATGTTGAGAAGTTAGAGAAGTACAAAAAATTTCAAACTGCTCTCTAGTTGGCTCCACTGTTTAAATGGCTTCTCCATTTTTATTCCATCTGCCCCACACCCGATCTGACCATTAATTTTGTGTCAGTCCCAGTTTGTGTTGGTACCAAGTCAGCAAGAGCCAATTTCTTTGTCTCCACATCAGACAAAACATTCTCTGGTGTCATTAAACATGAAGCCTCTTTCTACAGCTTTGCTCCTCTGGAAAGAGCCTTCTGATTTCTGCTTTTGGGAATGCAGTAATGATGCCGATAGAGAACTCACTCGCAGGTTGCTTCTTGCAGCATATCAGGATTTTATTCTGTCAAAGGGTTTTTGGCTGTCTCGTAGGGCCCAGACAGTATTGCTGCTCTAATTCCCGGGTCTGGTTTTCATCTAGTTTTATACCACTTCTACCCTGGTGTGACTCCACTGACCTGAAGAGAGTTGGTTTTTTTATTATTATTTATTTTATTTACGCTAGTGTAGCAGATTGTAGTTAGTTTGGAGATCCAGAATTCATTCTTTCATTTCCTTCCTCCCTGTCTCAGTTGTAATGGCAAGATCCAGATCTTAGTTTCGTCAATGGAAGTCTGAAATAGAAAACATCTCAGAATATGGCTGTGTGAAGGGACTTGCATATCATCTCTGAGCAGGTCTGACCAGGTATGCTCCTGCAGAGATTTTCAATTGTTTTTTTTTCAATTTTACCACCTCAGCTGAAAACCTTCCCTCCAGGATGCAGTCTTAAAAATGTCTGCTACAAAAGGAGGATTTGTGTATGTATACAAAAGCACAAAATTTGGGCTGAGAATCTTCATAAACAGGAACATCAATTACAATCAATTCCTCGTTTGTACAAGATTCTCCTTTACCTGATACACCATGACCAAATCTTTTTTCTTTTTTCTTTTTTTTCCCCGATGAGGGCTATTTAATATGAGGATGTCTGTCTCAAACACTTACTTGCTCAGATACTGATTTATCATCTGTGAGACTTGATGCCATGATCCCATCTCTTGAGTGCTGTCACCCAAATCAAGTGATCAGAACAGCGCTTCAGTTTCCTCAGTTCTACCTACTGTAGTACTTCCTACTGTAAAATATATTGAGTTGTACGTACAACAAATACAGATTTTCTCAACATCAAAAGCTATTCATAAAATATTTTCTATATATTGCTTCAAACTCCCAAAAGATAACTCAAAGTGTACAGCCTTCTTGTGGAAGAAACTAGTAAGGGACACTGAGTAAATAAAGTAATGATCAGAATTAGGGAGACTGCCTGAAAGGCTGCCATAAGTATAAGGCGTGTCTTGAACTGAATGAAAAGACTGTACGATTATTTGTAGGAGTAAATGTAAAACATCTGTTGGACCTGTGTATTTAATCCTCCAGAGAGCAGCTTTGAGGATACATCTCTCAGTGTCTACAAATTTCCTTTTTCCAGGTTGGTAACTAAAGATGAAATCAAAATATACCTAAAACAATCTCTCATGCTGATCAGGCTGTGGTGTTTCAGGCCTATGAAGATCGTAAGACTTATTTATTGGTTATGTTGTCACCAGCGATCTCCACTAAAAACCCTGGCCTTTTATCGTACATTTCGTTCTTGTTATATCCTAGGTAATTAGACAGCAGATCCAGGTATTGAACACACATTCCTTCACTAGCTATCTGAAATTAAAGGTAATCATAAAGACATTACAGAACACACTGAGATTTCCTTTATTACGACATTAATGTGAAATTATGCATTGCACCCCATTTGATTAGCATATGGTGCCTCAGAGCAAATCAGTTAACAATGATGCATCTATTAAAGTGTCCAAGCAATATTCTGCATCTCCTAAGTGATGCACAATAAATATTCTGCTATGTAGCTGCCCTCACCTGGCCTCTTTTAATCTGACACAGCTGTAAATCTCTTGTGATTAGCTGGGTGTGTTGCTGATGCAATGCTATATTGCCATCACAGGGGCTGGAGGACCCTTGCCAAAATGAAGGGACAAATTTAAAGCACATCACATCTAGCCAAGCTCATCTGGTTTTCAGAGCCAGGTTCTAGTGAATCATGTTGGATAGAGAAGGTTTTATCTCCAAAACAGCCTGCAGTTAAATTGCCAGATTCTGCTCCACCCAAGTAACCACATGTGGATACTCCTGTCACGAAATCAACTGCTTAGCTTGGTGTCTTTTTCCATGCTTAAGCAATCAAACTGGTTTCTAACCATTCCTCATACACTCTGTTGAGGAAAGCTGGCAACTTCAGAAGAGCACATTGTGTTCTGACCCTTGTTGCAGCTAACTTCAGAATATGTGTAAGAATATACTTATTCGTTTCATGGCTTGATAAATGCAAGTTTTACTTGTGGCTCAGTGGTCAGGTTTCCAGCTGAGATTTGGACTCACTTTAGCTCCTGCTCTTGGAGCAAAAATTATTGCTTCTTAGTTGTGTATTTCTACAGTTTTAATTATGCTTTTATTTAGAATATATGTCTTTAAGTCCAAAACTTCTATTGTTAATTCTGTGCAAAATTGGAAGTAGATATTCAAGAAATACTATATAAAATTGAAGTTTCCTTTAAATATATATATTATTGTAGCAGTAAAATAAACAAGAAATCTAATCCTTCCTTGTAGAACTCAATGCATTTCAGAGTAGTTAAGAGGCAGAATAAAGGCTGGATTTTCAGAAATGCATTAATAATACTCAGCAATTCTGGTGTCCACATAACTTTGCTGCCTGTTGAAAACAAAAATACAAATCTTAGGTCTGTTTTCAGAGCAGGAAAACTCCACTGTAGAGTAAGACATATGATATGCCAGAAGTAGTAGTAATAGCCTACACTAGATACTGTTATCTAGGGCAAACTAGACTATGGATTCAACTCTGCCCCTTTCTTTCTTGGGGTTGTATCCTACCGAGTAAATCCTGTTGCTCATACAGACATTCCGCCCAACATCTCATCACTTAGTCTAGATAGTAAAATAGGAGCTAACACTTAAATGTTTTCTCTTTTGCGCTCTTGGACAGATACTTTGGGAACCTAAAGGAATGCTTATTAGTGTGGCACCTCTTACTTCTTTGAAAGAGTAAATCAAAATTTCTGATGTGCTTTTGAACTTCTGCAATTTCACTCCGAACTTTCATTAATTGATGCTTCTTATGCTATGACTCTTTGGGGGAAGGTTGCCTGAGGTCAGCTGGCTTGGGAGCAAGCAAAGCTCTTCATTGGCCAATCTGTAGGGAGAAATCATTCTGGTAAGAGTGCTAGTCATCACTGACTACTGGGCTCTGTTGTTCTGCACTGACAACTGTCTGTCTACCTCAGACAACTTGTGTAGGCTTGTGTGTATATTTTGTGTTTGTATGTGTGTAGATTTGTGTATTTTGTGCTTTTTCGTACATGTTTTTATTAATGACCTCTTTTTGTTGTTATGTTTGTTTCTTGTAATAATAACCATTCCTGCTAACATGAACATATATATTCCATGAATCCTCTTCTGACAAGCAGAAAGAATTGTGCAGGAAGATTTTGGTAAACTGTTAGTTCTGTGTGTACTAGAGCTACCTATGAATCTGGAGGCCTCAGCCAGATGGGAAGAAAGAGAAGGGCAAGTGGAGAATAGAGGAGGAAAAGGTATGCACTTAAGTTTGATGAGAAAGATCTGAAGTTTCTCTTATGTCCCTACAGTTCTGTCTTCCAGCAGTCCCTTTCATTTGCCAAGCTTCAAGCTGTGCCTCTTGCCCACTCCCTGCATTGCAGATGAGGACCAGTGCATTGAGAACAGGGACAGGCTGACTGCCTGGCATGTGTTGAACCTATATTTGTCCAAACCACACATATTCAGGCACACATATAGGAAGAACATTCTTAGGTTTATCAAACTCTTTGTTGCTTTACAGCCCAAAGGTTGTGTACATGGCTCGAAGAAAGACGGAGAAAAGAGAATACCCTTGTTGTATGGAAGGCAGTAAACTGCACGTATTTATTCAAGCGACGAGCTGTTCCCAAGAGCTATTCTAGTTGTTTTTAGAGCTCATTCTATCTTTTTATTTGTGTGAAAGCACTCTAATATTTGTTCTTTCTTTTTTACTTTTAAATATAAAGTAAGGGGAACTGTAGACAGTTTAAACTCTCCACTTTCATTCTCCCTTACTGCAAGTGCTGCAGAAAGATGGGGTAAAAATTAGAAGCAGAAGCCATGGTTTTGATAAACAAGCTTCAAGAATTGCTGCTAGAGGAATACTATTGCTACATCTGAGATTTTCACTGCTAGTAGAATCTCAGCTCAGATGTTTTCACTTTGTCCAACATGAAATTCATCAAAATGGAGGGAGAACTTCATTTGCAAACAAGCGGGGTGGAGGATGGAGGGAAGGTAGTAGATGTGATGAGTGATTTCCATGCCCTACACATGCTTCTGTAGCATCTGTGGCATGAGACTAGATCTCAGTCGTCGTCTTCTCCACCCCCTCAGTGTTGCTACCAGAATCCAAGCCCCTTTGGAAAGAAAGCTGTATTTAATTCATCAGACTCTTTACCTCTTGTACTCATATTGGAAGACTCTTTGAGGAGTTATTCCTCTGTAGGTCACCAGCCTTCGAGTCTAAGATGTTTGCAGACCATTTGTAACTATTAGTCTTTTTCTAATGGTGTTGTACACAACCAATCCAGTGAGCAGCAGCAGCCTTCTGATTTACCCAGAGGTTTCACTGCCATCAGGCTTGTGAAATGTACACTCTAATGGTGAGAATAACGCTCTAATATGTCTGTAGTCAAGATTTTAGCTACAGAGTCATTTGTTACACAAGATTTAAGGTTGGACATGGAATTCCATGCTCTGGCACTGATTTCTCTGAAACAGAGCAATTTATTTGTGTGAAATCTCTGAATCACAGTGCTTATCTGCTTTGAGGTTTAATCAAGGAAGCTGTAAGAGTGCCAGGTATTGTATAAAAGCAAGAGGCAATTATTAAAAGTGGGCTTTGACTTTTTAAAGATAGGGTAACCGATGCTAGGTAATAAATTCCATTAACGATGATAAGGAAATGTTCTTATTTTTGAAGTCTGGCAATATTGTCTTTTCCTTTTGGTTGATGTTTAGTAGTTATTCTGGTTTTGCTGTTTGTCATCTAAAGGTGCTGGAAACAACTAGGTGACAAAATAAATTACTTTTATTCCTAGGGTGTCCCGCCACTTTCAAGAATGCATTTATATTTAGCAGTCAAAGCATCCTGTTTTGACATGGCTTTAAGCAAGATGTTCAGCTTTCAGACTTAAACAATTTTGAGTCATTAATTTGTTAAGCAAGTATATGGTTGTAATTTTTGGTGACAATTTTACATTTCTACATTTGTGTAAGCAATTTCACTGAACTAATGTATTTGTCATTATATGTATGTGTATGTTTCTCCTAGGTTGGAAATTAATGGCTTAATAAATTCCAATTTTTCTCTCTCAATTTGGAATGGAAAAACGTATGAAGCGTCCTATATATCTATGATGGGAAATCTGTTTCCTGTCCACTTACATCAACAGTTCTGAACAGTGCTGCAAATCCAGCCCCAACTTGATTGCTGTCAGAAGTGTTTCTGCAGTTAAGAAGCTGCAGTGTAGCACTTGGTTCCACATGAAGAGAATCAAATGTGCTTTAGGATTTACTTTGCTGTGCTGTTGAACGTGCCTTAATTCTGCAAGTTCAAAATGAGACATTCAAAGTTAGCTGCTGCATCTTACTCACCTACTGGTTTTTGTTGGAGGAAATCTTTCTTGCAACAAGCAAAGGCACAGAAAATAAAGATCTAACTTTTGGTTGTTAACTTACTTTGTTTTCAGGAAACTAGAACACTGAACTCCTGCTTGAACAGAACGAACCAAAAGAATTCATGATATTACAGCCTCTGCCTCAGTTTCCCTCTATACAACATTATAAGAGTTTGTAGGACTGCCTTATGGCATGTTTGTCTTAGTATTTTCTTTCTTTCAAACATTTTTCTTCACACTGAGTTACCAAAAATCCAGTGAACTAGAGACTTTAGGAGTATCATTTTCTACAAAACAGATGTTGCTGTTTCTTACAGAGGGAAAACTGTGATGAATGTATGTCCAGCTGGTGTAGTTGTGTAATCTTGAGCTAGTTGGAGATACTGACCCAACCAGATGTGGGCACATCTATCAGGCAGCGTCCTGTGCTTGATTCCCTGACTCATATTGTAAAGAGAGAAAGAGCCCAGCCTCATGCTCAGGATTTTATGATGGAGCGTAAATCAGGTCTGCCTGTACTTGACCAAGGTTGAAATCCACAGTGCTGCATGGTAATTAGATTTTTAAAAGATTTTTTTTCCTCTGGTTTATTTATATAGCAGTAATTACCTCCAGCACACAGTCGGAGTGACTGCTTGTCTTTCATGACCATACTTTTACCCTTTCATTTGACTGTCCTGTGCTTCTGTGGCTAATATAGAGCTTCATTCATTATCCCTGAGCCCCTTCCCCTGCCAGCCCTTGTGCAGTGCCACAGCAGGGAGCACAAGGTTATTGTGTGGTAGCTTGAGTGGGAGTGGACGTGAAGAGCTGAGCAGGAGAAGCAGCCCTCAGACTGAGCCGGCAGGATTGTTCCCACATCTCTCTTGGAGCCACAGCCTACATGAGAGAAGCAGAGTTTCCCAGTGAGACCAGATTTCCTCTTCTCACCAAGATTTTCATCAGACATTGGCTGACTCTTTCCGGGGAATATTTAGCATGGGTACAGAAATGTTCCTTAATAAATGCCTCATTTTCCTGCACTCCTTGTTTCTCTTCATATATTCCCTCCACCCTTTCATATCTAACGGCTTCTGAACTTGTTGCTATGTTTGAAATATATTTGACAGTGATTGGTTTAAGAGATATTTAGTTCCTACTTGTTTTTTTTTTTAGCATAAGAAAAGGCTCATCATTTATTTTTACACAGAAAAAGTAAGCCTCAACTTAACCTTATTGTTTCAAACGTATAGAAGCTTTTTACATTATGCAAGCTCTAGGACTTTTGTTGATGCTTTATCTTAAGTAGACATTGAGAAATACAGTGATAAAATATCTAATCATCAGAAACCATCATTTTTTAGTTCCAAACTATCTTGGTTGTATCTTGAGGCTACAGGCAAGGGACAACATTTTATCGTAGCATGGAGAGTCTGAGCTGCTCTGAGTGGGAAGAACCATGCAAGATGCCCTGTCAGAGTGCTTAGTGGCCCATCAGGAAAGTAGCCAATTCTGTGCCTAGCAGTTTGTGTGCAGATGGTCAGTGACTCTCTTTCAGGTGAAACTGTGAAAGCAACAAATGTTTACTCAAGATCTTTAACCCACTGTGTTTGGTGTCATAGATATATTGAGTTCAGATGTGCTACTAATGGACATGGGTTAGAGTGGAAATAATGGTGGTTGGTAGATGGTTGGACTGGATGATTGTGGAGGTCTTTTCCAACTTTGGGGATTCTATGATTCTATGACAGAACTGGCTTGGTGTCTGGAGACAGTATTACATCACCCTTCACATCACTCTTGTCTATAGGTACTATTACCTGCATTGAAGCTGTTTGCAGGAATGTTCATTATATTTTTCCTTTCAACTCTTGTTGAATTTCTTGTTTCAACCACAGATGCTTATCTACCTTCATTTCACAACCTCTAAACATTTCAGACATAGAGTAACATTTTTGCTACCGTATCTGAGCTGAAGTAAGAATGGGGACAACTCTGCTGATGGGGAATTGAGGCACACAGGCTAGAGGTACAGGATTCGTATCCTTGAGATGTAACCCCGTAAAAGCCAGAAAATTTTCTATTCTGTTAGTCATCTAGGCTGCTCTTTAGTCTAATGAGGGAGATGTCTGGAATGCAGTCCACCCCATCAAAAAACAGGATGAAACCTCACTTGAGATGGCTGTCCATCTCTGTTAACTTCTAAAAGCAGTTAAGTGTCTGTCTTCAAGTGGAGCATAACTTTTAGCTGACTGTTGGAGAAGGGGACTCCCATACCTGCCAGTTTGCCTGAGGTCATACAAGGATCTTAAATCTGGATTTTACCTCAGTGTTCAACAACCTATTCATGGAGCAGCAAAAGTGTGGGATTTCTGGAGGATTTCTGGGAGGTGTCTTTGCAGAAGACATCAGATAGCTTCAAGTAAAACATTTGAAATAGAGCATTTTTAGTACCCAGGTGAGAGCCAGGGAGGTTGGCCACATGGGGGGGGATAATATTAACTACATCAAGGCAGTGTAACCAGCCAAATAAATCCAACTTCCCTTACAGTGTGAAGAAAAGTATGTTTTAAAACATAATCAGCCTCCCCAAAACTAAACAAAGTTTGTGAGTCAGTAAACGATGGAGTTCATAAAGTGCCATTTACTTCCACCTCCGTCTGAAGCAGTAAATTCTGATCAGATTCTCACTAGCTGTCTGGGCACACCAGGGTCATGATTTCTTTTTGAAAGGCATGGATAATTGTCATTTCTTTTTCCCAAGATGTCAAGAAAGCTTTGGTATAACAGTCAGTGAGACAATGCACTTGTTGTCAGCAGCGGTTCTGCTTCTACCCGGCAATTGCACGTGCTGTTGCTAATATTTCAACTCATTTTTAATTATCATAGAATCATATAATCACATGGTAGGATAAGATCTACAAGATCATCTAGTCCAACTGTCCTCACATTACCATTGCTACCACAAGCGCTAAACCATCTCTTGTAGCTCCTCATCCAGATGCCTCTTGAATGCTGCCAGGGACGGCGACTCCACTACCTCTCTGGGCAGGCCATTCCAGTGCCTGACCACTCTCTGAGGGAAAAAAGTTCTTCCTTATGTCTAATCTAAACCTCCCGTGATACAATTTGCAGCCATTACCCCGTGTCCTGCTCCTTGCCTGGGAGAAAAGGCCAAACCCCTCTTCATCACAGTCTCCCTTCAGGAAGTTGTAGAGTGCAGTGAGGTCTTGCCTGATCCTCCTCCTCTTCTCCAGACTAAATAATCTCAGCTCCCTCAGCGGCTCCTCATAAGGCTTGTGCTCCAGACCCCTCACCAGTTTCATTGCCCTTCTCTGGACACGCTCCAGGGCCTCAATGTCTTTCTTGTAGTGAGGGGCCCAAAACTGAAAACAATACTCGAGGTGCAGCCTCACCAGTGCAGAGTACAAGGGAATGATTACCTCCCTGCTCCTGCTGGCCACACTATTTCTGATGCAGGATAGGATGCCACTGGCCCTCTTGGCCACTTGGGCACACTGCTGGTTCATGTTCAACTGAGCATCAACCAACACCCCAGGTCCCTTTTCACCTCACAATCATCCAACCACTCTTCCCCAAGCCTATAGTGCTGCCTGGGGTTATTGAGGCCAAAGTGCAAAACCTGGCACTTGGCCTTGTTAGGGCCAAGTAATGCTGAGATTATTTTCTCTTTATATGGAGAGTTCCAGTTAGATTTCACAATTTACGGAGTTTTTTGTTGGGATCTTAAGTGAACACAATCTACATGATGATGTTACATAAGTCCTACCTTCTGGTAGAGACTGCTGAGAAGGAAAAAAAAAAAAAAAAAAAAGGATGGTATTTTACAACTTTATGAGGAAAGCAAAGAAAGAACTTCTGTAATGTTGGTGCCAACATCCACACCTGTAGTCCTCAAACCTATTGCCCAACTGCTGTCCAGTCTTGATGATGTTTGGTATGCGAGCTCAGCTCCTTCCAAAGCATTACAGCATTCATGGCTCTAAACACTCCACAAACTTGTGCCAATACTACTTCCCAATAGTGAGAATGGGTTTTGCAGATTTTTTGTTTTGCTTTTCAAGGTGCTAAAAGTACTAGCAATTTGAGTTTCCACTTTTTTTTTTACCCTTTGTAACATAGCGCTTCACATTACCATTTATCTGCAAAAAGCCATTTTTAACAACTGCAGGTCAGGAGTCTGTTTTTCCTTCCCAGCTTCAGTCCACAGGGATTTTCATGATAACATTTTGTTTCAGAGCTGTGCGCTCTGTGGAGAAATGTGATTCAACAGCTGCCCTTCCTGAACTGTGTCCTTACGGTAGCAGCAGACCTTTTGTAAAGTCAGTGGTGAGAAAGGGTGGGCTTGTCTGTATGTGGATGCGTTTACGTTTGTATATAGGTGTCACACATATTAACAAAACTTTGCCCCACATCCTCATCCTGCTTCTGATTGCCAATTACTGTGGGAACCTTGATCTTTAGCTGGATTCTGCAGGAGAAAAAGTTGCAAGCAGCAAGGGGACACAATAACACTGTGGTAGCTGTAGCTGTTGTACTAGTGCAACAGATTCTGGGGGTGACTCAGGGTGAAGTACACTTGTTCTGCATGAAACTGGAGGTCATTTCACCTTCCCACAATCCATAGGACTTCTGCCTATTTCTACACCAGCAGCCAACCTGTTTCCAGCCTTGACAAAGCTGACTGGGTGTGAAGAGTCAGAGGATGGGAGGTAGATGTCTCCTAGATTTGTTGATGTGCTGTCCAAGTTTTGTACCCAGGCAGCTTGGCCATTTTGCATCATATCTCTCATTTCACATTCCAAATGTACACCATCCCTCTTCTGTTTTATTTTCTAGCCTCCTCCTTTTGATAGATTTTTCTTATGTGTGTGCTGTTAAATCTAATTTATTTACTGTGAATCCTTCATTTGCCCCCTAAGGAGTAGCTGGACCCTTTTCACCAACTGTCTCCACTTCCCCTCTTCATTTGGTGTGCTGAGTGTGTTTTAGGATTCTAATTATCGTCGCCGTCCTGAAATGACCCATGCACAAGAGCTGCTTTGCATTCCTGAAGGCTGGTAAGCAGCAGTGCCTGGTCCGCTCTCGGGGCGGGGAGGGATCTCTGTGACAAATCACATCTCATTTCCTCACCTTCCTCCCTGCCTGCCACTCCCAGACCCGTGTCCCAGGTGCCCAAGCCAAGCTGCCTGCCTCTGTCCCGCCACGCCTGATTGAAACCTTGCTCCGTAGATTAGGACACAAAGGTCCTATGTGAATTAAATTGTTTGATCCAAGATTTTTCCCTTGACAAGAGATTCCTGAGGACAAAATGCCCCTATGATGTTCTGTAGTTTTGTTTGTTTGTTTGTTTGTTTGTTTTTTAGCACGTAGTTCAGCACAAATGGGTCTTCTTATTCTGAACAACGGAGATATGAGTTTGATGGGAAATGGTTTTTCAGGCCCCATCCTCTACCTTCCTTTCTCCACTCCCCACCAAATGAAAAGAAGCTCCAGCATGAACTCATATGCATCAGTGTGGGAGGCAGATTTTCCATGCATCTCCACCTGAATGCATAGAGGGGCCAAAGCTGTCCCAGCCCCACATGTGTATTCCTTCTCCCTCCTGTCACTTGCATTAAAGATGGATGATTTTCACATCATTCCTGCCCTGGCAATGTTAATCTGATGTGGCTTTCACAGCTTTAGTTGCAAATCCAATCACTTGATGGATGGGTATGTTTACCCACCCCAAATCTCAACTTTCCTGCCTTCCCCGCCTCCTAGCTAGTGTCAGCCAAGTCAGCAAGATCTCTGTCTATAAAATATACCAAGCAAGCTGCAACTTTGCAATCTTAGTGAGATTTATGGGCAGGCTTAAATGATAGCTTTTTTTTTTTCTTTTCGTTTTTGTCCTTACAGGCTTTTATAAACAAACATTTTCCATGAGTAACTTTGTTTTCCTGAGGTCCATGTCAAGTCAGCTCTGCTGATGCAGAGACCTTGCCTGTCTTCTAAAGTTGCTTTAATTATAATGAGAACTGCAGGAAACAGATAGTTGAATTTCAGTTTCTCAATCTCTGGACTAAAACTCTTGCAGAAAATCTTTAAAGTCCTGTATCCTCCTTTCCCTGACAAAATGAGAGAGTTCTAGAATACTGGAGAATATTGAGGCAGGTGAGGGGAGACAAACTGTGAGAGGAAACCTGAAAATTTAACAAAACAAGCAGCCAAATCTTTACTCAGTTTTGGCTGGAATGGAACATTGGAGGGCTGAGCATTACCTCTCTTACCATTGACCTCTTTCTGCAAGTAGAAAATACGTCCTAGTGAAGAAGGCAGTACGTGTATTTTTGTTTGCTCGTGTGATCATTTGTGTACTACCCTGTGTGATCATAGGACATGAGAGGCAGAAGTTCAGGGCATGAGAATGTTGCCCTGCAGAGTAATTAGCCAATTTTTACCCCCTCTCAGTAGAGAATGAGTCATGTTGTCATGACCTGCCCTTTATTCCAACAACTGCAGTGACTTGCAAGCTTCTTTCCTATTCTATCTAACCATTAACCATAAACCATTTGATTTTCAGCATGTTCAGGATCCCCTCTATAATGTCTGTTCCCCTCTTTGACTTTCCTTGAAAGTACAATGTCAAGATAAAAATCAAATATTTACTCTTGTGTATGCAGACAAATCCTTTCTGTGTTACTTATAATGCTTCAGATTATGAAATTGGACATGATTTCAATCCTCTAATTGACCTGTCACCATTTACTTTACTTTTGACTTTATTTCTTGAGGTGCTCCCTGCTTGGGTGGTAAAACTTGGAGGAAGGATGGGAGAAGAGATATTTTGTTCTTCAGTTATACGATTTTAGTCCTTTCATGGCAGTAGAAACCTTTACATAAAGCAATAGCATTGGAAAGAACAACCTAACTCCATTGGCTGCCAGCTGTGAATAAGCATGATATGGAATCACCTTCCTAAAAATGTGATCTTGTTTCTCTGGTTTCCCATTAAGAAACTCAAAGTACAGCATGAGGGAATTTTTCATTTCAGCACCTCCTTTCAAACCCTGTTGGTAAACATTTCATATTGATCCTTGATGCAAATTGTTCTAAATATCTGTATAACCGACACTATTTTACTGTAAGGATGTGAGTTGCTGGCCATGAAAGCTTAATTAGCAATAACATTAAAATTAACTGGAAGATGATCATTGACTTCAGTGCTGGAAGTAGTTCTAATCTGAATGATGTCAGTCGGAATGGTAACTCATGTACGACCAAGCACCCCTCTGGTAGTATTGGCATCCAAAGTGGAAGGCCTCCATTTTCATAACTGGTAGGTGATATAGTTCAAAGAATGATATGGAAACTACTGCCTGTCTTCCTTCTGGAAATCAAATTCTAGCAAACATAGAATCATAGAATCATAGAATCACAAGGTTGGAAATGACCTATAAGATCATCTAATCCAACTGTCTCTTCATCACCATTGCCACCACTAGCACTAAACCATATCATGCAGCACGTCGTCCAGACGCCTCTTGAACACTGCCAAGGACGGCGACTCCACTACCTCTCTGAGCAGGCCATTCCAGTGCCTGAACACTCTCTGAGAGAAAAAAGTTCTTCCTTATGTCTAATCTAAACCTCCCCTGATACAACTTGTGGCCATTACCCCATGTCCTGCTCCTTGCCTGGGAGAAGAGGCCAAATCCCTCTTCACCACAACCTCCCTTCAGGAAGTTGTACAGTGCAATGAGGTCTCCCCTGAGCCTCCTCTTCTCCAGACTGAGACTGGACGTGAGAAGCATACTAAACATACCAAAGTCCTTTGGGAAATCTTGGATTTGGTTTTACAACAGTCATCTTTTTCTGTCTTTCTCATTTCTGATGAAAATTTCTGGGGAGAGACTGAGAAGGCAGTATAAAGAAACTTCAATTCCTCTTTCAAAAGGTTTGGGAACTTAAGGCCACTTAGCTGTCGAACAGAACCAGCAAGTGTCAGCACCTATCCTGATGTAGAGTCCTCAATGCTTGCTGACTTTATGCTCATCATTTATAGCACTAGCTGCAGATTTTGCTGTTGAGTGTTGAGCATAGACAGACTCAAATTTTCTGGGAGAATAAGAATATTCTCTTGGAATGCTGCAAACTCTTCTTTTCTTCAGCATAGGACATTGCAGCTTCCTATAACATACACCAGTCTATATTTCCTTCCCTTGCGCACAAGATTGCCAACACAAAGGACTGACTGGTTCCTACTCTGAAGTGACACGGTCTGATGTAGAAGACCAGGCATGTGACTACAGCTGCATCTCACCTGCATCACAGAATCACAGAATCACAGAATCACAAGGTTGCAAACGACCTGCAAGATCATCCAGTCCAACCACCCTCCCATTCCTATCAGTGCCACAAGCTACTGAACCATCTCTCGTAGCTCCTCATCCAGATGCCTCTTGAACACTACCAGGGACGGCAACTCCACCACCTCCCTGGGCAGCCATTCCAGTGCCTGACCACCCTTTGAGAGAAAAAGTTTCTCCTAATATCCAACCTAAACCTCCTCTGGTATAACTTCCTGCCATTTCCTCGGGTCCTACTATTTGCCTGGGAGAAGAGACCAGACCCTTTTGCACCACAACCTCCCTTCAGGAAGTTGTACAGTGCGCTGAGGTCTCCCCTGAGCCTCCTCTTCTCCAGACTGAACAATCCCAGCTACCTCAGCTGCTCCTCATAAGACTTGTGCTCCAGACCCCTCACCAGTTTCATTGCCCTTCTCTGGACACGCTCCAGGGCCTCAATGTCTTTCTTGTAGTGAGGGGCCCAAAACTGAAAACAATACTCGAGGTGCAGCCTCACCAGTGCTGAGTAGAGGGGGATGATCACCTCCCTGCTCCTGCTGGCCACACTATTTCTGATGCAGGATAGGATGCCACTGGCCCTCTTGGCCACTTGGGCACACTGCTGGTTCATGTTCAACTGAGCATCAACCAACACCCCCAGGTCCCTTTCCTCTTCACAATCATCCAACCACTCATCCCCAAGCCTATAACGCTGCCTGGGGTTGTTGTGGCCAAGTGCAGAACCCGACACTTGGCCTTGTTAAACCTCATCCCATTCATCTCAGCCCAGTGATCCAGCTTATCTCGATCCCTCTGCAGGGCCTCCCTGCCCTCAGGCAGATCGACACAACCTCCCAACTTGGTGTCATCTGCAAACTTACTCAGGGTACACTCAATCCCTTCATCTAAGTCGTCAATGAAGATATTAAACAGGATGGGCCCCAGTACCGACCCCTGGGGGACACCACTTGAAACAGGTCTCCAGCTGGACTTCTCTCCATTGACCACCACCTGTTGAGCATGGTCCTCCAGCCAGTTCCTTATCCAACGGAGGGTAAAACTGTCCAAGCCATGGGCAGCCAGTTTCCACAGGAGGATACTGTGTGAGACCATGTCAAAGGCTTTGCTGAAGTCTAGGTAGACTACATCAACTGCCTTTCCAAAGACAAGGAGCTTACAGCTTGCTCCAATAGATGATAGGAGAAATTCAGATAGCTAATCCTTGCCAGGATCTAGGTAGCTTTCATTCTTCCATCACTCTACACCTAAGGTTTAGAGGTGGATAGCAATGTATTTCACTGAAAGTAGTTCTTGTTAAAAATGATTGGGTTTACATTCTGCCTAATGACCATTGATAGGTAGGCTGTGTTTTGACACGAAACTAACAACTGCTATTTCAATTACTTGTAAATAGATATTGTGAATATTCTAGCATGTTCCTTTTTCTTTTTAGTGTTGTTTTTCAAAGGTATTGAGTGACAGAATTTGACCATCACTGCTCTCTGCAGTAAATCAGTGACAGAGTCTCAATTCAGCTTTTCAGATTTGCTACTTGGCTCTCTAACCAGCTGACACAGAGTTGTATTAGCTGCAAGAGTGAGATTGGATGGTAGTGGGTACTGTACCTCTGCTTCCGCTTTGGTTGATGTCCTTATTGAAGTGTGGGAGACAGCCTGCTCCTGTATCTCGCCACTGGAGAATAAAAAACACTTTATATCCTACTGACCAAATTTCTCAAACTATTTAAATGTCTTGCACTTGCCACTTCAACTGTAGGGATCAAAGCAGCTTTTGAAGGAAGACTTGATTTGACTGATCTTTTTGAAAATCTCTTCCATAAAGCAAGATCTACCCAACCAGATTCTGAGACTGCATCCTCAGGTATTTGGGCACAACATCGGTGTGTTGAAAGTGAAGCTTCACAAGGGAGAGATTTGCAGTTAAAAGGAACTCAAATGGCCTTTGCCAAATGGATTTCTGAAATGGAAAGCACCATTTTGTATCAGTGTGGATGTACAGAGTGACAGTAAAGAGGATGACTGAAGGGAAAAGAAAGCAGTTAAAAATTGCAATAAACATGTAGTGGGCACAGCCAACTGAAGAGTTAAGTCACAGAGCCTTATTCACTCTTATGAATTAATAATTGATTCAGTAACAAATCACTAATGTTGCAGTAGTCATGGTGAATAAGATAATAAATGTGTCCTGTCCAGGGAATGCAATGTTGTTAGAATTCAGCTGAAATTATTCATAAATGTGCTACTTTTCCTCATCTCCAACTACTGCTAGTTTAGCTTTTCTTTTTAATCTTCCTAAGCTGTCACATTAGATGGTGGAGCTAGTCACGTTCTATATACAGTGGAATATTAAGGGGGAACTGTGGAGACACTATGTCAAATTTCAATAGATAATAGACACAAATTGGGAAACAAAGTATTTCCATCCCTTCCTACACACCTCCTCTGGATTAATAAATAAATAAAATAGAAGCCTGAAGGCTATTTAACAGCATTCACTTGTGACCCCTGTAGGTTGTCTGCCTCTCCCTCTCTTCCTGCTTATACACGAGGCTTCTAAGTTGGGTGGCATGGAAAAAGAGCTCTGCATCCCTTTAGACTGAAGGCTTTTTGTGAGAGGGAGTATGACGTCTCTGCCATCCGTCCTGCAGAGAGGATTTCCTGCTCCTGCACACTAGTGTGAAGAGTAGACATAGATCCTTTTGTAAACTGCACTCTGCCAGAGCACTGCATAACCAGCAACTGGGAGCTCGTGGATCTAGGATATCAGGAAAAAGATAAAGAAAGCATTAGGGGGGGAGAATCACTCAGGAAGCTGTTAAGAAGAAGGTGAAGTAGGTAGAACAGTCCTGCAAAAGGTGGAAAGTGTTTCTAAGTGTCGTAACTTATATAATGTGAATGGCAGACTCTCTCTAACCATATCAGGGAAAGTGATGCTGGGAATTAACACCTAGGGAAAGAATCCACACAAAAATGCTAAGTAAGGTATAAGGTTTTTTACTTTTTAATTTTCATTTATTTATTTACTTTCGTAACCAGTGAGTGTAATTGAGCTTTGATGTGGCCACAAATTGGTAAATTCTTCATTGCTTGAAGTTTTCAAATTGAGATTTGGATGCTTTCCTGGAAGAGAAATTGTAGCCAACAGCAAGGTGTTCAGTGAGAGAATGAAATTCTGTGGTGTGAGATGTCAAGGTGGAGAGGGAGAGAAATTCACCCTTAAACTCTGTGAACAGAGTCTCTAAGTATATCTAGAAAATGACAACAGTACAAAACAAAAACTGTTAGTGTCAGAATGAAAAATGCTGAGGAAATTATCAAAGTAGTTAAAGACTGCAAAGAAGGAAGATAGGGAAGGCAGCGCAGAACTGAGGATTAATGGTAAGCAGTCCAGAAGAAAAGATAGGAGAATAATTAGCAGGACTGCAGAGCACAGGAGAAACCTAAGTGAAAAGAGGAAAACCTGAGGAAGTAATGTCTAGAATATTTAGAGCTTAGTTTGAATGACAGTGGCATTTTCAAACAGGAATGTAGGTCAGAAAGTCCTCAGTCTGGTTCTGTTCAGGTTCCTAGTATAGAGTTATAGAATTTGTAGAATTATAAGTTCTAAATACTGTAGATGTGATTTGTATCTACAATGAAGATGACATGAAGTCACATATACAATGGAGATTATTGAACATGTGTGAAGATAAGCATGTCTATCTGGGCCAGACAGCTGAACAGGATCCAGATTTGGACCACAGATATCATGAGAGGATTGCTCTGGAATCCAGGAATATTGTGCTGAAAAAGTGGAGATAGTAAAGGAGAAAAAAATTAGCTGATAGCAACTCTCATTTGTTAGATACAGGCACACTTTGTTCATCTGTAGCAATTTCATCTGAAGATCTCAAGCCTTCTGGGAAATTTCTCTTTATGTTCCCAATAAGTTAGGATTAGCCTTGATTTTTTCCTCCTGCTGCGATGCAGAAGACATCAGGAGCTTCCCATAGAGCAGAGCAGCATAGAACTCCATCTCTGTCTGGAAACTGAGGAAGAACGTAGCAGCCAGCGTGGGTTGAGCTGTACAGTGTGTGATTTCCCAAGTTGGACACAAGCCAAGGTGATGTTGTCAGATTGCTTGCTTTCTGAAAAAAACACTGCTGTGGTGTCCATAGTGATCACACTATATGAGAACCTCCCACCTTTGCCTCTCTGTCCTTGGTTGCCTGGATGCTAGCAAACACCAAATGCCCAGCAGAATGAGCATCTCTCCTCCTGTAATCAGAGAGGAGAAGCCATATTTGAGGCTGCCTCCCCCATCAGATTACCTAACAGGCATGGTGGAAAGAGCAAAAGAGCTGTACGTGCCTCACTGATTGGGAATAATGACATCAGAGATAGGC
The DNA here is from genome assembly GCF_019232065.1 of Centrocercus urophasianus. NCBI lineage: Eukaryota > Metazoa > Chordata > Aves > Galliformes > Phasianidae > Centrocercus > Centrocercus urophasianus. The sequence goes on along the minus strand of NW_024884922.1, from coordinate 1,901,902 downwards.
ACAGGGGGCTGGGGCTGCTACCACATGGTCACATGCGACATGGTTGTCTTCACATCCTCTTCAGAAAGGTTCTGTGTTTACTCACGTGCTGCATCACACTACTGCTCACTACAAATAAAACACATCTCTCTGGGATGTCTGAGAATCGTTGTTCATGTGTGGATGGGTATGCACATGTGCATGCACACAGGCGGCATTAGGAATGCTCTTCTCCCTCCCTCATTGTTAAGATCGCATTATAGACGTGCTTTGCTTGTGAGGTTATGAAACCACTTTAAGCAAAGCCTGATCCCTTTTCTGTGCAACAAGAGAGACAAATAGAGTGAGAATGGAACTGGAGGGAAGCAGAGAGAACCAGAGTCCTTAGCTGTTCATTTGCCCTATCCAGTCATCTGCTCTACGCTTCTACATTCCCTCTTTCTCCTGCCATCCAGCCCTCCCCCTTCCCCTGTAAACATGCACTCCTTTTATTCTCGGTAAGTTATTAAAAATGTAGACATCACTGGCTCCCAGGGTCAATATGTTGTTTTTAAATTTAAACATGAATTTCCATTTCATTGAGCCTTCAGGCCTAATGAGATGTGCTTTGACAGGAGCAGCTAGCTGGAAAAGGCATGATTGAGGGGCGAGCCAATAATATTAACTCACAGCAGAGTGTGCACACACAGCACTGGAGCCACGAGCCTTGATTCGCTACTATCCGGGGCTCCAACTACAGCAGGCAAGGATTTCTGCTGCAGGCCCTGCGGTGAAATGTCAAATGCATTTAACCATCTGTGAGCTCTGCTCGCTTGGGCTGGCCCAAGTTGGACAGCCTGAACAGGGTTTCTTTCAGCTGGGATGAAAGACAGGGCTAGGAGGGCTCAGGAAGTTATGTCTGTCAGTTTGGAGGGCGTCAGCTAAAACAAAGGGAAGAGCACAAAGCAGAGGGGAAGGTACTGGGGCAGTTCTTGAGAGATGTAGGCTTTTGCTAACTTGCTGCATGACCTGGCAGATAACTTCAGAATTTATTGAGGAGCAGGAAAAGAGTATTTGCATATCCTGGTGTTACAGGGCCATTGTTTCCCTGTAAAGTCAGTCGACAGTGGGGAGTTCTATTAGAGGAAAGTGCAAAAACTTGATTGGGAGTTTATTATGGAGAACATCATTGTCCAGCCAAGTATACATATAGTGTGGGTGTGTGGGGGAATATGCCTGTACTTCACTCTAGGAAGATATAGGAACCCCAACTCTTGCCCACAAGGAAGACCTACTCCTTGTAGTTTATAGTTGGCCCATCTAAATAGTGCATTTTGACAAAGAGTTGTAAGATCCACTGCGTGGCTGTGGCTCCAGACAAGGCTGTCACTGGAAATCACATTTTCCCATATTTCTGAAAGAGGGGTCATTTGAAGCTATCCATTTAGGAGACTACCCTTTACCCCATAAAAAAATTATGGTCTACTATTCCTACTGTGTAAGACTGCAGATGAGCCATGGCTGAAGAACAAAATGTGTTTGAGCAAATGGTGTGCAAAAGCACAAGTAGTAATGTGTGTCTGATTTTTCCTGCTCGTAATTCAGAGAATGCTCATAAGTTATATCCCAATAATAGTTAGCAAAAGTGTTTTACCAGAAGTTATTTTTACTCCACTGAAAATAGTAATTTTATCATTGATAAATTTGTAGGGAAGGGTGGATAAGAAAATATTGTTTTTGCAAAATTGATTGATTATCAATAAAAAATTGATGTTACACAGAGTGCATCCAATCCAATCCAGAACAGGTCTCTTTGTTTGTTTTTCAGTCTTCCAATTTCTTTGTCTGAATGTAGAGGAAGATCCTTTTTTCAGACAAACCTGATCTAAATTCCCAGTGATTAAAAGTTGCTCAAAGTGTCCATTTCAAGTGTAATTTGTTGAGTTTCCTTCATTTAAAACTGAAAGTAGTCCTTGTCATGACAGTTTTGTAAGTTTACTCCTACTGAAATCCACAATGGCAGGTGCTTGTGTCTATGTGCATGTTTATAAAATACGAAGAAGAAATGCAGCATGATATTAAATGAAAAGCAAATCAGAGTGGTAATTAATAATAAAGGCTGCTGAATATTCTGAATCTTTAGAAAGGGTTGCTTTCCCCCTGCTTAGATCCAGTGAGCACTCATTCGTATGAAAAACATTACATGCATGAGTAACCCCTTTGAACTCGGTGAAACACAAGTTAAGTATGTGCAGTAGGTCCATGCAGGACTGGGACCAGGAGCTTCAGATGAGAGTTCAGGGCAAGCTGTAGTGTGATGTTTGTACTGTTGCTTAACTGTAATGTGGATGTAAATAGTAAATCTTCCCACTTCTATCTGTCTGGGCTTTGCTGAAAGAGATACCCTCTTGGTGCCTAACCCCTTCTGGATTTCTGCATTTCTGGCCTTTAAAGTGTGATATTTAACTTTCAGAAAGCAAATAACAACCATTGTACACTTTTTCACACCTTTCTCCTGAGATTCTTCCAAAGCACTTTTGACAACATTAACTGATGAGACTTGACAACTCCTCTGTTGAAGATGTGCTTTCAGATTTGCCATTTCTCCTTCTCCCCATCGCTGATTCTGTATATATTCCCAAGTATATTTTGATCTTCTGTAGAGTTTCATCTGCTAGAAATACATGATAATAAAAGAAGCTGAGCTTTTACTCTGTGTTTTCTAAAAACAAATTTCTAACATACATGGTCTAAAGAGAAATATAATTTATTTTTTATTATTATTCTTTGAGGAAAACAATTCAGTTAAGTCAATCCTTGCATTTGAGAGTACTGGACACTCAGTTCCCATTTTGCAAACAAGTGAGTAGACAAAGGAGGAGACAAATTTGAAGTTTTGTTCTGAGCATGAAATAAATCATCACCATTTGAAGCAAAAAGTAAGAAATCTGGAGTATCAAATCCCTTGCTTTATGTCCTGGCTGACACTCATAGTAAGAGACACAAACCTCAGCAGCTAAGATGATGTGAGGATTTGCTGCCTTAACATATAGAATGTTTTCCATAAGCTGAGTTTCATGAGTCAGCATTTCTGAGGGCAATAACTTACAGTAATAAACAGGGAAAGAACACCAAGTTTGTGTGGGTAAATTTGGTTCTAAAGTGAGTGATGTACTTTGTAGTAATCAGGTACAGTTGTGAGCTGAACATTTTAAAACCTGTGAAATATGTTCCCTGTTGGATGACTTCAGCTCGTCTTCTATTTTTTTTTTTCCCTATCTTCTCCCTCACTCTTCCCCTCCCCCCTTCTAGCTTTAGCTATCTTTAAGGACAGGAATGTCAGTGGCATATTTTGCATTATCATTACAGAAAAAGAGAAGAGGGAGTGCAGCATGGAGGGGACGAATACAAATTTCCCAGTTCGTTACATTTGTGAGCTGCAGAGGGAAGCTGCTGTGGTCTCTGTATGGAGGCGGGAGGTTGGAAAGGGGAAAGAGGATAAAGCGGACTTAGGAACAGCAGTTCCATGTAAATTCTTTCCCATCCCCACGTCTTTCTGCTCAGTGGAGTCTTGGAGCGGATTCAGGCTTTTCATGTTCACAGAGAATTGGAAGCTTAGATCTCTGACCTTTTTAAAATCCATTTTGAGTCTCATCTTTCAGAGATTTAAACAAAAGATTTTGACCTAAAGGGCTATCGTTTTACACTTTCTGATAGAAGGGTTAAGAAAGACTGAGAGGAAAGAGGGCAGAAAAAGAGATTATCTGAAATGGGACCTGGTCGTGTTCTGGTGGTAATTCTGCAAGCAAGGAAGGGAGGCAGAGGCTTGTAAAGATGCAAGTTGCTTTTAACCTGGAAAGGAGATGTGGGGGAACAGACAGAATCCATATTGGAACAGTACTACTTTCCTCAGTATAGTACATTTGCCGCTAGGAGAAAAGGATGCTCCTGATTCACTGCTGCCACCACAGTCAAATACTGTTGTTGTTTTCCTATATAGTCCCTAAAGAAATGTCTGATATAGTGGAGTCTTAGAGAGGGACACGTTATCTGATTTTGTCATTGGGCGTGCTGGAAGCTGAGACCACTCAATTCCTTGACTTGAATTCTTCATTTTTGATAGTGGAACCTTTTCAATGTGATCACTGGCAATAACAATGAAAAACATCCTTCCTTCCACTCCCCCTATTTCTCCCTTACCCCTCCCCTCCCCTCCCCCCTCCCAAAAAAAGTCATTACTTTTCCCTTTTTTTTTTTTTTTTTTTTTTTTTTTTTTTTCTTTTCCTTCTAATTATGTCCTCTTCTGCTTGAAGTAGATTTGATGTTGCTTTTTGGCAAACAGGACTAAATTCTTCACTCAGTTAAAATTGGGAATACACAGATAGATAATCCTCCATGGCTGAAAATGTTGGCAAGAGATGTCTCCATCCCTACTCATGTTATACAGAACTTAATGACACAGAAATGTACTATTGCTGAAGTTTCATCTCCACTCTTCCACTCAATTTTGGAGGTAGAGAAGGCAAATGGTAGAAACTGTGTTATTGAAGTGGGATATCAGCAGATCAACACCTCCATCCAAATAGAGGAAAAGGTAGCTAGATTTCAGCAAAATGGCAGATTTGAGATTGTTTGGAAGTAGATATTTCAAGAGTTAGTTTGAGTGGAAAGTTGTTCCATTGAAAAGGAGTCTTTCTCAAACAACGAATCAAAATGTAGAACTAGTTGTTGCAAGATATTGTGAAGATGAAAGAGTGTTCCTGGAATAGGAGGCTTAAAAAATAAATTAAAATACGAGGAAATTTCTTACTAGTCAAATTCCTAGAGAAGGAGCTTATGATATAATTGCTCACATAACCTATTTCTGAGAAATTTCCATAACTGCTAATATCCAGATGATAAGAGTCTCTGAACAGAAGAATTGACTTGCACTCTTTTTGTCCTCTATCTATAAATGTCTGACTTAAATGACTGTCAGAAATAGGTGCTGGGTGGGAATCATCAGTTGGGTATGGCACTGCTGTTTTCATAATTTTATCATCCTTTGTTGGGTATTCTGAGTGCTGCTAAAGCAAAGAGGGAAGCTCAAACTGGTATTCATTGAGAAGGAGCCATGGACAGATTGACAAGTCTGCTGTGGGATGAGAAACTGATAATTGCATCAGATTTATGATGACCTTTATAAACGGACATTAGAACCTTGAATTCAAGGGGGAAGCCATTTCCCCTTTTGAAGAGATTAAAAATAATGTCACAGTGTACTTTGAAGCCTGCAAAAATTTTCCTCCTGGTGTCATGCTTTCCTTTGGGTCTGATCTAAAAAGCTGTGCATACTCCCAGGGGCTAAGCTTCAAATAATAAAAAAAGCGTGCAGGGAAAGAAGCTGCTTTCACACTTCACAAAAGCAGGACAACTTTCCTTCTGGGAGCCGGTGATCAGGGTTCCTGCAGGACCTGCAAAGGTGTGTTTAAAACAAAAGTGAGTCAAGTTTAGAGAAAATTGCAGTGATTAGATCCAAGGGGCCAAACGTCCCCAGTATAGAATAGTCTGGTTATTTCCTCTATTAAAGTTCTAGAATCTGAATAACTGCTTTGCTGCAGGATGGTTGATCCGACTTTAGGAAAGCTGTTCATCCACAGCTGTCCTTAAGGGTGGTGGGGAAGAGGAGAGGACAGCCCATGGCTGAGGAAATACAGGGGGTTATGAGGGGTCCAGGTATAGACAGGACTTCCCAGAGCACTGCAAATGAGCAATGACTTCCATTGTTGCAGCCTTACATCCAAACGCAGCTCATCCACCATCAGCAGGAGCTTTAAGCACAACTCTGATGCTGGGGCAAAAGGGATTCTGACAACATTTTTTTTGAATACTATGGGACACTGGAGCTCAAACCTGGAGCTAATCATGAACAAAAATTGAAACCAGACACTAGCCAATTTTATCTGTCTTCATTTGAGCAGTTTTCCCCTTTACCCACTCCCACCCTCCTCCCGTCCTTATCTTTTGGGTGAATAGCAAGTTTTGAACAATCTGCTAGCAAAGTTGCCAGCTCAGCTCCTTTGCTTTTGAGACATATTTATCACTTGTATCCTGATTTTTTACAAAAGTGTTCTGCTGCCTTTGAGTTTTACAGAGGGGTCCCTTCTCTGTGAAAAAAGGAGGAGGAAACACAAGGAAGCTATTTGCTCCAAATTCAGAAGGGGAAAATGTTCCTCCCTCCCCCACCCTCCCTTGTTGCTCAATGATCTTTTCCCCACTTCTCACATTAAAATTAATTATTTCTGTCCGTCCATCCTTTCTTACACTATATATCAGCTTTGTATCACAGATAATCATTATCGAGAAAATCCTAATGCAGCAAACAAGTTGGAAGGGATCTTGAAAGAGTGTCTGTTCTGCTGCAAGGCAGGGCCAGACATGTCTAATTGATGGATAATTAGTACTCTGCAGTCTATGAGTGGATCTGTCAGAAGATTTGGGTTCTCAAACTGCTGATGCTGAGCAGTTAAGAATTGGCATCAGCTACAGCAGCTGCCACCTTGGGAGCTCCTTGCCTGGACTCATAGCCTACCTGTAGTCAAGAGACATTTACTCAGCTGCCCTGGACTTTATTTCCAGTGAGGTCCAGGCAGTGCTCATTAGGAGAGAGCACAGTGCACAGATCTCTGGGCCGTGGAGCAAAAGTTCCTGAATGAGAGATCTGGGGACTTAAGCAAGGGAGGGCATCACTGAGAACTGTGTGCAGGTATGAGCACACGAATGCTTTGACTGGGAGAAACACATGCAGAAGGGGCTTCATTAAGTTAACCCAGCTTCAGAAATAAACTCTTTCCTTGTTCTCTGGCCTGTGCTTCTCAATGTACCAAACCACTTTGAGATCCCCAAAGAGGAACAAGAAGGAAATACATTCATTTTCCTTTTTCTGATTCTTGTTAATGCTTGTGACTTATTCTCTGAATTTTCTATCAAAGGAAGATCTGGGCAAAAGATTTTTGGGGACAAAAGAGCTGAGTCCCAAAAATAAGTGGCAGAATAATATCATATGGTGAGAGATGTAGGAAAAGGACTTAAGTATTCTTACTTTCCCCAGCTTTCCTTGCTTTTTACCCTGTGTGTATGTCTATTTTTGCAGAGTGCCCGTGTGAAGCACTGCACTGAAGTGCCATGCCTTATACTCAGTGAATTCAGCTTTTAAATTTGGACTGGCTGGTAGGCCTTTCTCCTGACTCCTTGCAATTTACAGTCCCTCCTCTCCACATTTAATTGTGTTTGTAAATAACCAGTATATCATTTGGAGGAAAAATTGCAAAGTATCTGTTACAGGATAGATTTGTAAACCAAATCTTCCTGCTGCAAATACAGGATGGAAGGGAGGAGTCCTTTGGTGTCCTATTTCATACACAATTAACAAGCTCTCATACTGCTGTAAATAAAACTCCAGTAACGGTACTTAGAAACCACTTCACTGAGATCACTGCTTTGCAGGCGACCCAAGGCTATCCTGTTGCATACCTCTATTGGCACCAAACTTGCAATGGAGCTTGAATTCCTGTGGGATGGCAGCCTTGCCTGCTATAGCGCCCAGCACGGAGATGTTTTGTGTTGGTTTTTTTCTGATTCAACAGGGAGATTCTGAGGGCATTGCAATAGTAAAAATACACAATTATGTGCCATGCGGTACGTCATTACTATGCTGACTGCATTTGTTCTTTAAGCAGGCGGAGAGAAGCTGGTGTATCCCAATAGCTAAGAAAGGATTTGCACGCCTGGCTGGGGATCTCAGTGCTTTATCTGCTCTAGTGAACCAAGCCTCCAGCTCACTGCAAGAAAAGAAATGTGGTCACTTAGGACCTTTTCGTTTGTCACTGAGTTGCACATTCTCAAATCGAGGGAGAATTTAAGGGGAGAAGGGAAGAACAGAGCCCATGTCTGGTTGTTTCCTTAGATAACATGCTCTCTAGTTCCTATTCTTGACAGTAAATCATCCTTTTTTTTTTTTTTTTTTTTTTATTGGAAGTCAAAATGTTTTGTTCTGTAGCATCAGTGTTTTTAGCTTTTGATTAAAAATTTGGAGAACAATACTTTAAGCTGGAAAACAGAAAAAAAATAAGAAGAATGAGAAGAAACAAACTGCCCATGACTGGATGAGACCAAGATATCGTTATTTTTTGATGAATTTTGAGAGCCTTTTCTTGTCAGCTGAAAATCATGAAGGAATAATGAGCATCCAGGATACCTGACCCATGGGTTATGGAGGGAGCCTTGTGTGGTGCCGATAGCAATAGTTTGCGATACATACAGCAGAAAGCAGCTCATCCCATTTTTCCATGTTGGCACCTTCTCATCAGTAAGATGTCGGCAAATTGGAGGGAGTTCAGACAAGAGCCACAAAAATGATGTAGGGCCTGTGGAGAGCTGACTTACGAGGAGAGATTAAAAGAACCAAATATGTATAGCTTGGCTAAGGGATGACTGAGGAGAGGGGGAGGAAGGAAAGGTGATATTTATCTCCATATATTTGCAAGGGTGTAAATTCCAAGGCAGGAGATGAACTGCTTATGATGGTACAAAGGGAGATTTACTAGAAGTTGTAGTAGGAAATTAAGCAAAGAAAATTTTCAGCCGAATGTCAGGAGAACTTTGTTAAGGGTAAGATAACGATGATAAATATTTATGTAGCATTTTGATAGTGTGAAAGGGCAAGCTGATTTCTGCATTCAGTGTTTCTAGGCAGTGGGGACAGATTGCTTTCCACTCTGTCTCGCTATTTAAGAAAAGGCTCAGTGCAAAAGGGGAAAATTTCTCACTCCAATATGTGCAGTAAAAACAGGCAAAAATCCTTGTCTAAACACACCTGGCTTTGCTACTCTAGAAGTAGGTTGGCTAGACCTTGACTGTGTAGCCTGGCTGTGTTTTGCATTATATCAGGTGCTGGTCATCTACTGCTGACACTTCTAAAGACAACAGACTGGTAGGACTTTTTCCTGGGCAACTCTAGCACAAAATGATGGTCACTTTTTCTGGCATGGCTTAACATTCAGAACAGCATGGGAAAACTTGCAATTTAGTCAGTAAATGAACTGAAGCCAGTATTTCTGCTTTTCATCCTGAGATCAATTCACTACACAGCTCTGCATTAGTGCTTGCTGAGCTTAACAGAAATATTCCAGCATCTGCCCAAGCAAAGGCGTTTTTGCAGGGTTGGTGGAAAGCTGGTAGTTGAGGACCTTTAGGTGTGAGGTAATTGGAGACAATACTGGAATGTTCATTGAAAAGGACAATCCCATACAGTCTGGTAGAAGACTGTGGGGTAGGAAATACTGATATCTTCTGCCTCTCAGATCAATTACAGTGATATTGTTCTGATGTCCAGTGCTCCACACTGGATTTTTTTCCATGACTTTGTCAAGTAAAGGGGAATCCCAAAGGTCTCCCAACCTTTATGTAATGCCAGAAAAAATATCTCACATGACTCAAGATGAAAGTAGGTTGGGTTTCTTTCTTAATCTTTTTTGTAATGCAGTGTTCAGTGTCTGGGACACAAAAACATGGAAAAAAAAAAAAAAAAAAAAAAAAAAAAAAGTATTGTCAGATGTGTAAATGCAAATTTAATGAGTACTTAAAAAAATCCCTTCAAATCAATGCAAAAATATTCCACCATGGAGTCATTTTGATTAAGGAAAAAAAAAAAGAGGGGGGAGGAGGTTGCATGAAATAAGCAAAATTTCAAGCTAATGGGAATCTCATTCATTATTTAATCCACTCCTTATCTGAAATGTACAAAAAATGGAATCTAATATGGCGTATGTATGTTGTTGTCTTAGCGAAAAGACAGGGGCAAAGGCCTGCAATTTCACTTTATATATTAAATCCTACTGCAGGCTTTGAGCCAGATTAATAACTCTAGCGAGCTAGAAAATCCCAATATATATTTTTTCTAGCTCCATGCATGATGCAGCTTGATTCATAAGCAGCTCTACCGCTGGGCTTTATTAAATACAAATAAAATATCTCTTCTATTGCAAAAGCCCACAAGGTGACAGAAGGAGAAGAGACAGTCCTTGCTAGTTAAAATGTATTTTCATTGGCTTCCTCCTCCTTACCTCAGCCCCCAAGTCCCAGGTCCCTAGAATATTTATACAGACATAACCCAGTGCATAGAAACCAGGGGGATAGACTGAAAGGAAAGAATTTGTTCCCGATCACTGGGGCATGCTTGCAAAAAAGACCCCGCAGTGTTCCAACCCTCAAGTGGATGCGATTCAATTTTATGCCCACTCGATAGAAGAGTTTCAGCAGCCCAGTGCACTCTCAGTGTCTGGGCCAGCTGGTTTGTGGCTGATTTAAGCACACTGCTGAACAACTTGCTGGCAGCTCTGCCACAAAACCTGGGCTGCTGCTCTGTTTGCCAGGCAGCTTGTTTGAACCCCAGGCTCAGAAGGCAAGACTGCTGTCAGAGAATTTGAAGTCATCTAGCTGATTTAGCAATCATGAAATTGAGGCTGGGAACTGCAGAAGTTGGACTCGGTATATTTTAAAGGTTGCTTTGCAGGCCTTTCTTTTTATGCATAGAGACAGTAAACAGAAGGGTTTAGGAGAAAAAAAAAAATCAAAGTTACACACACAGTATTGGTCCTGTTTGTGAATTACAGCACTAGTAAGGGATCTTTCCTATTTAGGAAAACACTGAAACAAATGTTTATCGCATGTACCACTAAATATGTGCTCAAAAGCAGCCCTGACGAATGAAGGAGTTGCTCATCCTTAGCTCCTCTTTGTAAACTGGGTCTCTGAATGCACAATATTCAAGGCCAAGTCATTGGAATCCACACAGCAGTAAATACTGAGAGGCTCAGATCCTGGTGCAACACGTTGCCTTGGGTCCTTACAGTTCATAATAACAACAAAACCAAAAACAAACAAACAAACAAACAAACAAACAAACAAAAAAAAAAAAAAAAAGAAAGAATATTTTGGATTTAGTAGCAACAAGTCCCTGAATGGGAGAGCAGCAAAAATGTGGTAACACCAAACATTTCATAGAGGTATATCTGTTGAGACTGGTACAGTGCAAGTATACAGGAGATGGGTTTGGGTTCTGCTCTGTAGATATTAGGGTCAAAGTAGGCAAGCGAGGTTGTGGAGAATGGTGTTACCTGTTCTGCAGTGGGCAAACAGAACTGACCAGATGAGGAACAAAGAAGATGATATCCATTACAGTACTTTGAGGGAAGACAAGTCAGTACTTGATATTTTTAAAGCAAACAGAAGAATTATATCTTATTTAATTTATTTCTCTGGAGAAAATGGAGCTTTAAGTATGCTGAAACAGGATAAAATGATCACCCCAAGTTAATTTCCCAACTATTTTTAATTCTTTGGTTTTGTGCTTTAAATCAAGATTGATGCTTGTCCCATGCTCCCTCCTTACCCCCCCTCCCAAATGAAACAAAAAAACTGTTTTGTTTTGTTTTTAATTAAATGAAGAAGAAAAATGGGACATAAGCTGGTGCTGCAGGTTATCGGTTATCTCACAAGAAAATAAGAAAGTAGTGGGCTTTATTGCTTTTGTTTTCTATAAGGGGAAGTAAATCTAAAGTTATTTTTAAATCCATGTCAGTTACCTGATGTATTTTTTCACTTGCTCTTGGCGTGGACCATAGGTTTCCAGTGTTGACCATGCTGAGATGATGGAAGCAGATATAAATGTAGGAAAGAGTTCCCTGTCTGCCTTTGAGGTGTCTTCTTTCTGGCTGAGAACTTCCCATGACGTGCTGGTGTCAGTGCAACATCAGTACTGTGCTCAAGGCAGCAGGTAAGGAGATAACCTGAAGGAGTGAAGCTGATATGAGGCCAGCCCTGCATGAAAGTTAGGTTTATCGTCAAGACTGCTAATTGTTTATTATGATATGCATTGCCACAAGAGTGCAAAAAAAGACAAAAAAAAAAAAAAAAGAGCTCTGGAGCACTTAATGCTTACCACATGCAAAGTGAAAACACGGTCCTTGACCCAAGTTGCTCAGAGATGTGAACGCCTGAGAGAGGCCACAGCAAACAGATGGAGGGAGAACAAGGTAATAGAGAGCGGATTATGATTTTGTCGGGAAGTTGCAGTGATAGCACACCAGCTGCCTCCCGGGTGTTGAGTGGTTTGGAAGTGTCACCACAGAGGTGAGTTTCAAGGAGGCATGGCAAGGAGGGCTCTGTAGTAGATGTCTGTGATGTTGGCAGGGCTTTCACATCCCTGGTACACAAAGGTCTCTGGACAATAGAAACAGCTGACATAGCTTTGGGGTTAAGCCAACACTCTCATGCTGTTAGGATGTTTATCTGAACCAACCTTTGCAAAAAGCTCTCCCATGCCTACCTCAAAGTTAAGGACTTGGAGGCTTTTGAGGACAGAAAGCATCATTTCTCCTGACCTTCTGGATATAATAGAGGCCACAGTATCACAGTGATTCCTTCACAGTATCTATCTCAGAAAGGTGTGCTGTCCTTATAAAGAGCCTTCAAGGGAGCTGGTGGCTCACTTTTATAGGCTCTGTATGTGTGGTTGCACTATGTGTTAAATATAGTAAGCATATATTCTTGTGTTGTTTTTTTGATTGTTTGTTAAGTGAGTGTAAGGACTGTTCTTAAAAGCTCAGGGTTTTTGAGCACAGCCATGTGTATTGCAGAGGCAGCAAGTGAAGGCTAATTTGAAAAATTCACGTTGGACACTGGGACAAGATATGCCCTTTAAATGATGGTCAGTGACCCAGCAAGAATTTCCTGAGTGCAGAAGGACCTCAGTGGAATTGTTTCAAGTCTGCAAGTGTGTGGCTAAGCAGTTTAAATGGAAATAGTACTGAGGTATATTGCTTGCCTTTGGCTTACGCTTAAAGTGCTGTGCTCCAAATTGTTCATGGTTTCACACAAACTGAGATTCAGCAAAGCATTTTCAGAATTTAAACACAGAAGTTAGTAAAACTCCAAATACACAATTTATGGTTTTGTCCTTTTCGTGCCCTGTATGCCCAGCCATCTCCTCCTCTTTCATTTCCCTTATACAGACCACTTCATTTGAAGAACCAACAGATATTAAAGATATAAACGTTGTACTGGAAGCATGAGCAATGACATTTTAGTTAAGAAAACTGAATTCAGAAGTTGAGATCTGTCTGTGCCACAGACACTTTAAATACCCTCAACAGGTCACGAAAAGACTTTCACAAATTCATTGTAGATCTTGTCAACATGTATTTTAATGAATGAGAGGGAATATGTTTTCATCTGGGAGTGGTGTTAAGCACATCACAGTCCTGAAAATTTCTAGGCACCCTAAATGGAGCTGGAAAATATAAAGTAACCTATAAAACACAGGAAAATTAAAATGAGCTCTAGACACTATCAAATTAATTCAGAAAGATGTTACCAACATTCTTCAAAACTTCTTTTCTCTCGTCCATTACAACCCTTTTTCTCTGATGAGACTGCACACTGTGTGTGCTCTGACTATACAGTCTACAAACATTTTGTTTCAGGCACTGCTAAGAAATTGTATTTGGAGTAGGACAGAAAATTGATCAGTCCATTTTCTCTGTTCCTACTTAAGAGAAGAGTAAAGCAGTAAGTAGCGTTAATGCTGAAAAGTGAATTAGATTTCTAACATTGTTTCTGCTTTAATAGTTTCTTCCATTTGCTAATAGCCTAGATAATAGCAACTGCCCTTCAATAATGCATTGTTTTGTTTGTATCTTCCTTCTGACAGCATCTTTTTAAAGCAACATGTTACAGCTCATTCATGAAGTAGTTATCAATTCTGGGCTTGTTTGTCTCTTCAAGCAAGCTAAGTGTGTCCTTGTTAGCACTGGCTGTCAAGCATTGTGTACCTGCAGGCTGTGCTTAGCCTCCTCCTTTTAAGGGTCTCTCAGTCAATTAAAATTGCAGATACAAATTTCAGGTCCTTTGCAATAGGGCTTTCAAATCGAAATGCCGATTCCACACTTTGCTGGAAAGCAGAGCTGCACAGGACCGGTGGTGGCAGTTGCAGTTCTCACTGTGTTTTCTGAGTGGCAGGCAGGAGCAGGAGCATCCCTCAGATGCTCACGCAGTCAGCTTGGAGTCTGAATTCTACAAACAGGATTATTTTGGTATCACCTGTTTCAAGCTAACTTACTTATCTCATGTGTACCTTCTAAAGACTTTTACCCTTCATGATTTTTTTTTTTTTTTTTTAATTTATTTATTTTTGTGTGTGAGAGAGAGGGGAGTCAATTCCAGTTCTCTTATTTCCTCGCTGTGGTATCTGAACACTCCCTAATAGTGTTCTCGCCAGTTGGGCTATTATGCTATCTGTAGCTAGTTTTCTTTATCATCCTTTCCCCAGCAGAGTGAGTTTGATAGTATTTGATGAGTATTTTGATAGGGTTTATGGTGTCTCTGCCTTTGCAGTCCACATTCCTGCAGCCAGTGTAACCTGTCTTCGCAGGTTACATTGGCTGCAGGAAGTTGATACATGCAGAAGGACCCCCTATTCCTTCATTCATTCCAGCATACTAGATTTGTCTTGGAAATCATAGCTCCTGATTGGGTTATCCATATGCAGGAAAGGTCCCATTTGGCATTAAGATCTTATCAAGTACAGTCCAGCATTGGATTTCTTCTGTATGCATAGTCTATGTGTCCTTTGATGCTTAATTGACATTCTGCGACTTAGTACTGCCCGGCAAATTCTTTTTCCTTCACTATCCTGGACTTTCCAGGCTACCCAGTCAATCTATTTTATCCAAGTGTTTTGATACCTAGATTATTAGCAAACTAGGAAAGAGATCATTTACTTTGCACTTATCTATTCAGCAGTTTTCCCAAGTATGAAGACTGCCCTGAAAACAATGCCTCCTATTTATTCCCGTGGAAACTACAACAGATACAAAGGCTACAATAACACTGTTTGGTATTGCAAATTCTCACTACGAAACATTGTCAGCATAGTCACAACCATTAGCTCTGCATGCTTGTCTGCAATGAATAAGAGTCTGCATGCCATGCTCATAGAAATTTTGATGTCAAACCAATACATGGATTTTCTTTCACATTACTGCCACCACTTCTGAAAAATACATGTACCATCTCACTATGCTCACATCCACTGTTTGGTCTCCAGAAATGTCCAGCGATAATCAGTGGATGTCAATGAGTGCCATTTTTTTCTGCGTAAAGGAGTTCAGTGACATACCTTTGCTTCATGCGCTTCCACATGAGATGCCATATTGTCAGACTGCCCCTCTGCTATTGTCTGTCACAATGGCAATAAAATATAATGGAATGTTTCTGGAAAGGTTCAATCTCTACTGCTGTACCACCAACATCTGCCTCTGTCTGTGTGGGAAAATGTAAAATGGGAAGCATTACTTTTGGAGCAGCCCTCACATTTAATCTCACATTGTTGATTGTAGAAGTTACAATAATTTATAATTGCAGTTACTGAGCGGTGACAGTTAGATGTTATGCTATAAGAGCCTTTTAGCTACATACTGAGTTTTATGCTAGTTTATCATCCACATTTCATTCAAATAATAAATCTCATAAAGTTTTACTTTTGTAGATATAGTCCACTAGACCAGAAATGTTTGCAGAGGAGTTCTGCTTGATTATTTCTGATTTGATATCCTTGGCAAAATACAATACGGAAACCAACATTAAATTAAGTTGATCTAAAGTTCTGAAATTAAGAAAATGATTAAATTGAAAATAGGTGCAAACAACTTGTCTTAAATTTAAAAATATGAACTGATTTAATTATAAAATATGTTTTTAATGCTTTTGGATAATTTGGGTAGTTAAAGCCCTGTGAACTTTTTTTTTTTTCTTTAACTACTCCATTTCATTTAAGTGAGTATAACTTGAGATTGTTTCTTATTTAGATATTAAAAAAAAAAAATCATCTTTTATTTCTTTTTTTTTTTTTTTAAGTAAAATATCCTAAATTTAATTTTTCCCTTTAAAAAAGAGCTTTATGCAACTTCACCTCAAATAGCTCTCTACCAAGTATGTTCTCAAATTCATTTAAATAGCTGCACTCATTGTTCTGTCGCAGATTTTGACACGTGTACATAATCCCTGGGCAACAGAGCTCACAGTTCTGTAGAGGGACAAGATCCCTTGCTGTGCATCCCTGGGAAGTACTTTTTTCCCGTTTGCTGAAAGGACATTTGTGATTGTTCAGCATTTTGTAAGACTGTCTTACACTCTCAGTGTACATGCTTCTCATTGACAGATGCTTTGGCTTGCTGGCACTTTTATTCTTTTCAGCTATTTTCCTTTATTTAAACTTCTCTGAGTGGAAAAGCAAAGTTCTACTGCAGGAATGCCTGCTTTCCCATCCTTAGTTTAGCAATCCCTTACATGTTCTACAGGGAAGAAGGGCTTGGCAAGTAGACGAGCATGGGAAAATGTTTCCGGATTGTGAACAGAACGTTTGATAAATTACAGGCTAACGTATTATTTGTGGTACTGTGATTGCGATTAGTCCAGACATCACCCTCATTTCTTCTAAGGTTATTTCCTTGAGATTAAGGAAAGCATAATAGTGTGATAGAGTTGAAGTTTACAGGGAAAGAGGTTAGAACATTCATTACACTTTTCTGTATTTATCTCACTCTTCTTGCAAGACGATTACTTTTAACGCCAAAGTCAGATACTTGGATGAAAAATGGCCCATCTCCTTAGTTCTCCTATCCACCACATCTCATGAAAATTGACCTCTCCATTAGATCAACTGATCACTGGAGCATAACCCAGGTTTAATGGCCATCAAAGGGAAAACCAATTTAGTTTCAGCTGCTTTGACAGGAGTGCATCTGCAGGACTTTGAACAGACCAATCAGATGTAGGCTTTTTTTTCTGGTTGTTGTGCCAAGTCTTTGCTAAATTTCAGGTAATGATCTCTCGTAACTGTCCCTTTTCTACTGGTGCTTTGTGCTAAAAATAAGTTCCTGGGAGTTTCACAGGAGGTGCTGTCAAAGGCTGGACTTATGTGTATGCATGAGCACTATCACGTCACCCTTTTGTGGTACAGATAAAAGATCTATCCTTTCTTCAACCTGCTGAAAGTCTTACACTTCTTTTCAAGTGCCAATGAGGCATCACTGAGCTGAAATAGCACAATTTCCCCAAACTGGAGTCTTCTAGATAATGCAATCCCATTTTCACGGGATTTTTCATCCCATAGTGAATTTGTGAATAAAATATTTCAGATGCAGTAAGTTTTATCATCTACCTCCAAATACACCTACTGCTTTTTGAAATTGATGTTTGCTAATGGGATCAGGTCTTGATTGTATGTTAGAACTGCAGTATAAGGACAGGAAGTACATTGTTTGGTTTATTTTTTTTGGTAGAGAAGTCTTAAGTGCTTAACACGGAAACTAGAATGGAGTCTGGAAACCTCCAGACTGACATTTCTATCAATAGATCAAGCTGATATGGATTGGAATGTTCCACAGGGTTTTGTTCAGCATTACTTTTGATAAATCTGAACATATCCTAACTTGTATCTCCATTCCAGAGTGCGATTTCAATGTAAAGTATTTGTTTATTCACATAAATACCTACTCATAAGAGTTCCTGCCTTTTTCCCTTTGTTTACTAAAGCATCTCTTTCAAATGCTCAGGTTCAGTCTGAAACTTCTGTGTCACCGACAGTACAGATTAAAAAAATAAACAAATAGATAAAATCACTGTTTATAATTCATTTTTGAACTAGTAATTTTGAACCCGTATTCTCATTCCAGAGATATTTGTGTATTTCTGAACTCTAATCCAATGGAACTCAATGCCATGTGACTGGTGACTATGAGAATAATTTTTACAGGCTTTTAAACACAGAAAATAAGAGAAAATGCTTGGAGGAACTAGTAAATAACAGAAGAAATATTTTAAGACTGTAAGGTAATACTTCAAAATTCAGGACTTAAAACAACATTTACTGATTAGATATTAAGAGGAAAGTTTCCATGGCAATATATTATCACTCACTCCTCTAGTGTTTCTTGTATCCTTAAAGGAAACAGCTGGAACAAGCTAAATTATGTCATTTCATTTGTTTCTTATTGTATGAAACTTTTTTTTTTTCCTGTTCAACTGCAACACCAAAACCTCAGTCTCTCCTCTCTGCCTCCTCATTTCTTGGCCCAGTGGATGTTTAATTATTTACACAAGTGGATTATCTCTAACAGAAGAGAAGGAAGGAGTAAAATGGAGAGAAACTGTTTTAGCTTTGCTGGTGTAGGTTTGATCCCAGTTTTGAAATAAAAATCAGCTTTTTTGTATTTGATTATTTACCAGTTAGGGAAGAAAAGGAAAAAAAAGAGAGAGAGAGAAAGAGAAAGAAGAGAAAAATCACAAACCTCTGATAAATAATTCAGACTCCTCCATCTGTGAAAATGTTGGATTTGGCCTAATTTTCCTTATAAACAAAGATCGTCATCTGCTCCAAAAAATAAAATCAGCAGAATTTTGTTTCTGAAGGGGCATTTTTTCCCTGCCAAAATCCGTTAAGTTTTTCCCTGCACATACACAATTAAAAAGCCAAACCAGAAAACTACTGCAGAAAATCAAAGAAGCTACCTTTCATCCCTGCTGCTAGTAAAATCGCAGTCACATGTCAACAAGAATGATGTTGTTGAACTTTTCCGAGTTCTTCAGTGCCTGAATCCCTTTTGCATCAGGTCTTGTATATGGACCACTGACTAAAGAAGGAAACTCCATCAAGGTGTGTGATGGAGCTTGAAGAAGTACAAGTAACAACTCCACATTTGTCCATATTCGGTGTTGCATAGAATGAATATCTCTTTAAAACTTAGAATGATTTATGTTGACTTTTTGTTTCCTCCTGGGGAATTTTTCTTCACAAAAATAAAATATCTTCATCAGTTTTTGGCTATGAAATGGCTTACATCTCATCTCACCTATACCTCTGAAGTAGAAGTGGTGTGCATCTAACTTCTCTAGTCTAAGTTACATGCTTGCTCAAGGGTAGTAGAATGCTAGAAGAAATTTCCCATGGGAAATTGATGTATGAATAGAAGAAAGATGTAATGGGCCACACAATTTTATGTATGGTCTAGAAAAGCATGATGAATCTTAAATGTATGGAATTGAGAAGGACAGGAAGGTTGGGAAGAGAAGACTTAGATCTACAGCTTAGAGAAATGCAATGAGAAAAATACATCTGCAGTAACTCTGAGAAGTCAGAAGGCAGAATGCAGTGTTGCTAGTAAGTCCACAAGATCCATGACAGATGCTTCTTGTGTTTGACTTGTTCCTTTGATTTTCAGAGGTGTGGTGAAAAAAAAAAAAAAAAAGGTCATATTTGATCACAGATTGTTTGCAATTATTGCATTCATCTAGGTGTGAAATTTCTGGTGGGAACTTCTTAGGGAGGGTTTGTGGCTAAATTATCAGCATTTCTTTCCTGAAACTAAAAAAAAAAAAGTCAATGAAGGTTGGCACCAGAAAAAAAAAAGAAAGAAAGAAAAGAAAGACCACCCATTTTAATGTAATTTTTAAATTGTGTTAGACCAGTAGAAATTGAAAAAAAACTAAAAAACTGACAAGAATGGAATGAATATGGATTTTTTTTTTCAACAGTTGTAGTGATAAACTCAACTTCACAATATTCAAGTTTAATCTAGCTTTTAGTTCCAACATACAGATGGGATGATACCACTCTGAGAGTCACAAATACACATTTCCACCTGATAGTAGGAAGAAAAAAGATACTTAGAGCACAAATATAAAGAATTTAGGGGGATACAAAAATTAAAAACACCAAGAAAAGCAGACCTTGTTGTTTCTCTTCTGGGTTCAACTCCAAAAGACAACCACATTATAAAATGAAAACTATGCTGACTCTTGAAATGTATCCAGCTTGCTGGACACTTTTCACAAGGCTGAGCTGAGCTGTAATGTTGCTTCGAAGAAAAAAAAAAAAACATGTTACAGTTTTTGATATGCTTTAGATGTCTTTAAGAAATGGTCTTTCCAGTACGTAGTTGGCATGAACTATAATGTTTGAAGTCTGTCTAGCTTTCCTGAAGCTGCTTGTGTTGGATGGAATAAAAAGGCATTGGAGCCCTCAAAGACGTGCCTACGTTATAGGGCTCATCCAGAGGAAAAAGGTCAGGCTACACGAAGTCAAAAACATATCTACCTATGGGAGTTCTATGTCTATCATCTAAAATGGTGGGAAGAAGTGTAGATAGAATATAAGCCATGTTTTTGTGGAGTTCAGCCAGGCCTGCAGTTTGGACTAGTCTCCCATCCATCAAGTTAGCTTCTGTGCACCCTTCTTGTCCTATGGAAGCACAGTGAGCATTGCCTGGAGCTGATGGACCAAAAGAGGAAAGTATTTGTATCGTGTGAGTTAGAGAAACAAACCTGACTGAATTCTCCAAAGGGAACTGCACGCTCTGAGGCTTTTTCCCCCTTCCTATCTTCATTGCAATCTGAATGACATTTTAAAGAGCATATGGATAAAACAGGAAAGACTTTCATTTTGTACCCTTCCTTCAAAGTACATTAGCCACTGCTTCAGTTTCTTTGATGGGGCAAGAGGAGTGGATGGAGACCCATCTTCCCCCTTTTCTCTTGCTGAGCCAGACCTGGCCTTGCACAGAAGGAAAGAAAATGACACTCATTTTCTGAAGCAGGCATGCAAGATGGGAATAACTACACTTTGCAGCTATTTCCAGCCCAAGATTAGCTAAATTCTGGTTGATGACGCTCTGTTAGGCATCAAGGAATCAGGCTGTCCAGCCCCACACTGCCATAAAATCAGCTCTTTTTTTTTTTTTTTTTTTTTTTTTTTTTTTCAGGGACCAACCTCTTTTCATTTAATCAGCAGCCAAGTCCTGGGGAGAAGCTCTATGTGCACACATATATGTGTGAGAGATAGTTAAGAAGGACCCGTCTTTGACCTCCTCACTTTCAGCAGTAGGTTATTGTCTTAAATAGCACATCCAGCTAACAATTCCCTTTGATCCTCTGAAACTTCAGCAGAGTCACCTGATATAATTTTCATCCCCCTCTCCTACTCCTTGCAATCCATCCTCCCCACCCACCTCCCCCCAAACATTCAAACACATTACAGCAGGAACTAATTTTGTCTGGACTATTATTAGATCATGAGATCAGGGCAACATAGAGGTCGTAAAATGTTTCATTCTCTCTGAATGGCCATCGTGCCCCTATCAGGTACCATAACGTTAGGTTTGCTTATTGTGCAGATTGCTTGAGTTGCAAATTGCACATTATCCGGCTTAAACACCTGGCATTTACATTCATTATAACCCTGACACCCCCCCTTTATGGCCTCCCGCGAGGGCCTTCCAATTGGTCAGAAGCACAAATGAATGCTTTATGATTATGATGAATAATGTGAGGGGTTGTGGAAGAAAAAAAAAAAAAAAAAAAAAGGAACAGAATGAAAAAAACGGGAGAGATGGAGACAGAGGGAGGACTTTATAGAGTACTTTGACTCCTTTTTGCCAAAGGATTGCAGTGATCTCTGTGTCTGGAAAAGGACTCATATAGCTGAGAGAAAGAGGACTCATATGCTCCAAAACATAGATTTCAGGAGGGATAAAGACGTGTATAGGCTGAAGGAAGGGGGGGGAGGTGGAGTCTGGGCACCAAACAAAGAGTTGTAGTGGAGCCAGACTTCCTCATGTTGTGCCCCATTTTTTACTTATGCCAGGCCAGTAGATTTGCACATTTTGATGTTTTCATTTTCCTATCAGAACACATTCAGGACTTTCCATCAGTATATCCTCCTCTTCTGCCTGCCCATCAGATCTGGGACACATAGACTGAAACAATCTCTCCCCCAGCTCTCTTCCAGAGCTCATGCTTTCTCTGGAGACTTACTGATAACTTAGGAAGAGACAGATGTAGTTGTAGTATAGGTTACTTTAACATCCAAATGGAGAGCTATGCCAACAGTGTGCTGCCTTATTTGCTGGTGTGGAGAAGAGTCATAGCTTTGAATTAGGAAGCTGCAAACTAAATGTATGAAGCTATTTACTGCACTACTTCTTGGCCCTTTGGCTTTTTATTGGCACCTTCTTTTCTGCTGTCAGTGACTCCTGGGCCAATTCTATCTCTAGAAGTCATTCTGTCTTTTGAATCTCAGTGTTATATTTTTTTATTTTATCCCTTAGGCAAGACCTAGTTCTTCTGCCCAGGTGCTGTTATGACTCAAGTGTGCCTCAACAAGGAATGGCAGAAAGTGGACAGAGTTTATCTCTTGCCTCTAAAGCCATTTTTTAAGCTGAGGAGCCCTGACTATAATTGTGTTTTCAGAGAAGCATTAGCACCGACTTCAATGCAGAACTTCAGAGTATTTTCATAAGCAGACAAAAAAGTTAAAAAAGCACATGCTGTCTCTCATGGGTCATTCATGGTCTAAGAAGTGCCTGAAATCTGCCTCTGTCTCTGTGCCACATCTTCCCCCTGCATTGCATGAAGCTTGTTCCTGGATGCACAAAGCAAGCAAACAATAAAAACAAATAAGACTAAGAGAGACCCTGCCTCTCTACAGATTGCTTCCATGGCTTATATGATACAAACAAATAAATAAATAAATAAACAAACAAATAAAACGAATTGAAATTTGACCAGGACAGAGGCTGGGGTTCTGAGATATTTTTAAACCTCCAACCTCCCACCCCTCCTTATTTTGTTTTGTTTTATCTCTGAAAAGAATCTGTTGGTTTCTGGTTGCTGATGTGTGACTCAGTCAGTACTAATGAGAGCTTAACATGATAGAAAGCTCATGACAAGGGCAGGGAACAGATTTGGTGGTTGTGTTTCGGGTTTGTGTGCATGGAAGTCTACCAGCTGGGAGAGAGAGGTAATATTACTGATCAGTTTTGTTGCAGCCTCATAATTTAAAAATAATCAAGTAGCATCTTGATAATCAGAGTTCATAAATGCAATTTGGATCTGCGAAAAACAGTGCTGGTCAAACAGTGAACTGCTCTGGTTTGCTTTCTATCACTTTGTCTGCTAAAGTTTCATTAATTAGGATTTATGCTGAGCTCAGGAAAGTCACATGCCTACAATACTGAGCTCTACCAAATCCACATAGAAAAGGTAAAGCAGTCCAAGAAGACTCAAGCAAAAATAAAGGTGTAGGAATAGATGCCAAGGAGCACATGCTTAGACACTTGGTACTGATAGAAAAGAGATTACAGGGGAGTTTTTTGCTTTAGCTCTTTACAGTAACATAGCAAAGAGCAACACTTAGGAGAACAATGCAATAGATGTGGTCTGCTGGCCCATGCAAAGGATTGCATTTGTTAGCAATCTTGTTAATCTGCTGGGATGTATGGTAGATGTAACCTAGGATATCCTTTTCTGACAGTGTAAATCTTGTTTGATTGTGATGGAGGGTTTCTCTAGTTAGTAGAGGGCAGAAGTGGATTCATAAGCCTAGTGGCTGGTCTGCAAAAAAGAGTTGATTGAATCAGCACAAAAGCCCAGTGCAAATTTTTAAATGGCTGTCAGCAAATTACAGCCTTCAGATCTATGCACTGTTTAATTTTTCAGAAGATGTCTTTAATTGAAGTATCAGCCATTGTTGAATCTACACCCTTTGCCTACTATAGACACAATAAAACAAATTCAGTAGTACTTTTGACATATTGGTTTCTGAATGTCAATTCCTACAAAACTCAATAGAAATGAAATCACCAGGATTTTATAGAAATAACTCTGAAAAGACATATAATCTATTTGGTAATGTTTTGATTTCATGGATAGATAGCCATGAATGTTTCAATACACCCTAAAGATTTTCACCTGCAGTTCAATCCTATAGATGTGTCCTTTCTCATGTATCTCTAGACATTATGGCTATTTGTTATACACAAGATAGCTATGTGAGTGAAAAAGATTAATCCAAGCAGAGAGTATTCACCAATAACTTGAGAACTGTACTTATTCTATAATTGAATCTTGCTCAACTGCTTGACTCAACCAGTGGTCTGTTTCTACCTCCAGATAGTGCTCTGTTTTGGATACTAGAGATCAAGTGTTAAAATACACATAAGGGATAAATACAGAATAAAATGATTATTTTTTCTCAACTTTGTTCCAATCACTTGACGTATGCCTAGAAGCATGAAGGTTATTTCCCTAGCATTTCTTATCCAAGTCAGTGTAACTGTGAACATTCTCATTATGCATATAAATGTCTAATCCTATTTGGAATTACAGTAAGGTCTTGGCTTTTGTGAAACCTTGTGGCAATTTGTTGCATGGGGTAATTATGCAGTGTAGTTCAAAAATAAATAAAAATCTTTTGTCTGCTTCAAATGCGTTCTCCCTTCTAGTATACTGAGACTCCCTCAAACTGGGAATATATATATATATATGAATTTAATGTAGGAATTTCACAGAAAGCCTTCCTGCCAGAGTAATGGTTTCCTGGAAGAACAGGGGCTGTGCTTTCTGATTACTGGACATACTTTCTGGGCACCTGTGTATACAAATCTGGACAAGTATGTATTTGTCTGAATGTTGCTAGTATGTGATGAAAACAAAAACAAAAACGTTTGGTTACACATTCAGTTTATTTAACATGGTTCTGGAGCTGTATGTTATGATTAGAAGAAAACAGAGTATTTGAAAGATTATGCAAAAAGGGATGCAACTGGGCAAAGTCGGGAACATGATGGATGTTCAATCAAGCAGATACCTTCAAATGAAAACCAGACTGTTTTTAAAGTGCAGCATCCTTGACAAAATAGAGGAACCTGATGCAGAAACTTCTGTGTGCCATTCTATGAGACTGTTATGCACAGGACATAGGACTAAAAATACCAGTATCTCCCCATATTTGTATAATCTCTGAAGTAAGCAGAAATACTAAAACTTTTTTTTTTTTTTTTTTTTTTTTTTTTTAACTATTGTTAATTATTTTTTTAGATCAATATTATGTCTATGTTCTGTTCTAAGTTGTTGGGTTGGTTTCGTCTCAGTTGTTATTGGCTTAGAAATTTATTGGCTGGTTTGTTTGAATTATATGATGGTATTTTAAATAAAAATTGCAGAAGTTGTTGTTCAGAATAAATTCCCCTTGAACTGAGTAGGATGTTATTTCATTGTAAGCATTCTATAGAAAATGAGTCAATAAACCCAATGCCATAAAATAGGAAATAAAATCTTTTCAGGGGGAGTTTTCACTATTTTTGTGAGATAAGAAAAGCTGGGTGTGAATCTCGCTTGGATTTTACTGTGTAGTTCAAAATATTTAGGTATTTTCCTATTAAATTCTAGTGGGTGGAGAACTGAGGAAAAAATGGGGCCAGGAGAAGGAAGTGGAGATTTGTTGCCAGTAGTGATTTATGCTAGCTGCTGTTTTGGCCTTGAGTGCTTATAATTCAAAATTGCAATTTCTTCTTAATTATTTTATAGAATCATTAACTTCAGAGTACCTTTGGCATGACTATTATGGGGTAATTCTCCGATTTCAATCCTCTTTTTGATGTTTGTTCTTCCTTACCTATATTTTTCCCACACATACTTTAACTGCTTTCTCCCCTTTGTATTTGCAAAGGGCTAAGATTTTACTGTGTAAAACTACAGCAACAGCATAATGTTGCCAGTCATAAAATGATTTTCAAACATGAGAAAAAAAGCATTCAATTTCCCTGTCTAGAGCTGCATCTTTAAGTTGGCAGTGATGTATCTGCTCTTTATTAGGTGGCCCAAAAGCCAAGCCCAGAAAGGTTTCCCAGTGCTTCTGGATCACTCCCTTTCCATCTGCATCGAGGACAGATCCCTCATTATTACGAATCAATAAAGGACTGCACCACTGGTTCTGGGGACTGGAGTACAGCTAGAAACGTAAACCAGCTCAAGTTGTTGAGCCATGCCATTTCATGACACAGGAGGGATGGTGGACCTTTGACTGGGCTTGCACTTTGGATAAACTCAGCACTTTTCAATAAGATTTTCTTGGAGTCCTCCCATTTTTTTAAAAACATACCCTAACCTAGCAAGGTGATGGTCCATCTTACCCACTCCTCCTGCCTTCCCAACTTGGTTGTGCTGTGAACCTGCAAAAGTTTAGCAGTAATTAGTCCAACCTCTAGCTGCTTGCTGCTTCCTAGGAATCCAGGCTGTCAGCTCAGCTTGTCAGAGGGCTGCGAGGAAATGAAGCATTCGGAGGCATGGAAACGTGGGAAGGAGGAGGAGAGACATCCCCGTGCTACAAAGCACATCGCTATTAAAGTGTCAGTTTTTTGGTTTACTGTTGCAGTTTGTGTGAAGAGTTTATGGATCAGCAGATAACAGTAATTATCACAGAGACTTTTCTGCTAAAGTCTAATCTAACCTTTTATAGTTTTGTACCACAGGGTCTCCTTCTTTTCATCCCTCCCTTACTTTTTAAGAGCTTGTCAGATGATTTTATTATTTTATTTTTATTTTTTATAGCCACTAAATCATCAAAGTTGACATCAGGCACCTTCACACACAAAAAAAGGATGCATAGATTAATTGAAAGAGGGGGTGGATGATAAGATTTTATTAACAGTACTAATCTAGATAGTTTATTACAGCAAAACCCAGAAACAGATTCACAGTATTAAAGGAAAGAAGGGGGGTGGGAAGGAAGTAGGGAAAAAAAAAAAGAGAAAAAGTTGTTGTTGTTGGCCAAGGTGAGATGTTGTCCTCAGATCCAAAGAACTTGGATGTATACAGAGAAAATTTATTGAATCTCATTCAGCTCTTGCAAATACTAGTCCCAGCATCACTCTGTCAAAGGTAAAACTTTTACTCCTCGATTGAGAGCAGAATAGGAGGGCTTATCCAGAAAGTGGCAATGTGAAGAAAAACCTAAAAAATATCATCACCACCATTGCTAGAAGAGACTGAAATAGTGCCACGAGGCAACTTTTTGACAGTTATTTTTAAAAAAGGAAAGTGAGAAGGAAGTGTTATGAACCTTGTTGAGGTGTTTTTCACTTTTCTTCTGTTAAAGTACAACTTTCCAATGAAAATGTTTGAAATGCTTATGAAATATGTTGTGTCATTTCAACTGAGAGACAAAGCCTTTCATTATTTTTATTGCTGCTGCCATAGAGTTTGCTGTTGAAGCATTATAAAGAGGTCCTCATGGGGCTAAACTCTCACTTTATAGTACTTTTTTCTTGTCTTCAACACCTCCCTCCCCTCCCCTCCACTAGGAAAAGAAAAAGGAAAAGGAGGAGAAGGGGAAGGTGAAAAGGAAGGGGAAGGAGAAGGGGAAAGGGAAAGGGAAGGGGAAAAGGGAAAGGGAAAGGGAAAGGGAAAGGGAAAGGGAAAGGGAAAGGGAAAGGGAAAGGGAAAGGGAAAGGGAAAGGGAAAGGAAGAGGAAGAGGAAGAGGAAGAGGAAGAGGAAGAGGAAGAGGAAGAGGAAGAGGAAGAGGAAGAGGAAGAGGAAGAGGAAGAGGAAGAGGAAGGGGAAGAGGGAGAGGGAGAGGGAGAGGGAGAGGGAGAGGAAGAGGAAGAGG
>NW_024884922.1:1836937-1874302 GCF_019232065.1 Centrocercus urophasianus | reverse complement strand
CCCTTGCATTTTCCTTCAAATTACCTCAGAAGTGTCAGAACAGAATTTTATTTTCCCTGTTTGTTATTTCCTGTCATGGTAAAAATCATTCACGGGGGGGAAAAAAAAAAAAAAAAAAAAGATGCACATGTTTTTTGACAATCACTTCTAGTTCATAATTTTAATGTGATAGTTTGTGAAGAATATGCCAATAATCAGAGCCTTGATATGGTATGTGCTATTCAGACATCTAGTATGAATTCAGAGCTGCTCTAACAAGTTTTCATACGCAGTGAGGGAATCTGGCAAGGCTTCAAAGCTTACTGGCTGCAGGATCAAGTCCGGAGAGTGGTGGTCAATGGCTCAATGTCTGTATGGAGATTAGTGACAAATGGTGTCCCCCAGGGATCAGTGCTGGGACCGATGCTCTTTAATATCTTCATCAATTACATTGACAATGGGGTTGAGTGCGCTCTCAGCAAGTTTACTGATGACATCAAGCTGTGGGGTGCAGTCAACACACCAGAGGGATGGGATGCTATTCAGAGGAACCTAGACAGGCTGAGTAGTGGCCCTCATGAGGTTCAACAGATCCAAACATGAGGTGTTGTGCCTGGGTAAAGGCAGGCAACCCTCACTACTAATACAAACTGGGGGATGAAAGGATTGTGCAAAGTCCTGCTGGAAAGGACCCGAGGGTACAGGTGGATGGAAAGCTGGACATGGAATGAATGTGCCCTCACAGAAAGCCAGCCAGATACTGGGCTGCATCAAAAGAAGTGTGGTCAGCAAGGTGAGGGAGCGGATCCTGCCCATCTATTCCAATGGGTAACACCTCACCTGGAGTGAGTGTCTGTGGTATTCTTGTT
Source organism: Centrocercus urophasianus (assembly GCF_019232065.1). NCBI lineage: Eukaryota > Metazoa > Chordata > Aves > Galliformes > Phasianidae > Centrocercus > Centrocercus urophasianus. The sequence continues at coordinate 1,873,454 of NW_024884922.1, read as the reverse complement.
CACTGCAGGTGAGTTGGACGAGATACCTTCAGAGATCCCTTCCAACTCTAAGGATTCCATAATTCTATATTTAGGTGGAAAAAATTGAAGGACGGAAGTTGAGACACATTTGGCCAAACATTGATGCTTGTGGTGTGGACTGTACTGTCCATCCTAAAAATTGCCAATGTGCAATATGCTTGCAACTATCCAAAGTTATTTGGATATAAGAGTAATTCCCAGCCCAGCTCTGCTAATACTTTGTTATTCCCTAATCTCTGGCTTTTTCAACACCTGCTCATTCAGTTGCATTTCTGATCACATTTCTGAATAGATGATTGATGAGCCTAAAGAAGAACAGGCTAGGAACTGGAGCAGTCTTTCTGCATGTAGGATTTCAAACTATTCATGTAGGCATCTTCGCTGTGCCACTGCCAGCACAGACTACTTGGTGCTGGGGGCAATTTCTTCTTATTTCAGTGGGACAGATCGGGACAGAAACCAGTAAAAGCCACACAGTTATCATCCCTCTTTAAGAAGAATCTGTAGTTAATGAATAATACAGAGAGAACTCAAAATACAAGAGAGCTTGGTATGCCAGTAAAGATGTATTTGTCAGCTAACTCTCTCCACATGCAAGAGAAAGAAAGAAATCTCAGCCATCCCTATCCACTAGCACAGTTACTATGAATGATGCTGGTTAGAGGAGAAGCTAAACAAACCTAAGTGTTATTAAGACAGCTGTGTATCTAAGAAAAAAGTTACTAGGCAAAAGAGAGGAACAAATCATTATGAATCAATTTAACCCTAGCCAAAAATATGCTGTATTATTCAGGCTACAGTTTGAGTTAAACATGGGCATTTTAAATATACTGGAGTGTCAGTGCTGTCTCCTCTCTGGGTTAGCCTTTAAGGAGTTACAGTATTTCATCTATCAGTCCAAGAAGAATTCATAGTGGAGAATCCATGCAGTCTATAGCTTTATATATTCAGATTTACCATGGATGACTGAGGCAGTAGTGATATATACATATATATATGTGTGTTTTTTTTTTTTTTCTTTTACTGAATCTGTATTTCTGCTAGTAATGGAGGATATGGTTGGGTGAGCTCTTGTCTCTGTTGTGCCATGTACATGAATCACAGCTGACTTCACCTGGAGTTTTACTGTTATAAATCATGCTCCAAGAGTTTTCTTTCATGGAAATACCAAAGCCCCTGTGCGGTTAGACTGTTCTGTGGTTAAGGAATTAATTCAAGATTTAGGGAATCTGATCCCACCTTCCTTTTCATGCTAGGTGCTTATTTATAAAAGCAGAGGATCTTTCATTACAAATACATTTACAAATCAGTATGCTAAAAAGTTTGGCTTGCTTGGATGCAGTGAATCCATTAGTTAGGATTCAGATAGGTACCTCAGATAGGTAGTTTCTCTCTTTTACATTTTGTCATGTCTCCATGCTTTGTTGACTAGGTTTCAGGTTTCCAAATCTGTTGAGATATAGAGTTCCTACTGAAGTATAAGTGCCTGCAAGGGCATCGAAGAACAGTAATGAAAGGGAAAATGGCAATATTGAGACAAACTTACGGCCTCCATAAAGCTACAAAAGGAAAGCAATCCTTTCAAAGTAGCATTGGGCAGCAGTCACCTTTCAGAGTATAAAAAATGCTGGGAGAATACATTGAGTATTATTGCTGTGTCTGAGAAGAAGTGTGGACACATTCAGCTTTGGTGCAGAAACCCATTGCTGGTGCCATCCACATTCCACACTCTGCTCAAGACCTGAATGGGACATGTCCAATTTTCAGCCGTCCTAGAAGTATGAGAGCACAGCCCTCTTCAGCCTAAAAAAACAGGTATTACAGGAACTGTAAAGGTAAAACAAAAGTGTTCTCATAGTGGAAGAAGAGATTCCTGCTGCTCAGGATCTCTAAGAAGCTTGCATGCAATAGCAGATGTGACACTTGCGATAAGGCCTATTCTTGCTGGGTTTAGCACAGTTATAGGCTTTAGCTCTCCCAGTAAAACTTAGGGAAAAAGAAATTTCATATTTTCACAATTTTCATATTTTTCACATTAATTCTTTTCCCTTCTCTGAGAGCCTCAAATTTTCACTGCTTTTGTAATCTCTAGCCTTTTTTTGTGGCCCTCAGCATTATTCACTATTGTTTATCTAAAACCTTCTTTGCTCACCTGATACATGTTTCTTGAAGATTGATTTTTTTTTCCCCCACAAGTAACTCTATTCTATTTTCTCCAAAAATTGGAAGGAAATTGTTTCTGAGATGGCATATGGCAGCTTGGATTGTGAAGGCTACCAGCATCTCCTCTCTGAGCTTCACTCCATGGAGCCTCTGATGTTATTACTGCCACTGGTCTTTTCATTTCTGAAATTAACCACGTAACCAAGCAGCTCATTTGATGGCTGTGCTGGAAAGAGAAGGAGCCAGGGACAGATATCCAGGCCCTTTTACTTTGGCTGCAAATTGATTTTAGCTCTTGCTGTGAAGTTTGCAGCTGGCCTTTGGCATCTAAAATAGCATTTGCTGAGAAGTATCCAGCACAAATTAAGGCCTGTATAAACCTTGCTTTGGACAGTCTCTTCACAGAAATGAATTTTTCTTCCAGAGAATGCAAAGGAGGGGAGGAAGGCTAGCTGCTTACATCTCCGTATTTCCTCAAAGCCCCTTGCATGCCTTGCTGCAATAGGCCTTTGGGGTGTATAGTTTTAGCCTCCTTAGAGAAGTGGGACAGGCGAAGCTGCCTAGAGGTGATATCAGAGGCATGGCATAAATATCTTTATTCATGGTTTGACACTCCCAGGGCACCTAGAGGCCTTACATTTGATGGTTGCAGACCTCAGAGGACTTATGGAGGGATCTGAGTTTAAACTCTCCAGTTTTTGCAAGTTTTGCCACTGGTGTTGGAAGCAGACACAAAAGTCTGTCTTTCCAGATAACTCCCTTAACCATTAGTTAGATTTCTTCTCCTTCTCTCTCACGCAGTAGGGTAAGGTAACCTACAACATTATGGAAGTGTTGGGATTCCTGTGACAACTGCTGAATTTGACTATGAGGAATGACATCTTGCAAAACCCAGTAGATTAAGCAGATCATTTCTTCCTGTTTCAGAGATATTATGATCTGCTCACACCAAATACATGAAAATCACTGTGTTTTCACAAGAAACACGATTCTCTATATGTCTAAGTCTATTTTGAATAGAGGGTGGAACACGGATGGGAAAAAAGAATGGAAAAAGAAAGCTGAAAGCTTGAAGAGTTTCTCCCAAAAATATTATTTTAAAATAGTAAAATACATCATCTAAAGGTTTACATCACCCCGTGTTCCCCAGTGCTCTGAGGAATCTTTCAAGTGTACCCAGGTGGGAAATGTTAAAACCAGGGAGACTTCAAGTAGCCGGATAGTATGCATTTTCTCTCTCAACGTCAACTTTCTGCAAAAGCAGAAAGCCATGCATCATGATTCCAGTCTGAAGAAAATGTGATTTCATATATATATATAAAAGGAACCTCACTTTGCATTGGCTAAAGATCCCTTTACATACCAGTGCCTCTGAGCAGCATTCAGTCTCAGAACAGCAGTCAAACTCTTTAACTCTGCTTTGTATTCAGTCATCTCACTCTACACTTTCTTTGCACCTGTAGCAGACAAGACAAGGAGAAGCAGCAGCCTTCACCCTTCTACTCGACTGCATACTATAGGACTTGTCCAAGATTGAAGTCACCCTTCTGTCACCACATCTCCATCAGTTCCCCCTGCAAGATTTCAATGAGAAACATGAATTCTTTCTCTTAATGTTCTTTACTGTTGAGGCCAACAAGGCTGTTAGCTAACTTCTTGCTATGGGTCTCTATTCCAGGTTGGAGATTGCTGGAAAATAATATGCAATCTGAGAAGAGATTTCAAGATTGTTCCCATTTGTTTAGATAAGCAAAGATCTTTCAGTCCTTTTCTGTTGAGTTAAATTTTCTGGAGATTATTTTTAAAAATTTTTTAAAAAGAAAAAAAAAGAAGAAGGAAAATTCTTGTGTAGTTCTTTCAAAAATGTTTTTTGTAACAATAGTATTATGAGGAAAAAGGTTTTTTCATCTCTCCACACCCCTTAGTCTGGATTATCAATACATCCTGATTATCTACACGGAATTGCTTCAACTATTATCAGAGGTGACATTAAACTGATTAATTTAGTAAGGTTTTTCTTGCAATTAGACTCACCTCTTTTCCAATTACCTAAGTGCTTGCCACCCTTTGCTGTAGTGAAGAGGAATCATTGAGAAGGGGGTACTTTTCTCCAGAAGGATCTATTTCAGAAACAGAAAATCACAATTTAGTGTTGTGTCTCCAGTGGTCAGAAGCCACTGCTTCCAGACCTTTAAACTAGAGAGGCAGAGAGTAAAGGAACCACCAGCTTCAAGTCAAAGTAGGGAATGTAGTCAAAGTCATCTTTGTCAAAGACAGTGAAGTTATCTTGGTACAGATTGTTCTTCGCTTACTTTGGGTAGGTTTGTTATGTGTAGCATATAATTTAAAGATCATTTTGCTGTGAAACATCCCCATCATTTTTTATATGGACCAGGCTTTGAGCTTTCCAGAGCACTGTCTGCAAAATGCTCAGTGCTGCTTGACTCACGGGAGGTGCTTTGTTTGCCTCACTGGTTTGTAACTCAGGAGATTTCTGTCAGCTCCCAGGATAGTGATTCTGTGTGAATCCCCTTTTCTGACTGTGGTTTCCTATCTGTAAAATATGGGTACTATCTTTTCCAAACCTTGAATGCTTTAATCTGCTCCCTCTTGATGGTAAGTTGACTACAGAGGAGCTGTGCTACATTGTGCCAAAAGAAAGACTGCCTTGGAAACCTCATTGACCTGTTCTCCAACTCTGTGTGTGAAAAACATGAAAAGTTTCCCTAGCATTAGAGATGAGGGTGACTAGATGCCTTACTAAGAGTGGACATCTTGTGAGATGGCTGTCCTTAAGAGCAAGGTGTTTGGCCACAAAGCCATGCTGTGCATCTCATATGTAGAACAGGGCCTGAGATAGTGAGATGCTCATCAGCAGAAGCTGATGAAAGAAGAGCAGCAGCAGCAATAGGAGAGAATCTTTGCAACAGCTTAAAAAAAAAAAAAAAAAAAAAAAAAAAAAAAAAAAGTTTGAAATGTAATGACAGACCTCACTGGACTATAAAATAAAAATAAAAATTCAAAAGGGAGAGAAAGAAAACAGCAACCATCCCTGGCTGTTGTATTGTTTTGTTAACAGTGTGTCACTGAACTTAGCAGAAGGAAGTTTCTCCCACAAATCTCCCCTCACACAAATGCAACTGACACAACCCCCTGAGCTCTGAAGCATGTCTTTGATCCTCTGCCCCAGTTCTGCACAAGGCACATGGAGGAGAGGATGGGGGAATTACCTAGCAGATTTTCTGGGGTAATGAAGGACACCGTTGCTAAGGCATGGTTAACTGCCATGATGACAGCACTTCCCCAGCATCTTCCCTTTCTCTGATAGAGCACCCCTACCTCCCCCCACTCTCACCCCCTCCCTCTCCCCCGTGTCCTCCTCCCATCACTGCATGTGTTGTGTTAATCTAATTTGTTCAGCTCAGTGGCTAAACAAATAACTGCAAACACGGTGCTTATTCAAATGCATGACAAAAGAGGGTAGGTCTCCGAAATATTTGCTTATCTGATGAAGCGCCAGGCTTTTCGGGAAAGAGCAAAAGACTGGTAATGGACTAGTCAGCACAGGGTGAGGGAGAAGAGACAGGGCTCCCTAAGTGACTATTGTTCTTTTCTGCATCCGGCTGCATTTGGGCAAGTTGGATTGAGTGAAGTTGGTCATTGAAGCATGATGTGGAAAGGCTGTAGAGGAAATCTACTTCCACAGATTTCTACCAGAGTCCCAGCAGTTGCTGACCAAATTGCTAGAGAAAAGGAGAAAAGTTTCCTTGACCACTGGGTCCCAGAACAAGATCTTATAATAAGATCTGCTCCAGAAAAAAACCTGGACCCCAACCCAACAGGTTTTACAGCTTAGTGGTGTTCTATTGCAAGCAGCAAATAGCAGATCAGCTCAGCAAAATGCTAAATAGACTTTGTTCCCCTTAGCTTCGCTGTTGAGGAGAAGCACCGATCACCTCCATAATGTTCAGATCTGTAAAAGGCCTCTCCTAGTTTCATTTTAATGTGAAGTCCTCTATGGGGGGGAAAAAAGAGAGAGAGAGAGAGAGAGAGAGAGAGAGAGAAAGAAAGAAAAGTTGGCTTGATAAAAACGGTACATATACAAGTAAGATTCACTGCCTCTCCAAGAACAACCTTGTCCATGGTTTCACCGGTTTTGCATTTTAACAACATCACTTTCTCATTGTCATCTTTGAGATGAAATTGAGAGAAATTTGAGAGAAATTAACAGGCTCCAAAGCTTTTGACCTTGTGATGGTTTGGGTTTTTTCACTCCTAGCATTTTACAAAATTTGTTCTTGTTTGTGATTTTCTGTTCCAGAATTGCATCTGTGCTCCCCAAATCACCACTCTGCCCAGAGCCAGATGCTTTCTTTTGGAGGGGAAAAGACACAATGACACTTCAGCAGTCCTTGGTTTTTCCTTTCAGCTCTGTTACATATTGCCTTTTCATAACTCTTTTTTCACTGTTTCTCCAGTGATGAAAGATTTGTGGAAAGTACAAAAACTTCTGCAAACCTCCTGCTCCCCTTCCTCCTCCTTGGCAGCATGAGATGCTGCTCTCTCTGGATTCGTACAGTGATGACCAAAGCATCAACACGCTAATCTTAGAGCCGTGGGCCATTTTTCTTACAGTTGTTAAAGAATACAGCCCCACTGGCTGTGCCCTGAAGCTCTCATAGTGAGGAACTGAATTCTGATGCCTCCTTTCCCTCTTCTTGCCTTTTTTTCCCCCCTGCCTTATTTTATAATTATATTTATTTGAAATTGAATTTTAAAGGTTCAGTCCCTAAAGGCAGTGAGATGTAATTTCTGGTGGATATTAAAACTGTATAAAACTGCTCATATATCCCCCCATGAAGAACAGCTGGTACTCAGAGAGGGGGAGAGAGAAAGAGACTGACTCTAACCTTCTTGCCAGCTATGCAAAAAGAAACCAACAATAGTAATAAATAAAAAGTTACCCTTTTTCCTTTTTTTTAAAAAAAAAGCTATATCTACAAGAAGCATAAATATTTGCTGTTGTAGATTATAAACAGACATTCAAATGATGTAGTTTAAGTAGTGCCACTGACTGCAGTGCCATGACACTACCCTGTGTCAGTAAGGGGTCTGGCATAGAACAGCTCAAGCAAAAGGAGTGTGCTGCCATGGAAATTGGGGCCTCTCTGTATTTTGTACAAACATGGAATAAAATGTGGTATTTCTACTGAAGGTCCAGCTTTAGAAGGCTGTATTTTTCATTCATCTTCTTCCTCAAGGAAGTAATGACATGAAAGAGCGCAGATAGAAGTGCATAGAATTAGCCTGCATGGTTATGGCAGTGAAACTGAAGAATTTCAACAGACAAGAAAAATAGACACTGTTTTCTGATGGGGGACTGGGACGCAGATCAGTGGTGGGATTTATCTGATCTACCTTTAGGTCCATACCATGTACCTCTGTATCTAAGCTCCTTTCACAGTTAATGGAAAGTTAGACAAGACAGATGGTGAGTTTCAGGGCATGACTCACACTGGCCTTGATCAGATGCCTATGTTTAGTTGGATGAATCATTATCTAGGCTGATGGGCTCTTGGCCACTATGGATGGCTATGAAGAGAGGTGAGGATGAGACTCCCACAGACTGTACACTGTCATTGCTGACAATTACATTAGCTAATGCAGACAGTAACTGGTTTGGTATTTTCAGTGGCAGAAGCAAAAAAAAAAAGAGCTCAAGTACACTGAACTGAATCTGCTTCACTCACTTCAAAGTGGGGACAGTTTTGTTTTGGAACGAAGCAGTGGAAGCAGCATTCATCCTTTTTCTTCAATATTTTTCCCCAATTCTGTTGCTTTCTACCTTAACTAATTAGGTTTAATTTGCAGGCAGGCACTATGGAATGGAAAAACAACAGTGGCTTAAGCAGACAGGTACCCAATTGGTCCAAGAGGTGAAATATCTCCACTGGCCTTTTTGGGCCAACAGACCAGATGTGTGACCTGGAAAGATTCCTAGAGGGTTGTACACAGTGCTATTCACATGATCAATAATTCATTAGGTACATTTTGTAAATAACTAAGTGAAAAATATCCTTTCTTTTCTTGTAATGACTCCAACTAATCTGCTGATCCAGAGAGCAGACAGCCTGCTAGGGAATGTTATCCTCAAGTAGGAAGAAGAGGTCAGGCTTCTCACCTCTCATACTTTGGACTGATTTTGGTCAAGGAGGTTTCCTAAGCCATTCACTTCTCTTCAACCTCAGCCAAGGTCTCTTTGACAAACTACTCCCAAGTGACTGTCCTGAGTACTGTTCATGTTTTGTACAGTTCAGCTCTTACATTTTGCTCTACAAATGCACTACTGATCACAATGCAACCATGGGTGAGATAATTCAAGTATGGTGATAGAAGAGTCTGTTTGGTGTAGTGGACGAGAGTATACTCTGACAGCAGCCCGCTCTTTGACCATACTCACATCTCTTTGCTCCTCTGTTTTGCCCTTTTCTTGCCTTATCTATTCTAGCTATATGAGTTTGGACACTAGAATAATGATATTGAAAACACAGTCTTCCCCACAGTAGCCAAAAATAGAATTAACCTCTTTCTTCTCCACATGTGTATGTATTTCCTGCTAAAATGCCAATATTCTCAGGCCAATCTTGTAGGACTTCATAACCGTAAGACAAAAGAGAGAGGAGGAAAAAGGGATGTTTAGAGCTTATTGGTTAGAGTGAAGACAACTGCTTTGCAGTTGGCCATGAAGGTGCTAGTCCCAACTCAGACCAGAGGTGAGCAGTAGGGTCTTCTGGGGAAGTTATCTTTCCTGACATTTGTGCAATTACTTTTTGCTGAAGAATCTCTATAACAGAGTAGAGCTCACTTTTTTTGGCATATCGATGTTTCTGCCCACCAGTGTTGATTCTTGTGATGTTTTTTAAGGAGAGAGATGATTGACATTTGTGTGTGGTGGTGTTTCTCTAACCTGACATGGACACGAACAGCAGCCTGTGACATTCTCAGCCCTTTCCACATCCCTTGGGAGAGCTGCTTTCCTTCTCCATCACTGGGGTCAAGCTGGGAGATGCAAGGCAGTCTGAAACCACACCTCATCCTCTGCAACCAAAGTGTAAGACAGAACAGAATATAATGTACTTGTGTTTAAATATCTGTGCATTTCCATGCACACAAGAACATATACAGCAACACAGATGAGACATTTTGCCCTATGGATGCTGTTCTCCTGACCTGATTTTTTTCCATTCCATTGACCTATAAACACAAAATATTATTTAATTAGAAATACAAAGGTAAAAGATCATTTTAAGCAACAGCAGTGTTACTAACAATACTGACTTGCTTCTTTATTCTCTTGCATTTTATTTTTGTTTTTGAGAAGTTAAACTGCAAATTAAGTCCAATTTATCTTTTCTCTCTCTCTCTCTCTCTCTCTCTCTCTCTTTTTTTTTTTTTTTTTTTTTTTTTAAGTGATGAATCTTGCCACACTGCAGTTCTCACACTGACCTAAAGTAGCTCACACTGGTTTGAACTCTGCAGCCCCTGGTAGAAAATGTTTAATTACTTTGATTTTGCCAAAAGTCGATCTGTTCATTCTGCAGTTCTTGGGGGTCTCTTGGACTCCCTCTGGTGGCTAATGTACCGCAATGTGAACGAAGGAAAAAAAAAAGTTTACTCGGAGTTTTGCATCTGGGTGCAGTTTGTTCTGCTGCTGAGGTTGGCATGAATCTCTGTTAATATTTCCTGGGGCTGTCATCCTACCTCTGCCTACCACTTTTCAGCTGAAGCACTGTGAAGGCATGCTCAGCTCAAGGTATTTTAATGTCTGGTTAGTGGAAATAACAAACCCAATCGTCAGTTCTCTACAGCATTAAAAAACAAATAAATGTCACACACAAACACCCAGATGTTTGCATCAGTGCCTGGGGAAATCATCTAGGCACGAAATCTGGGAAGTGGGACTCCAGATTGAACTCTCAGTGTGTAATCTGTCACAAGCGTTGACCACAGCAAGAAACCCTTGCAGCTCTAAGGTTCAAACCCCAAATGCAAGGTGTTCTCCAGGCACTCAAAGCAGCTGGCACTTCATATTGCAGAGGAATACAGACAAATACTCTTTTCCTGTTTTCTTGCTTTTAATTTGTTTTGATGAAATAAACTTTTTGCCTGAAAAACAAAACAAAACAAAACAACAAAACAACAAAAAACACTTAGCTGTTTTGCTATGTTTGATATTTTTTTTCTTACTTTTAAAGTGACTCTTTTTCCTTTTTTATAAAAATTTTTTTTTTATTCACTTGTTGCTTGCTTTTTGTTAGTTTGCTTTGTTTTCTTCTTCACACATACTAAAAATCTGGCTTTAACTTGCACTCAATGCCAGTGCATTCAAAGAGAGATTAGAATCTTCTAAAGGTAACTTCTCTTCAGCCATGATCAAAGCATTTCACAAACTAGAAGAAGTTTTCTTGGCTCAGACACAGATGTAAAACGTAAGTGGTAAGGGGGCAGCCAGACTCCCTCCACAACCACACTGAGTTCTCAGGCTGGCTGAAGTAACTTCATCTACATCATGGTGAAAATCAGTGATCATCTGCTGACAGTGAAATCTACAGAAGTTTGCAGCATAAGTAAAATCTTTGCCACTTGCAGCAGATGGATGCTCCACTCGAGTTTTGGGTACAGGATTTATTTAATTTATATCAGGGAGGCTGATATAATTATTTCAACTCCTGCTGTGGTAAATGAATGGAGTGGAGAGGACAGACTGTCTGTAAAAGAGCCAGCTGAAATGGCAGAGTTCAATAGCAGCAGATTCAAAATGAGTTGTTGCAGGGGTGACTCCATCAGATTCAGATGGCAAAGTTTTGGTTGTCTAAAGCAGGATATCTCAGAGGGAACTGCAGCTTCTATTCAGGAAAAATTTATTTATGATCCTTTTTTGATCCTCAAATTCTTTCCATTTGGGATGAAGTAAAAAGTTTAAGATTTTTGTGTGTGTGTGAGAGAGAGAAATCTGCTGTATGTTGCCAGAATTCAGTATTATGTGATCCATCATTGCTCGACAGGATGAGCTGGTAAAATGACATGTGCTCCTGCATGTCAGCATGGAGGAAGAGACCTGCTCAGAACGCAGCTCCCTTGATAGTCCATTCAGCAAGTCTGTGACAATATGTTTTAAGCACTGAAGGAGGGCAGCAACCTGATGTAAGAAACTCTCATACCCCACAGAGGACATGGGCCTAGGCTCCAATAACTCGTACTTGCAACATCTTGAATTCATGCTGTAGAATAGGTCACACTAGGCAGTTGATTGCACGTTCTCTCACTTTTAAAGAAAACTGAAATATGTGATTTTTGCACAGTGGCAGCCTTACACAAATCCAGCTGATTGGAGAAATCTTTATTATTTTTTTGTTACATTAGTACAAGTGTTGTTGGGCTGTTTTGTTTGTTTGTGTTAGCAAAACCAGAGGGAAAAATACCATACAATAGAAGTTAGCATATATTAAAAATTATCTCTGTCACAGATAGAACTACATGAACAACTTCCCAGAAGAGGTTGGGAGATACAGCCATAGCTTCATAGAGGTAATTTTCCAGGCATTGCAGTTTGATTACATTGTTACAGGGAATACTGTTTTTCTCCATTAATGGAACTCCTGAAATAGGTTTAAATTAACTTACCTTGTCTTCAATTTGTGGAAATTGGTGCTGTTGCACTGATTAATCTTCATCAGTGAAGATGATTCTTTACAGACCTGATCCAAAGCTCCTGAGAACAGAGGGAATCTCTCTGTTGGCTCCAGAGGGCTCTGAATCAGGCCCTTGTTAAGGTGCATATCCCAGCAAGAAGGCTGGAAATACCCAGCCAGGAAAAGCTCCTCGATAACATGGGCAGGGATATGTGCAAGATGAAGGGTGGGAGGAGGTTTGGAGGAAGGTTGAGGTTTGTGCCCTCGATTACTAACGCTGATGACCTGCTGTCCTTTTCTGCTATCACAGCAAACTCTACCATGGCGTCTTCTCCTGGAGAGAATAATCTCCTTCAAGTGAAGAAAATAACAGTGGAGGGAGGGTGGAGAAGCAAGCCTTTCATTTGTAATCTCTAGACAGAAAAAGTGTTTCTGTTTAGCACAGAGCGAACAATTAAAGTGTTGGACTCAGCCGGAGTGCTGTTTGCAGCAGTTGCTTGTATCTGGCCAGTTAGTGGATTGCTAATGGCCAGTGCAGCCTGCTGTTTACTAAGCACAGAGCTCCCTCCTTCACAAAGGGAGGGCCAGGAAGGGACAGGGAACAGGCCCAGCTCCCTGAGCCAAAGATCTGCATAACAATTGGCCAGATATATGGAAATGCCAAAATTGCACATGCAGATGCAAGCCCTGGGAGCAGACCTGAGGAGCAGAGGAAGCCATACAGAGCAGCCACCCTCTCTACCCCACTGTCTGCTACACGGCGGGCCTTGCCGGCTGAATTTTAAAGCATCTGCTGCCTTCAGAGAGGGAGACATGAAGGGATTACTTTTCTCCGCTTCTACTTGCATTTGGTTACTTTTGAAGGCACTGCAAAAAATTCACCTTATATCCATTGTAGAGGCAGCCCCAGCAGACTTCCCCTATGACACATGCCAGTGTGTGAGGTGACGTTACATAGCTCCCTATTATTGCAGTGCAGTGAACTTCTTTGGTCATTGGAGCCACATCAAGAATAAGGAGCCTACTCTTTTCCTGCACAGTTATCATAAAATAAAAAATAGTGGGTAAAATACCTGTATTTACAGTGGCGTTTAGTGATGCTTGTTCTATTCTGCTGAAGGCTTGTGTTCAGTCTGCAAATTACTGACAAATTCTGCAATCAAAGTGTCAAAATCACTCAAAAAATGATTCATTCTGGATTGAAACCTGGGATCCATAGTTTTGTACACATTAGAGATGAATGATTACAACATATTCTCTATGCAGAGCTCTTAAGATCACTCTTTATCAGATTACTTGTGTGATTTTGCATCTTTATTCCAACTGATACTCAAATGATCTTTCCATCCCTTCTCTTTTCAGTCACCATAAAGCTTACAACTTCTCCAGTCTGATCAGATCTCACTGGAAATACTTGTCAATCTTTTAACAGATCTGACTTAATTTCAAGTCTTTAAGAAACCCCCAAAGTGAGATGGTCATGGCCTTAAGCTGTCTTGTATGCATTTTATTACCCCTCCTACTTCGGAGAGATTTACAGGGCCTTTAGATACCTCTGGGATGAACATCAGTACCAATTCAGGCATTCAGTTCACATCAGATTGACATGGGATTTTTGATGGCATTTAATTACACCTTTGGAGAACTGTTTGTTTGTGTCTCCCATACATTCCCAGAAAGCAGAAGCAGGATTTACTGGCTCTAGACAGCTTTCTTTCTCCTCTGAGTTCTTATGCCAAAGTTTCCAAGCCAGCCAGCTTCTCAAACATGTTAGGTAGATGGAAACTGTGTGTGATTCAGCCCTTGGAGATGTAGAACTTTCCAAGGAACCCTGTGCACTGACTAATGAAGGATACAGCCTTGAGTACTGGCAAGGAGGTAACTCTGCAGGATCCCAGGAGATTCTGGGGGATAGCACAGCCTAGACTGTGTGAGGGAGGTGGGACTCAACTCACCTAGTTTTAGGGATTAGACAGAGAATTTAGCTGTGTATGAAGCTTGGTTTGTTTTATTATATAAGGGAATCCAGAAAGGTAGGTTTGAGTAATTTCTCCTTTATTGTTTCCTCCTTAAGCCAGGGATTCGGGTTACCATGAGGAAAATGTAGAGGCACAAAGTGGCTTGTTCATGAGCTGTGTCACCACTAATGATGTAGGAAAGTACAGTTCAAACCACCAAACATTTCTTTTCCACTGGCATAGCACCCTTTTCAGAGGACTTTGGAGGAACAAAGTTGTCTTACAGGGTAGCAGGAAGTTGTAAACTCCCTTATGCCTCTGTATAGAGAAGGGCAATGGAGCAATATCTGGGGTGCTTAGATTTCTATTCCTTTGGACTTACTCCATAACTCAAGTCTCCACTGTGCAGATCTGTCACTCTACACATGCAGATAGAAACATGTTTACCCATCATGGGTCCTCCTCTCACTCTTCTCGAAGCAAACATGTGAATTTACATGCTCTGCTTTCCTGCATCTTCATCACAACCCCTGCCCTCCTTCACGCCTACGCACTACAAAAAATCTGCCTCAAATCCAGTTAGTAAAAGGTGACTTTTTCTTGTCATCTGGGTGTTCAGTGGCACAGATTCTCTTGGCCTGCCTACACACACTCACTGGCTCATCTCCCCCTCCTTCTTACCCTTCCTCCTCCTCTCCCCCTCCCACGAGTTGGCAGCAAAAACAAAAGGGAAATCTTCAAAACCACAATGTCAGCTGCCTGTGTCAGTGTGGGTTGAGAGGACGGATCACAGCACACTCATCTCCCAGTAGGCATAGGTGACTGTATTTCAATAAATTTACATACTACAGAAGAGTATGTAAGAGATTGCTTTGGGGAGCTCTCTGACGAGTTTCTTTGGGGACATTGAGCCCTTGACTTGCTCAGGAAGGATTTGATGCCACCTGCTCTAAAATTCTCATGTTTCTCTATATCTTTTTTCATTTTGGTGTCTGTGTCCATTGCTTGCTTCACAGCCTGGTTTTGTTTTCTCTCGGTTTGTTTGGAGGGTGGTTGATTAATAGATCTGCAAATGTTGGCCGTGGGCTAACTGCTCAGGGATAAGCAATGCTAGCTTTTCTCTGCATAGCTCCTGTGCACACCTTGCTCCTGACCTGCCTGCATCTCCTTTATGGTGACCATTCTTGAGTGGATCTCTCAGATGCTCTTTACTCTCTTGCTTCTCTTTTGATTATATCCAGTGGAAACATTCCAGCTTTGAATAACTACCTGTGAAATATATAGGGCTTCACTGAAAACAGCATTTATGTGTTAATTTCATTTTACTTGAATATTACACATAATTTTTCCTTCAAAAAGATAACATTGAAACTTTTTTTTTTTTTTTGTGAGTGGCAGTTCAGTATAGATTATATCTTTTTGTTTAGGAGACAAGTAGACATTTTCCTCAGACATTTCTGTATTTAAGCATTTCTGAATCAGGTATTTCCACAAAGCAGAATTGATGCCTCTGTGTTTTTTTTTCTTTCTTTCTCTCTTTTTTTTTTTTTTTTTTTTTTTTTTAATAAACACTTGGCTTTGAGAGAAGGTCAGCTGTAGAAATAGCAGAATTTTCTGTTTCCATTTTCTGAATATTTGTACTCCTAATGAAAGGTTGCTTCCAGTAGGAACTTAGCCGGATTGATCATTGGCCTAAATCCCAGCCCAGAGCAGCACAAAGCAGAGGGGCTGCCTTCCAGATGGCAGCTGCTATTGCTTGTTGGAGGGCGTCATTGTGGTTCTCACGGTTGATGGTGCTAACACCTCCACTTAGTTCAGAAATGACCCCAGTTACACAGTCTGCTGAAGTATAAGTCACCTCTAGGCATGAGATAGTATATCTCAGATTTGCTACACGCTCAGTTTGATGTCATGGAAAAGCCATAATGACACACTTTTCAAGCAGATGAAGAGATCTCTTTTTTTTCTCCTAGAAACTGTCTTGGAATTTCAAACCAGAAGAAAGTTGGTTTGAAGAATATAAGGAGAGAAGGGAGCTAGTCAGTGTTTCATTATTATACTGTTGACGTGAAGGTGGTGTCTTCAAGCCATCTCTTATTCCTGAACTTCCTCATGACTAATGTGTAACAAGTTAATTAGCCTCCTCATTGCTCTATTCCCAGTCTATATGGTGAGGATGTAGTACACACAGCGGAGTGGAGGAGCAGAAGTGCACTAATGCTACTGAGACTAAGAAAGGGGGTGGACACATTGTTAAGATCAGGCAAAACACAGTTTTCTAAAGATTAAAAACAAAAAAGGAAAAAAAATAACAAAACACATGACATTCACCTCTAAAGGGTAGTAGTGACCTGCTTCTTTGGCATTTCCATGGCTTTGAGAAGAATGCTGTGTGTAATCCATGAGAGGCCAAAGCTTGGAGCAGGTGGCTCTGAACCAGGTCATTTTAACACTTCCT
Organism: Centrocercus urophasianus; assembly: GCF_019232065.1. Classification (NCBI taxonomy): domain Eukaryota; kingdom Metazoa; phylum Chordata; class Aves; order Galliformes; family Phasianidae; genus Centrocercus; species Centrocercus urophasianus. Next base: position 1,857,162 of record NW_024884922.1, on the reverse strand, counting down.
GACAGAGGAACATTCATTTAATGCTGAGAGAGAGCAGCTGAGTAGCTGCATTCAGAGAGAAACACTGTAATCTATTACGGGGCTTGGGCCACTGCTGATCAATATGGCAAAGTCAATAATAGCTTTTGATTCCAGCATATTAGGTTGACAGTCAGATTTATGTTTATTGGAAGTTTTTACAAATAAGTCAGGCATATGACTCAAAGGGAAGAGAAGATGGACTCAGAAATACAGATGGAATGGAAGGCTGAATTTTTTTAGGATTCTGTTTAAAGAGATGCAGAGATCTTTGAGGTGAAAGAAATGGAAGCCTTTACATTTACAGAATGAAATGAAAATAAAATTAATTACATCTTGATTTTCATTTAGGGAGAATGAGTATTATCTGAGGGTTAAACTGGTAATTACTGAGGACTTACAGTATTTTTTTCCTGAAACATCCATCTCTGTAAATCAGTGAATTCATCAGTATCTCAAACACAGCTTGGGGAAAAAAAAAAAAAAAAAAAAAGCAAGCAGACTCCAAAGTACTACAGGTACGACGCTGAAAAACAAAAGTCTCGTCATTTTCACAGAAATTTATTTTAAATTGTCAAAAATATTAGATGGCTATATAAATATTGTACGTATTAAAATATATATTTTTAAATGAAGAAAAATCTTCTTTTGACCCATCTTAAAATTTTCTATCTCTGAAGTTTAAATTAATGAACACGGAAAAATTTAGTCTGAGACAAAACTGATGTTAGAATGCTAAACATATAAATAGTTCAGTTATTGCAGATACTGTACAGCTGGGGGAAAGATAAAAATACAGGACTGCTTGAATTTAATCTCCTTTATCTTTTTTAATCAAGCACGTCCTAGAATACTTCCTGAGAGTTAAGCTACACTAGTACAGAGCCAGTGAATTAAAGAGAAAGGGAAATCAAAAGTTATAAGGAACAGAAAGAAAATATAATAGAAACTAATTGGGGTAGATGAGAAGAAACGAACACATTACTTGATGTAAAAAAAGTACAGAATATAGAAACAATGCTTGAACATAGCAGTGGCAAGATTGTTTTGGTAACACACAAAGGGTCTGTCCTGAATGAAACTAAAGTGATAAGAGCAAATAAAGGCAATTAAGATTTGTATGACTGGCAGGAAAATGCACGCAGAAACATTCAGACTTCAGTTCTTATTTTTTAATAATCAGTAGAATTCAGCAAAATTAAATCTCTCTAGTAAAGGAGAAAGGCTCTTGAATGAACAAAGAGGTGAGCAGACCTGTTGGAGAGCTGGTGAGGCAGTGTGTCAAAGTTCAGCCTCAAAGGAATATATAAAAAGAGTTACTTGTGTCCTTATCTGAGTCTCCTCTGAGACGTTAGTGCATCTGATGCATTTTAAAATTTGATGGATTTCTGCGGGCCTTATCTTCTTTGTTCCGCTGGTGCTTTGCCCTTCTGCTTTCCTTTCATCACTGCTTAGGATCAGCTCTGTGTAACGCTGCTAGGGCAGAGTGCATTGGCCGCCTTGATAGCCAATGACCCAGAGAGAGCAGTACAAGGACAATTACATGAACAAGAGTTTTTTTCAAGAGCTGCTTGATGAACAGGTTTATTATAATTTATGAACATGCACAGAGCCCTGAAACCTGCTTTTTCAAGTACTGCATCCCGCTTTTCAGCACGTATTCTGGTAGGCTCAGGCATTTTGATGTGATCTAATGGGCAAGGATCTTGAACAACATTGCAGAGAATACCCAGAGAAACCTGACACGCTCTTTCTGCATGCCAAAGATGGTTTTAGTCAAAAATCAGTAATTCACGAAGTCTTAGACTTTCCTGATGGAATTAGTAATTTTTAAAGTACAAACCTTCCAAAAAGTTCAGAAACGAAAACCTGGGAAGTTTCTAAACTGCTGATTGCAGGCATGAGAGTACAGCTGGGGGAAAGATCGCACTGTAATTGCCAAAGATTTTTACACTTTCACCAAACATCTGTTACAGGTCACTGTCAGAAACAGGTTATTTTGTTACAGACTTTTAGTCTGACCCAGGATGACAGTTTTTAAGTCCTGATTAATAGCATTAATCTAACATCACCCACGCAAATCCAGTATACTCTCTTACATGCTCTTCAGCTCTTATCTGTAAGAACCTCAAGAATAATGATATTAGGAAGAAAATTTTCTTTTCCCTTGCAGTGGGTATCCTCACAACCAGCCCAGTTTATCATTCATTCTTCTTTCAGCCTAATCCCGTCTGTTTTCATCCCGTCTCTCCAATCAAGAGATTTCTGCTAAAAGGATAGCTGGTTGAAACCCAAGCTGTTCTTACATTTCCTTAGGAAGCCTAAAATTTTCAGTGATTTTCTTGATGTTTTTGGTACACACAGTTATTTTTTTTCCTCTTAATTCTGTGTAAGTCTATACACATTTGTTTGTTTGTTTTTTTTAAGAGCATTTTATTAGTTTAGTAGCATGAGGCATCCTCTGTCCCAGTGATCAGGCTGTGGACAAGAAAGAGCGAGAAAGAGAGTCTTTCTTTGTGGTAACTGTCTATATAATGAGCCCCTTGCAAATTCTCCTTGCATACTTACTGACACCCCCGCAGTTACTTAAATGGGCATTATTGGTCACTGGGTCTCAAGGTCATCCAGCAGAATGGGGTTATTAAAAATAGGAATGAGGTTTCAAGGCATAGGGTCAAGAGAGATTAATTGAAAAATCTTCTGCAGGCCTGACATCATCTGTGGATTGGCAGTGCCCAGACACCTCCAGCTGCTGTTGGGTTCCTTGAGAATGTAAATGAATGGTTTCCTTTGTGGCAGTGGAATGGTTTCCAGACTGGGTTCTTGGTTTTCTTTCTTTCTTTGTTTTCCCCTCCAGTCCATCTTCTGAAGAAGCTGTTTTCCCATTGTCTGCTAGTTTTCCTTTCTGCTTTATCACCTGTGTAACCTTTGAACTTGTTGGACATGCTCAATTAAATGTGAAGTTCTGACTAATTTTGTGGAACGAGGCACTAAAAAAATTGAGGAACATGTTAATACCTTCCTTTTTGAAATGGACTCCTTGGTAAATAGTGGAAAATGCACTTCCTTAGTCACACTTGAATCAAGAATTCACTAAAAAGCGGAGTTCATTTCTTCTCTTTCAGACGGAATAACTCACATTTTGAGAGAGGTAGGTTGCTTTCCTTTTATCCTGCAAAGCAAGTTAAAAGTTGTTGCCTAAAAGGATGCAGAAATGTACTTTGTTTCATCAGTACTCATCTAATTCCTGATCTAACCCTCTGAGTTCTAACAGATCATGGCAAAAACTGAGCTTGTGGGAATCTGCACAAGTTAGAAAGGATCTCATAGTTCAGAACTAGCCATTAGCCAGGTGTGGGAACATGACTAAACTCTAGATGCTTCCAGAAAGGTGCCTTCGAGTTCCCAACTTGTGATTCATTGATAAATGTGTGTGATGAATACACATCTGACCTAATTGCCTAGACTATAGACAGTCAGTGGAGAGAAAAAGACATTTCCAAAGAGTGAATCTCCTGACATGTACATTTAAATTAAATGGATTGTACTCTAGAATTGACTGTTTCTCATTGTGGACTGTGAAGGTGACCTAGATGACTATCTCAGATGTAAATGCCAATACTGTAGATGACTAAATTCATACTGATGAATCTACACCCAGTGGTCTGATGAAGATATGTGAGTACCGAAATGCTTCTGAGTACTCATGCTTTAGAAGAGCATGAGGTCAGGGACTCACATGTCTGGAGAGCACCACTCCATTGTATTCCCAAAGTTGTTGTTGTATGAAGAAACAAGACAATAGAACATGTCCTTTCAACATGTGTGAGTTAAATAATGTGCCTTGCCCTGCATCATTATGAGTATTTGTGGCAGATCTGATCAGAAGACTCAGGCATTCTGAATTCTGTTCCAGTATCTAACCCTACAAAACAGCTGTTCTGTATCTTGGAACATGTTATTTAGGATTTCTGCAAGTATAGTTTGAAGTCAGGGTCATTTAAATTTGAAGTTTCTCATAATGCTGGATGGATTTTAGACCATGGTGGTTTTCAGAGTTGCTGAATTTATTTCCTCTTTTCTTCAGAGGAGAGATTTACCAGTACAGAACTTCCCTAAAATCCCACTGCAAGTGCCAGGCTCCTGTCTAATTAGGGTACAGTGCTGAATCCATCAGTCCCAACTTTTATCAGTCACCTCCTCCTGCTCCGATCTTCTCGGAAAGATCACTTTATCTCTCTCTCTCTCTTTCTTCTTTAAAGTAAAAATACTATTAAGCTTTGAGTGCCTAAAACCGTTGCTGCCTGCACATCTCTAAAAATAATATAAATCAGTGCCAAGGGACCACTTGTATTTCGGCTGCATGAGGAAGTTAGCAGCAAAAGAAAAAGGGGAAGCTCATCAGTGCATAGATCTCAAAAACTAGGATGCTGTGTCTGCAGCCTCTCAGAAAGTTCAGAAACCCATTAAAAACTTTATTTTTTTGTTTTCTTTCCTTGGGCTTTTTCTATCTGGTAAATTATTCTGTCTTAACACAGCTCTCATTCATACTTTTCACCAGGCTTGCAAAATAGCATACAGGAACTTCTCACTCACTGCTCTTCTAGAAATAAGAGTGAGGTAGTGTAGAAACACAGATATAAGATTTTAATTCTTCTTTGAACTCTGATTTTCACACACACAGATTGCAGTTTTCAGTTATAGTTGACAGTGACACACAAGCCAGCAAGGGGTTCCCCTGGTGGATTAGGTTGTGGCTATCAACCAAAGGTATTTTGGAAAGGCAAAATGAAGGTAATCAGCATCATCAGGACATGAAGAGTTAAACAGAAGTCTATTCAGTTCAGACTTGACCTCTTCAACCTTCTGCATTTTATCCATAGCTGTTGGGTCATTGAAATTCACCTGAAAGAGCTGTAAGTCTCCTCCAGGCATCCTCTTTTTAGTATCATTTGTAAACACACATTGAAAAATTTCATGCTATTAATGACTCTCTTGACGAACTGCTTGCTGAGGCAGCAGAGGATATTTAATGGATTAGAAATATCCTATCTGACTCCATCATCATCCTCAGGTGAAATATCGACATTCAGAGGACTAAATCTGACCTATGATCAGGGTCTATCAGAATCAACTGTTGAACTGAGTTCTCTGCTGCTGCCATAACAACAGAATCAAATGAATGAATATGTTAAACTTGTACACATCCACCTAGTCATCAAAGAACAGAAGATGCTCTGTCATGTGCAAGCTAGAGAAACTGATAAGCTAAACAATAAGTTAAGGTCAGAAAGCCAAAAATGGAAGGAGCAAAAGCAACATGCAGGTTGTCCCTTCTCCTTGATCTGTCTTAAATATAATACAAACTTACCAATTTGAGTTAGAGAGCTACTTGCAGAGCTTCTTAGTGTTGTCGTAAGCAGGAAACCACACTTCTTGAATATCTTTTCTTATGGCTCCTTGAACATCCCTCTTTCATCCTTTTTTTATTATTATTATTCAAACTCACAGACAGTAAATCTGTTTAAGTAACATGATAATGACCAATGGAATGGTTATGATGTCACTAAAATGAGCTATATATAACTAAACCGGTATATTAGCAGGAAAAGACAAGACAAGGAGATGAGAGAAAAAAAGTGCTTGGAGTTAAATACACATGTTTATTAGCTATCTGCTCAGAGGCACTACTTGAAAGATAGCTAGTCTGTTCCCTTGCAGTTCTGCTGCCCCTTCACCTCCTGTTGCTGATGTATGAAAATTTTAATTTTCATAAAAGAGGTATTTCCCCTCTTCCTTTTGGTTTACATTAGAGATCTACACTTCTGGTCTGTTTCACTGACATAGCACAATGCGGATGCTGCTAAGAAATATTAAAGTCGGGTATTATCAGCTCAGTAGTGTAATATTATTTCCATCTCATCCTCAATAGATTGTCCCCATAGTGACATGCTGCCAAAGTGAAAGGAATGAATGAACCTGGAAAGGTTCACTGCACATTGAGTGCAGGAAATAAATAAAGGGGAAAGAAAACCAGTGTTAAGTAGAAACAGGGATATGGGATTTGGGAAGGCTGTCTTCTCTATTTTGCTGGAGATTGACCTGGTGGCTGTATGGGCTTGAGTCTGTGTCTATGAGATGCACAGGGAAGAAACTGAAATTTTCTTCACATGGTGGAGATGATTCTGCTGGAAAATGAATGATGTAAACCATCACATGGAAGATAGAATATGACCAAAAATAGTATGTTGACATTTGGGAGATAAAGGTAGTTTTATGCTACAGTTTTTCTTCGTTCCTTGAACAAATTGATTACCTCATTTTCCCTTTTTTCCTCAGTTGAATATCTGTCAATTGGATTTAAAACCCAGTTTTTTTTCCTAAAGAGGCTGTGAAATTTCTTATTGTTTACCAGACATGTCAAAATATGGTAGGAGAGTGTTTCCTTATACACACAGGGAGGATCTGAAATGGAATATGTGGTTAGACCCCGGAGAGGAGATGTTGTTGGTAAAGCATAGCCTGATCAGCTCAGCAGAGAACTGTTCATGAGAATTTCATTATCTCAATCTGCTCACTAGGCAAATGGAATCACTATGCCATAGAGTTCACTAAGCAGCCCTGGACTTTACCTGAAATTGTTAGCTAAGCTTCTGGTGAAGGAAGATTATATGATTACAGACTGTCTGTCCTTCAGAATTACTTTCAAACTCAGCTGATTTCAGTTAAATTAGGCAATGGGAGGAAAAGACTAAAATATACTCTGTTCTAACATGAATTTTGGAAACAGAATGCTGAGGAAAAGGCACTATTAGTGCTGAAGAAATAGCTAATTGATCTTGCCCTTTGTTAGACATCAGAAAATCCGATCACAAGCAAGCCATTAGCAAGCCATTCTCATTAATTTCACAAAATCTGGAATTACTTATCCCCTTTGAGGAACTATGTTGATATTCTGAGGTAGGAGTTTCCAGTTCTGTCTGTCACATACTACAGTAAGTTAACAAACTCAGCCGTGAACCTTTTAAAAACCATGAGCTAATGACTTTAGACAACTTTTTTTATGGTCATGTAGGCTTCCCTTTCCAATTAGTTTCGTGGATGTATTTGTTCATGTAAATGTAAAGAATTTCTTCCTAATATCTAGTTTAAATCTGTCCTCTTCCAGTTTAAATCCATTTCCCCTCCTCCTGATGCTACATGCCTTTAAAAAAAGTCCCTCTCCACCTTTTCTGTAGGCCCTCTGAAGGCTACTATAAGGCCCCCCCAGAGTCTTCTCCAACTCTCTCAGCCTGTCCTTGCAGGGGAGGTGCTCCAGTCCTCTGATCATCTTTATGGCTCTCCTCTGGACCTGCTGCAACAGTTCGCTGTCCTTCTGCGTTGGGAGCCCCAGAACTGAACACAGTACTCCAGTCTTGCAAGAGCAAAGTAGAGGGGCAGAATCACCTCCCTCAACCTGCTGGTCGCACTTCTCTTGATGCAACCCAGAAAACGGGGTTTTTTTGGCCTACAAGCACACATCAGTAGCTTGTGTTGGGTGTTTCGTCAGCTGACACTTCCAAATTCTTCTCCTCAGGGCTGTTTTTAAGCCATTAAACCAAAAAATACCCAACCGGTATGTGTGCTTGGTTATACATTTGACGATTAATAATACATTTGTGATGTGTATAGGCTGAAGACTCATTTCAAAGCATTTCCAACTTTTTCTCTGCTTACTTCCCCTCTTCATAATTCAGTTTAACTGCCAGAACCCCTTACAAAGTTGTCCCTGGTTTATATTGCTGTACTCAGCCAGGATCAATGTAAGACAGACCCATTTCTGTCTTGTCTGTGCAGTCCAGTCTGCACACCTGCTGTCCTCAGTTGGAAAACCTCATCTGTCTGGAGACATCAGACTTGATGCTCCAACTGAAACCTGGCAGGAGCAACTAATTAAAGATGCATGTAGTGAAATCTGCACCCAGAAAGGAGCCAATTGGTACTTCATCCATTGCCAACAGGTCTTGAACTTCATCAGTCAGGCAGAGAAACCTGCAGAGAAAGGACCCACTTATTTGATTAAGTCTTCATGAACTCCTCTAGAGGCTCCAGATGAGAAAGTTTAGTTCTTGTTTTAAGAATATGCCATCCAAAACTGACTAAATAACAAAGAGTTCAGTACCCCCACTCCTTTTTCATCACAGGTTTATTTGAGACAATTCTTATTTTTAATTTCATCACAGATAAAATTAAATGAATGTCTCAAAATTTCCCTCCAAGTCCAATGAAAAACTAGTCTATACTTCATTTTCATTTCACTGTTAAAGATGGAGAAAACATAAAAGGTATCCATGCTCTACAACATGAGTGTGATGGTCCTGGGCACTGAACAGTTGAATTTGGTAGAGGAGCAATTAGAGATAAAAATTTTGTCTTTTAGTGATCTCTGAATGTTGTTTTCAGATTGGTTCAGAAAGAAAGATGAGATTCCTTTTAGATGAGTCTTCAATTAGCTAGAGGTTTTGTTTGCATTCCCACATAGGTGTTTATATCCTTCATGGTCAGCTAAACCTTCAGAGTTCCTTAGAGCCTAATTTTGCAGAGAAAATGTTCTACCAGATGACATGTTTTTGAGATATAATTTACAATGATGTTAAGATATCTCGTACTTATTGGAGACTAGGAAAAAAAAAAAAAAAACAATAGAGAAATCCAACCAGGAGAAAGATTGTTGGTAGCCCAGAGGCTTACTGCATTTGGAAAAAAGCAGGAAAATTGGATTTTTTTTACTTATTCTTTTCATTTGGTGAAGGAGAACTTGAATTTGGTACCTTCAGACTTCTCACATGAGTCCCCCAGTGACAAAGCTTCTGTGCCTGTGACTTTCATTCCCTAGAAGTATTTCATTATTTATACAACATGAAACTCTTCCAACTGTAAGAACTGACAGGGTAAGGTCCATAGGATGTTAGAACCTGACACAAAAGTTTTTGATTTGTCTGCTACAGAAGCTTGAACCCAGTGAAATCATGTGAGTACATTAACTATCTGTTTATTCAAGGTCTCACCCATTTATTCTGGAATGAATAGAAGCAAGTTAGACATCTGAAACAAATACAAATGATACAAATGCCAGGGCACTTAAAAACAAAGAAATAGAGGTCTGATTTTAGACATTAGTGTTTTTCTTCTCTATGTTTATTGAGGGGGTTGGAAGGAGGAGCTGTTTGGTTTTCGATCAATCTTATTGACCATAACAGAAAATTCAATTCTGTAAGACTTTAAAACACATACACACATCTTGCCTTATAGAATAAACATTGACTTTAATTATTCAGATCTCTAGAACTGCGTTTTATTTGTGTTAAATCCTCCAAACTCCAAAATGGCTTTTTTTTTTTTTTTAATCCAATGGTTGAAACTCTGCTAAATTTTATAGATATGTTCCATAAGGTTAAAGGACAGTTTCAGTACTTTAAATCTCTTAAGTCTGTGGAGATTTGTCAATGGGAGCTATTTTTGCTCCATTAGAATTTGTCCTAGAATAAGAAAGACAAGAACAAGACACTATGCCTTCATTCATTCTTGTTGCCCACTGCATTATTGATGTAAGGAAATAGTAAGGAAGAAGTGGCGAGTTAAATAGGGACGTATCAGTTGGTCCATTCTCTCACATAGCCTATCTTTCTGTCGACTTCCAGCATCAGTCTCCTACATTCAAAGGGTTTCAGAATTCTTTTCAAGGGCATGGTAACACTGGATAATTAAAAAAAATACTACCGCTATTCAGCACTTTTTGTAGACTTCTGGAGTCGCTGTACTTCTAGGAAGTCATTGGATAAATTGAATTATGTTCCATCTTGCAGACAAAGCAAATACATATTTTCATGCTGACAAAACCAGTTAGAATCGGTGATCTTCTGATGTCCAAAGAAGTACCTTTTTCTCCAGAGCCAGAACTTTTCTAGGGTCTGGAAATCACCCAGGTGTTAGTGATTTTAAATATCTTGCCCTTGATCCCAGCGATATAAGTTGTATAGCTAACTGGCTTGATAAAATCAAGGGTTACTATGTGGGGCTGCACTGTACGTAAACAAGAGATCACCACATTGAACGGGTGTTGAAAATCTAAAAATCAATGTTAGTCCAAAAAGCAACACAAATGGGGAAGGAAAGAGAATACAAAACAGGAATCTCCTCAGAACACACTTTTTCCTAAAAGACTTTTTTGACAAGGTGATTTAAATTGTAGAAGGCTGAATGAGGGTGTTTTGAAGAGGCTGCTGCCAGTTGTTGATCATCAGATGGGGTTGATGGAAGGTTGGCTGAGCCTCTGCCCTCCTTGAGTTCATTAGCATTCACACCATTCAGTGGCCACCCCTTGCACCAAAGACATTTTCTGAGCTTGCTAATTTTCATGAAAGCAAGTGGGGTCACTTTCCACCTTTTTTCTTCATCTCGTCAAGGCTGTTCCCTAGAGAGCTGAGAAGAAAGGCTCTTTCTTGTTGTCATCTGTGCAATTATCAGCTTTGAACATGATGGCAATTTGTTGTTGTTGTTGATTTCTTTTGTTATGCAAATGTACCAGCTCATTCTCTGAGTGTTGTGGTTTGTTTTTTTTTTTTTTTTTTCCCCACACACAGCATAAAAAGGAATATTACACATTTAATTTCATGTTATCATTTGTTTCCCTGTGAGATTTTTTCTAGCTATTTTTTGGTCTTCGGGCTAGTGAGAGCTAAGGAGTGACATTTTGAGTTCTGACGTTTTCACTTCTATTTACTTTTTACCATATCGGTGTGTTGTCAATAGGTCTTATGTGGCTCCTATAAAACCCATTCAGGAATTTAAATCTCCACTAAAACACAGAATTTATGATTCCTTTTATGATTTATGAGCATAGAAGCCTAAATTCTGCTTTTAAAAGTTTGCGTATATTCAAAGCAGTCAGCCTACATTCTATATGAGCTTTAAATTTGTGAGTGAACAACTAAAGAGAATAAAAGGAGGATGTAGACAGAGGCATAGGCTATGAGATTCAGAGCAGAATTCACATGCAAACTACTCCAGGGCTTTAAGATACCCTATCTCTGTGGTTCTTATTATGGTCCACCTCCTTTTTTTATCCTCTATTTTGCCCTTTGGGAAGGAAAGCGATACCTGAAATCAAGAAGCAGAAATCTTTTTTGAACACATAATCAAACATCACTGGTTCACTCACAAGTCAAAATCACTCACAAAGTTAAAATCTTCCCTAAGTGCGTTATTCAAAACTTACCAATCTGTAAAGCAGACTAGAAAACTACTCAAAACCAGACTTGTTAAAGATTCCTGTTCTTTTTCACATTCAGCAAATAATTATGGTTGCAGCATCTAATGTTTTTTAAATTTATTTTTAAAATGAAAGTGAGCAATAATTCTTATAAGGCTTGTCTGTAATAATGCGTAAAATATGGGAGACTGATGAGTACTTGGGTAGTATTTGTTTTTATTTTTGTTGTTGTTGTTTTTTGTCCTTTTTTTTTTTTCTTCTTTTTTCTTTTTTTAGTATTTTTTCACTATTTATTGCTCATCTTTCCTCTACATTTTGAAAACCAGCAAGTGGAACAGGGAAAACTCTTGCATTGTCTAGTCAATTAGTGGTAATTTGTACCTCTCAATGTCTGCAGATTCATATCTCTTGATTTACATGTTTGGAAGGATATTTGTTGGACATCAGTTTAATTCACTGGAACTCTTTGAAACAAATCTGAAAGTCTCCAGATAAATGAATGACTCTGGATTCACACTATCATAACAAAAGTAGAATGTGAATAAGAAATATATAAATAAAACAACAATAAAGGGTTAAAGATGTAACACAAATTCTTCCTATAGCCTGCATCTCATGGTCTGATGCTATTATCTTTGCATGTGTATGCAATCTTTCAGATTTTACATCAAAAATGGGACCCAGAAGTTACCTATTACACAGTAAAGTTATCTATTTATTGCACAATACTTTTTACTGACAGACTCTGTTGCAAATGATTTTATGCCTGGTGGGTTTTAAAGGAGTCCTCACAGATGATTATTGAGGTTCTGAGCAATGAATATGAGAGACGATGCATCAGAACGTGGCCAGTTTGAAAATATCTTCTACTGTAAGTATTAGTACTGTCTGTCGACAAGCATTGTAGTGTTTATAGCAGGCTTTATCCTCACTACAGATTTGACAACGTGCTGTTCGGAATTGAAATGGGTTTCTTGGAGCAACTGTGGCATATTCAGTTGGCATACATAATAGTCTGGCCTGTCTCCTAATCATGAATATCTGCAGACTAGAAGCATGTGGCATGCAGTCCTCTAAATTCCCTTCAAATTCTCAGCATTTGAGGCTCTTCCGAGAAACTATGCAAGAAGTGTGCATGGAACTGTCACATGGGCAGAAGGTGTCCTTGTGCTGCGTATTGCTAAATGAACCATTCTATGTGTGTTTTATTCTTAGCAGTGAGCAGCAGAGCCTATAAGGAAATGGATTTATTGTTTCATTCACAATATTTAGTGCATTTGTTTGCACTCTTTGTCCTTCATACCAATGGTTGGGGTTTTTTTTAATCTTTTTTTATTATTATTAATTTCTTGGACTGTCCACTTGGGAAGAGGTGCTAGAACTCAGAAGTTCACTTATTCTTTTCCCTGCAGAACTGCCAGTGCTGTGAATATGGATCACAAAGAGCTTCAAGGTAGTTTCACTCCTTGAGTGTAGCAATGGGGCATGATCCATGCGAAAAGCTTGTGCTTCTGGAGAGACAAATGCAAGGCATAAAGGGAGCACTGGCACATGAATCTTTGAGAGGAGTTCATAATAAAGATGTTTTGTAAAAAGAAAGTAATACAGAGGCCGCCTATAGTTGAGACAGCACAAGGTCAGAGGAATTCTTGTTTTCAGTGCATTGCAAGACTGCAACTATAGACAGACTTCCATTTGAGGAGTGGGTGCCTTGGACCACCCACTTGGTCATGAGCAGTGACTGATATCAAAATCTGTCCTCTTCCAGGATATAAAAGAGAAGCAGATAAACCACAGCCAGTATATACAGCCAAATATACTAAACGTATATTTTTGTTCTTTTCTGAATATCTTTTATTGCAATCGTGCTAAGGTTGACTTTTGCCCATAGCAAACCCTGATGAGAACCGAACTTATTGTCCCCTTTCTGCTGCAAGGAGTTCTAAGTAGGGCCTTTCTCTATACCTCCGACAGAATGAGGATGGTACTTTCTTTCCAGTACTCACAAAGGAGTAAATGAGGTCAGAATTTCACCCATTCATCATTTCTAGTCATTTGCACAGTGTATTCTGGTTACCAAAATAGGTTGTAATTTCTATCCTATTTTTAGATAAAGATTGCTCTAACATCGTAACCAGGTCTTCCTGGTGAATCTCTGCTTTGGATCTATAGACTCACTCTTCCACTAATGAGTTCTATCATAAAATGTCTTCACAAAGAACAAACTATTTCCATACCATCTGTCAATATCGTTTAGAGTCCAGCCCTTGCTGACTAGATTTATAAAAATGACAACTACATGTTGTCCCAAACTCTTGGATCATAGGAAGAAGTTGCCTCTGAGAAGGAACTTATATATATGTATATATATAATTTTATATATATAATTTTATATATATATATACAACATTCAGCATGATAAGCAGAGCCTCTTTTGAAATATTAATGCCATTGACCCACCTGGGATATAAAAGAAACAGAAGACAATGAGATAATGTTTCAGAAAACATATCCTCAATCAGAAGCCAGTCTAGATCACACTGATTAGTCATATAACCATAGACAAATAATTCACAAAAGCTTTGTCTTGCTCTGGGAAACAAGGAGTTTGTAAGAGGACTGTTGACTGAGTGTCCCAGGAGATAGTTGGTAGACCTTTGTCCCTGGAAATATCAGAGTGTAATAAAATATACTTACAAAATAATTTGTGGATAGACCTTACTATCTTACTATTTGGCTATGAACTAGCCAAATGCATATCACATGCAGACTGAGTTGTGCAGTTTTATTACCACAGTACTGAGCTTTTCATTGTATTCCCTGATTTTCAGTACAACTATTTAGCTTGAATTAAAACCCTAATCAAACATAGTTATATGACATTTGATTCAAAACTGGCATATAGTTCCTACCTTAGAATGGCGGGCACCAAAATGACATCTGACATCAAAGTAACATACAGAAGTAAGAGAATAAGAAATGCCCATTGAATTAGACTGATTCTTCTTCTGTCCCAGTGTTCAGTCTCCAACAGAATCAGTAAGACATCCCGTGAATTGTCGTTGACTTTTACTTTCCTCTCAAGATGCAGATGCCTCATTAAACCAATCATTTGGTTTGCTCTTTTTCTTGTATCTTCCCTAATTCCAGCATGTTTTTCCTGAGAGGTAGACGTCTAGAATGCATGCAGCACTCATGGTTTGGATGCACCACAGCTTTTAAGGAGAGGGAAAATAATCCTGTCTCATTATCCACATCTTTATTGCAGTCGCCAGTATCTTACTGGCTTTTTCAGTTGCCACTATACATTAAGACATGGATTTCAGACACCTGTCAGCAATGAAGACAAGATTTCTTAACTGAACTATAACTGGTAATTCTATGCTGATTAATGAGAACAATCAAAGATTGTTTTGTTGCTAGGTTTTATTTGTTCATTTGTTACTGATTTTTGTTTGCTTGTTTGTCTCCTAGTTGAACTACTGTAAGTTTCTCCATGTTGGAGCTCATTTATCAACCATTTAGTCATAGTTATATGAGATTTCTCTGAACTTTATTGCTAATATGAAGGCATTTTGCCTTTCTAGGAGATATTGTTACCATCTACAAAGTTGGATGCTCTTCTGCAGCAGGTCATGGATAGATATAATGAATAAAATTGCTTTCTTTTGAATTTTTTCTTGAAAGTCCTGTTCTCTTGGATTTTTCTTGCCTTTTAGCCATGTATTTAAAACTCCAGCGGACTACTAAGATAGGTTTTCTCTTTGCAGGAGCCATGCTGACTTTTTTCCCAACAGATATATAATTCATGTGCTCTATGATTGTGTTGTTTATTATAGACTCTGTCATCTTACCAGCGATGGAAGTCAGACTCACTAGTCTGTAGTTCCCAGGATTCTCCCTAGGGTCCTATACAATCTGAGTGAGGTCAATCTTTGATTACAAGTTATAGCCTGTCAGTATTAGTTTTGATGGCTGGGTTAGGAATCTCCTTCCATGAACTTTCTTGAATAGCTAGCAGCAGAAGCAGAGAGAGAAAAGTGCCTGAGAAGTGTACTTGCATTTGGAGAAAACTGATATTTTGCTCATCCCTAGTGGTTTTGAATGAATGAAATATATTAGCAATGACTTTATCATTTAAATAGTGTGAAACAAATGCAGTTTTGTGCCATGTAAAAGCTCAGGGCTGTAGGGGATAGGCGGTGGCAAGCATAAAACTCTCTCTTCCACTGAGAGGAGGCATCATGCAAGAATTTGTTCCAATGTTTTAATTTTGTAAAATAAGGTTGACATTCCTTACTCTATCTCTGCCTTAGAAATAACGTATCTATTTTTCATACTCTTAACACAAAAATCATCTTGGTAATAAGCAGATGTGAAATAATAATGAGTCTTTGCAATTGATTACTACTACAGGAGGAAGAGCCAGGACAGTCCAGTAAGACTGAGATGTACCAGTCACTTGTTAAGTACCTCATTTTGCTGATTCAAATGTCTCTGTAGTCAGGGTTGTTCGAACAGAATCAAATTTACTTGTAATGAGCCATACAGTGATTCTCTTGTCTTTTTTTTTCCTTTTCCTCTTGTCTTCACATTAATTTCTGCAAAAAAAGCACATCTGATTTTGTAATGAGCTAAGCAACTGTTTCTCAATTACACCAAATTTTACTACTCCTCAGTTGAAGTTTAAAGGCATGACAACTTTAATATTATCAAAGGTTCTCACAGTAAAATCTTTAGTAATTCTTCACTAGTTTCATAAAACTTTCAGTATCAAATTACTCTTTGCTAAGGAATCCCTTTTAGAATTGTTTCTAGAACACCGTAAACCCATGGTGATGAAGCTCTAATTGCACACAATGGCCAGCTGCAGATTGCCACAGAAAGGTAATATCTCTTGTATAGATTTGGTCATTCTGATGCACCTTTGCTAAGGTTTGTCTTGACAAGTGTGCTAAAACTAGCAAGTGGTGTTTGTATCTTTGGACTTATCTAGATGAACAGTAGGGTATGGGGAGTCTGAGGAGAGCAATGATGAGATAAGGTTCCCTTTGTTTCAGAATTTAAAGAGAAATGTTATGGGTTTTTTCCCTGTAAACTGTGTCCTTTGCAAAGCAGTTGCTTTGGGTCTCTCTTTTTGTTAGCCCTCCCTCTGTCTATCCATCACTCAGTATGTATCTTTTCCAGCCACCGATTCTCGTTTCAAAATCTCTCTCTGTTCTGCCCTCAGTCCCCTGCAGCGATATTTCCATATGTATGAAGGACACAACTTTATTCCTATAGTTTCTTGCTTTCCTGTGCTTTCTGAGAACTTTTTTCCTTGCTGAGGGACAAAGAAGCCTTTAAAGCATCCAGAAATGGTTACATATGAGCCTACACTTTGTGCTCAAACAATAAGTGTGTGTGTGAGAGGAGATGTGAAGTAATTCCATGTGATCATAGAGCAGAAAGAATATGTAATCATGTAAAAAGATGTCAGTGTGTCCTTGATTTGTGCCAAGGTCAATAGGGGCAACTGATATTATTTACTTAGATTTCAGCATATAACAAGCCATAGAGATTGACCTTCTGGTTGTGCAGCAGGTGGGCAGAAAATACGCAGAAATCTGTGCATTTAGGAATTGCCTTGTTCTCGTACAGAAGATCATGAACGGTAACAGTCGCAGATGAATTTCTCCTCCTCTCTCCACTAGATATCTTAATCCTGAGTTAAATGAGTTTCTTCCTGAAGCCAGTGTGAGTTATATTAGTTATAGACAGTGTTGTCTTGCACCTTTTCTGTTTATGGTGGAAAAGAACATTATCAACAACCCTGGTGCCTTATGTTGGTAATTTTTTATAGTGCCACCTACCTTCCCTTATGTTTATCCTAATATTAAACCTATCTTTGCTATGATAACAGTATGAGGTGAATACCAGACACTCCTGTAATTGGTAGTAGTGTGAGGACCTGATATTCAAGACCAAGGAAAGATGTTCTGGGCTGCAAAATCTTCCCAAACACCAGCAGGCACATTCATCATCTGTCCTGTGGCAGAAGCACTGGCATGAATCTCCACAGCTGGCTGAATGTCACGCTGTATTTAGTTATGCTGGGCCTAAAATTGGTTTTCAACACACTTCTGTGAATCATGGGCAGCTGGAGAATCAAAAGTTTCTGTTGGCAAAGAAACCTGAGTTTCAAATCATTTTTGTTTATTTATTGGAGGACTAAATCCAGCAGAGACCTGAGTTCTCTAAATTGCAGCTTGAGATACATTTTGAAATCGTTTATACCATCTCTCTGATGACCTCTCCCCTTTCTGGGACTGAAAGGGAGTCAGTGGCCAATATGAGTACCTGTTTTGTTCTAGATGGAAATTAAAATCCTGTGAAGCTGCCACAGTGGGAGGCATTTGTCAGTGGAAATACAGTATAAGAATATGGCATTTTGCTGTTCCTGGGCACATAGCCCCACTCAAGTGTCACAGGAATAACCAGTGCAACGGGGTGAAATTCATATCTCTCAGCATATGCTGAATAATGAGAGAGAAGATTCCTGTGGATTCTCTATACTAACAGTTAGGTATGACCTGTCAGAGCTCAGATGATACATCCAGTACAGCTGAGCTCACCTGGCTTTTCACTGCTGAGATTGCTTCTAGAATATGACAGAAACTTTCACCACTACGGCCCTATTTCAGACCTTCTCTGTGGATGTCTGTCAACTCCCTGTATGGCCATACAGGTTGTTTTTAAGACCTTTGTAGTCATTGATGACCATTTTGACCTTATTTAAGTTATTCTTCTTTTCAGATTTTCCTTCTTTTCATTTTCATTTCTTCTTCATTTCTGCTGGAGTCATTGCTCCTTTGTTTTAATTAAGTTTGTGCAGTCTATCAATAGTCTAGAGATGGGATCTTTCAAAAACCTCTTATAGAGTACAAGTTTGTAGCAAATCATTCATTGTAGAAATATATACAAAGTTACAAACTATGCCCAAAGGAACTGTCAATTTGACGCTTTTCTCTTCCTCTATAACCCAAGAAGGAGGTATCTTCTTGATGCAGTTCATGTCCAGAAGAGCTCTGACCTTTCTGCACATTTTCTC
Source organism: Centrocercus urophasianus (assembly GCF_019232065.1). Classification (NCBI taxonomy): domain Eukaryota; kingdom Metazoa; phylum Chordata; class Aves; order Galliformes; family Phasianidae; genus Centrocercus; species Centrocercus urophasianus. The sequence goes on along the minus strand of NW_024884922.1, from coordinate 1,838,803 downwards.
AGCCAAATACACGGAGGGAGATAGCCTTTATAGCAGAAAAGCCTGTGGTTTGTAAGCAGTGCAGTAAGGTACGTGATCAGGAAGAGAAAAGAGTGTAGACGTTATTTAAGTTCTTGTCAAAATGTGAGAGAAGAGATGAGATGCAATTATGGCTGAACCTTGAATAACGTGGGAACAGAAACTGGTAGCATCTCTGAGCATCTTTAATTGTTTTGGCTTTTAGAGCTAGGATGTTGACCCTTTTAGGACAATACTTCTGAGGAGATTTTCAGTGTTTTGAACTCCTCATCAAGCTGAAAGCAATGTGAAAGCAGTGAATTGCCTTAGTTGTCTGGTATTTGCATGCAAATTATTGTCAAGACACATAAAATTCTCAGAAAATATCTGTAATGGAAAGTGAGAGGAAAAGTTGGGAAGTCAATACTAGAAAAGGTGTCTCAGACTTGAATATGACAGTAGTTGTGAGTATGAAGCAAATGTCTTGGTTGATAGTCTGGTCTAAATCTTGTATTATTTTTGTTACTCAAGCATAGATATACCAACTCCACTTCCTCATTTAACTCTTTAAATGTGTCATGAGAAAACAACTCTTTGGCTGCACCAGTGCCAGACAAGCAGAGATGGGTCATCAATGATCGGGTATCAGAAAGGATGAAGGCAGTCATTTTCTGCCCCTTTTCACTCCTCACTTCTATATTCCTGAAAGTATTCACTCAGGCGTAGTTCTAGTTAAGTTCAGTATACTTTCAGTAGCTAAAGAGAGGCTGTAAGAAATAAAGGGATAGAGTGTTTAACAGTGTCTGTCCTGATAGGGCAAGGGGAAATGATTTCAAACTACAAGAGGGGAGATCTAATTAATATTCTATAATTTAATATTAACAATACTACTATATAATATTATGAAATAATATAATAGATTGAATGAGTGAGGAGGCACTTAAACAGGTTGCCCGGAGAGTTGGTGGATGCCCCATCCCTGAAGACATTCAAAGTCAGAGTGGACCCAGTGCTGAGCAGCTGATGGAGCTGTAGGTGTCCCTGTTCATTGCAGGGTAGTTGGACTAAATGACCTTAAAAGGTCTCTTTCAATTCAAATGATTCTATGATTTAGTGATTCTGTTAGGACTTATGTAGGACAGCCAGGAGTCAAAGGGATGTTGCTCGTTTACAGCACTGCAAACAGAATGAGTGTCTCTTTCCCTACATGCTTTTCTGAGCATTCATTTTTTCTCTTAATTTTCTTTCTTCCGTTTTTTCTCTTTTCAAGAAAAATGGAGAAGCACACTGAACATATCTTCAAGGGATACATGTTAGGAGAAATACTGAGTCTGACACTTCTCTACCTCATATCTTAGGTAATTACATATCCATTTGCAATGCAGGAGAGTATAAGGTAAAAGGGTAACAATGATCAGTTTAGTTTGGAGTATACAGGATAATAAGTGAAACTGAGCCTTCTGTTAATTTGAGGGAAAACTGCAAGATCTCATCCAGGAAACTTACCATTTACTTCATCTCTCCAGCAGGTACTTCCCTACATGACAATCTTAGGTCTGAGAAGACTAGATAATTTTCAAGCCTAAAAACCATCTTCTTCTTCTTGCAGCAAAAAATTGTACGGCAACTTAAAGCATTTATGTACAACCTGAGAATGCCCCAATGTTTCCTGACAGCTGACAAACTAAAAAGGACGAGGCTGTCAAATGCAAAGAATGGGTCCCCTCCTTTTGGCTGCTGTCCCTCTGGTCTATTCAATTAGGATTGATCAAGCTGTGTCAAAGGTCCCTCCTCTGTTTCAGTGGTCACCAAGAGCTTTCATGATGAGTAATGATACACTATCCTTAAAAAAAAAGGCGGGGGGGGGGG
>NW_024884922.1:1808630-1836837 GCF_019232065.1 Centrocercus urophasianus | reverse complement strand
AGGGAGAATGGGAGGTGGGAAAGGAATAGAGAGGATAATACAAGGATTTCTTTTTCTCTTTTCCTACTTCTATCCTTATGTTCCAATTAGCCACATTAACTTTATGACCTACTAAATGAAATTCATCTAATTGTCATTGTTCAATGATACATCAGCCTTCTCTGCCTCCCAACATCTGCCCCTCAACTAAAAAAAAAAAAAAAAAATACACATACACAATGGAAAAGAGATGGAAAAGAATTTTTATTCTTCCTCTGGAGAATACTAAAATATTTGAATCCAAATACAGATAGTGAAGGTGAATTTGCAAATACTACTGGTAAGAAATATGTATTCATTGTGTATCTCACATAGATTTAAAAACTGCTGGACTGTTCTGTCCAAGGTCTTAGATTAGAACTGGTGCTAGAGGATGATCCAATCATCTGTCAGCTGTTCCTTGGTCTCTTTAATACAGTCTTTCAGGTACCATTTACACTTGATACGTCGTAATATTCTTTTTGAGTACATATTAAGGTTTTAGACCGTGGCAGCACCTTCCAGATTTTTGTCACTTGTCAATATTAAAATTGAGTTTGAGTTGTAACAGATATTTCCCAGATGTTAAATTAGACCAACACCAGAAAGACTGAGTGATCTCTGCAGAGAAACTTAGATGAAAGTGACAGGATAACACTGTGAACTGAATATGAATTTATGGAGATAATTATCATTATTGCAACAACAATATAAAAATTGTTCCATGCCATTATCTTAGAAGCTGGACAAAGGCTGCCAAGGGCTTGAAGCAAACATTACTCACAGAAGTTAGTCCTCTATCTAAGTTTAATCCTTTATTTATATTCAAGGGTTAATTTTCTCCTAAAACTAGAATATTTAAATAAGGTAATAGGGAGATCTTGAGAGACTTAAAAAACAAATAGTGCATGAGCTAAAATCTGTTAGAATAACACAGCTCTAGGAACTAATTCTTCAAAATTGCAAAGAACTTCCTGATTTTTCCATCCTGAACTCGTATCTGGAATAGATCATAAGCGCCTCTTGCTCTTTCTTAAGAATAAATCAGTAGCTTGGGCAAGAGAGAGTTTCAGTCACAACATGTCAGAAGTTAATTAGGAAAGACTACCACTGATCTAAAAATGCCTGAGCCAGTGTTCACATCCTGACATTTAGATCAGTCCTTAGCACTAGATAAACCAGCGGATCTCTTAGTATGGTCATACTTACATGGCAATGGCATTGGCTGTGATATTCAGCTATTTCAGTTCAAAGAAGGTTATGATACCTGCTGTCAGGATTTGTCCTTTCTCTCACCTGAATGTGGAATCTCACATCTATTGCCACAAAGTTTTCTGTGATCACTTCTTTTGTAAGACTTAGTATCTTTCCAAAAAGGCCAAATGGTGACTTCCCATCTTCCTAAGAAACTCAGTGGTGACTTACTCTACCTTTCCTCTGAGAGTGAAAATATGCTCCTAGATGCAAGAAAATCAAGAGTATTAGAAATATGAGTGAAATTAAAATGAAGTAGTATTCTGATCTATAACTACACAGAATGGAGTGCCATTTATCTTGTGCCTTTGTATGGAAGGATCCTAAAGCATGATGGAAGCACTACAACTTTAGTCTCATAACCTTAAGGTATGACTAATTATAATTGTTCAGTGCATGAGAAACAGAGGCAGGGACAGGCAGAACTAATCAAGGTTCACAGAGGGAAAAGAAGGGTCATGGTAATTTTGATAATCAAAGGCTAAAAAGGATTGTGTCCCAAGAAGGTGAGGGGCAGAGACAGCCACTTAATTACATACTTACCATATCTTCACTAAAATCGCTTACTGTAATTGTTACCAGGCTCCTACAAGATATGAAAACCATCATAGTGAAAATATGTCATTACAGTATATCATCAGAGTTAAAGACCTTGTCTTGAAGTTTAAATCACTTTTTCCTGATGTTGAAATGTAGTTCACTGGCATCAAAAGCAAATTACAGAATCCATGCTAAGAAGATTTTCCACCATGATTAACACTGACTTGTCAAGGAAACAGAAATGCCAGCCCCACCAGTGGGAGCTGAGGAGGTGGTGTTGCAAGGCAAACAGGTTTTGGGAGCAGTGAGAAGTTGGGGATTAAGAGAAAGGAAGAGGAGGAGAAGACACTGGTATGGAAGTACAACATATAAAAAAAAAGAAAGTGAGGAACAAGATGTCCAGAAGCATTAACAGCTGAGGAGTGGGAGGAGAAGCAGAGACAGAGGGGAAGGAATTGAGCTAAACTATATGGTCACAAACAATATTGTCACCAGTGAAGTTAACCACCACCCTGGTGAGAGACAGCAACCAGCCAGCCATGCTATTATTGCACAGCAGACACCAAATGAAAGGTCTGATCTGAAGGAATTGGTACAACCCAGTGGTGATTCAAAAAATAATGTCATGACTTGTTAGCTCACGACTATGTGGCAGCCCTCTGAATAAATTAGATACCAGGCCAAAAAGGACATTGCACTTTAAGAAAGCAGGCATTTCAAGAAACAATGATCAGAAACTAAAATTAGACAAATTTAAATTATTTTTAATTTGTGAGCATCACTGACAACTAACAAAAGAAGTGCCCTATTTTCAGTCAATTAGTTTCTTCAAAAAGAGTATATTTTGGAAGATAAATTTCAATTTAAAAAATCTGTACTTCATAAAGAGCTAATGGGGAAATTCACTACCTTTGTGCTTTGTAAAGGGTCAGAGAAAAGAAATGATAGAGAACTGTTGACATTGGTGCTATGTCTGTCACTGATGGAGATCTGGGACAAAACCAGGCTGGTCTGATTTTATTAAGTAAATTTGGCAAGAAGCACCTGAAGGATTTACAGTTGCTGCACTTGATCTAAAGCTCTTCAGATTTTCTGAATGAATGCACTTACTTGCTGGAAACATAATTGTTTTGAAGGGTATGGGGAGAGCATCAGGCCTTGATGGCATCTCAAAATCTTGTCGATCATATATCCAGCTCAGTTTATTTTCAATTACAGTTGATACATTCCATCTGAAGGTCTAAGTTATATTTATGTCTGTTACATGACTACTACCTAGAGAAATAAGCTAACTACTGCCTGTATTACAGGGGCAGCCCGATGGCTCACCTTTCCTAGGCAAATGAATAAACAGACAAAACTAAGTAGCTTTCATGGTAGGTAATGCTCCTAAGCTAGGCGTAGTTTTCCATTTCTACATATCGTGGCTCTGCAGTATGAGTTCCTATAAAATGTACATTATAAAACTGTGTAGAGAAGTCAAGATTTCTAATCTTTACTGCTGAGAATCAACTTTTCTTTGCACACAGAGAAACCCATTCCTCTCTCTCTGGAAATTAGAATATATAGTAGAAATGCGCCAAGTCTCGCTGTTTAATGGCAAATTGGCTTGGGGCACCAGCAGTTCTAGTTGTCAAATCATTAAGTGAGCTTCTACCAATGCATCCTTCACAGCCAACCTGTAAACAAACTGATAAAGGTGGGATTCAAAGTTACGAAGTCCCATCTTCACTTTCAAAAAATAATATCTCCTTCGAGTATGATGTATGATTTTCAGGCAGAAGACAAAAGGCTGTGACTGGAGAAAGCAGAGAATAATTTTACTATCTAAAACAATCCACTTTTCTGCTGACTGCCCCTTCTCAGGGACTGAAGTCCATTAGGAATTTGGTTTGATGAGGAGTGGTTAGATTTGTTAAAGCTTCTGCAATAAGCAAGGAAGGGGGAAAAAGAGAAATGGTATGTGTTCCAGGGGCCAGGATGGCAGAGATATTTGTGGCACTGGCAATATTGATCCTGAGGCAGAAGTACCCCTCAGAATTCCCAGGTTACTATCTTTCCCCATCCTCATACCCCATTAATCCATAACCCAATTAAGCAATAAGCTCTCTCCTTGAATCACAGGCTTGCATCTGCTGCAGATCAACAAAAAATACAGACAAGGGTGTTGGAGGGGAGGGGGGAGTGATCACTTGAAGGGAAGCGTGGCATGTGCTCACCTGCCTGCAGCTGCTGTGGATCACAGCCCATGTGCAGACCAGCAGATGCTGTGAATGGCTGGTACCAGTCTTGATGGTTGTCCAGGCCTTTGATGACATGGTTTGATGATAATGGCTGTTAGAAGGTGATTATGAAGTCACTCGAAGAGCTAATTTCTTCTCTGAAGATGTTGTCTCTTACGAAGAACAGAGTGCAGTGAAAGAGAGAAATTCTGGGAAGGCATTGCTGTAGGTGACTATTTCCCGGTGGGAACTGATTTTCCCTTCCATGGTCCAAGAATACTGTGTTTCAGTTACTGCTATGGATGCCTAACATAAACACTATGACTTACGCAAATGTAAGTTCAGAGGAGCACTGAATAGTTGGGAGAACCAGAATTGGACTTCCAGATTCCCATTACCTCTGCAGTTGACAGAAATGTGTGGATTCCCTTTAGTCATCTGAAATAATACACTTAACATTACCTACATTTATGGTATGCCAACAGTTTTAGCATGGAATCAGTTGTCATCTGGGAGAAATACATTGCTCTTTATTGGTTACAGCGTCGATTTGAAGGACTATGTTAGAAAGCAGACTTAAAATTTGGGTAGCTTAAGGTTGTTTAGACACTCTTTCCTGTCTTCTCTGGACATAGTACTTGATCTTGTATTAAAAAACAAACAAACAAACAAACAAACAAAAAAAGACTTACTCATCTTCTTTTCTCCACACAGGAGGTTCATAATAAAAGTGGCATTAGAATTTTGTTACTAGGTTAAGGAATTTCATAACCAAAGTTAACGGTGAAGCTACCACAATGTGTGAGCCACATGTGTATAAGATAAATAGCTGAAACTGCCTGTAGAGGTACTAACTCCCACCATTGTTAAAGTCATTGCCTATACAGAAAATACTTGCAGGTATATTCAGCAAGAAGCATGTGAAAAGTTGAATCATTGTAAAGATTACTAGCATAGGTACAGTCAATGAGGGATCACAGAGTTATGAAAGATGATGCACAAGACATTTTTTTATATCATACCTTGCATATCACAGATGCTCAACAACATGCAGTCTTTGATGATGATTTGTGACCTGTTTGAAAGGACTTTCTTATTTACAGCAGCAAAAAGTTTTGCGCCCTCCTGTAGCCTTCTATACATTTTTTAATTAAACTGCGCCAAAGAGCTATCCAGCTTCTCAGAAATATGAAGTTGAACTGTCGGTGCCTTTTTGTTTGATCTTTTCTTATACGCCTTTGAAATATTGTAAATAATATGATTAATTGTGAGAGGATGTTTTTAGCATGCAGATTTATCCCTTCCTTCTCTAGTCAACTCTGTCTATGTCAAGGAAAAAACTGATTTTCAAGAAGCTTCTTCTTTTACAAGAAGATCAAATTACGGTGGATGAAATATGAGGAATAATTAAATAAGTGTCATATGAGCAGTGTAAGTTTAAATTAGAAAAAAAAAATTCCATTGTAATAAAGTTCTGGCTATAAGTTTCAGAAATAATATATTTTTGTAGACTTATAATTCTTTATTCGTGCAGTATCCCTGAGAACCTGAGTATCTCTGTAAAAAGGAAAGGTGTCTGTTCGTAGACAAGCAAAGAGAGGGAAGCAAAACAAACAAAAATAACCAAAGCTCAACAGACCAACTGCCCTGTAAATGTGGCACCATTTTTAGAAATAAAAAATAAATGATGTCCTACTTCCTGGGTATGCAAATCTGCTAAGTCAAGGTAGTTTGACACGAGAAGGAGATAAGTATGAAACTATGGGTTTGTCTTACCCACAGCATGTCTATGCTACCATAGATGAGAGTGTTTCTCACACAACCCAAAAAGAAAGGTTAAAGATGAACAGATTTTGGGAGAACCAGACTGTTTTTACAGATAGCTTAAGATCTGAACCTGTTTATACCATTGTTTAAAATGTGGCAGAGCACATTCTGAAAGTTTTCAACATCATACAGTACATTTTTTAGCCAGGTCCCCATGGTTATCTGGTTTTACCTGCCTCAGAAATAGAACGTAAAATAGGCTTTTCTAATGGCAGGCTGGCGTTTTATACACCATCCAAGCTCCAAAAGTCATTGGTACAAACATGAATTTTGCTGTAGTGAACCTGAGCTGTACTCAATGGTCTTACAAATCTTGTGCATGTGTGTACATGTACATACTTACTCATTAGTTATGGAGGTGTGTCAGTTGTTCATGGAAAATTTATTGCAGTCAAAGATGGCTGAACTAAGTGTAAACAAACAAACAAACAAACAAACAAGCAAACCTGTTGGTGTTTTCTGCACATAATAAAGAGAATTGGAAATAGGAGAATGGCCAAGTTTCTTTAGGCATCCAGGCAGCAGTCAAGTCTGTAGCTTTTGGGATGAGTCTCTACATTTCACACAATGAGTATTTTTCTCCTTGTTATTCTCACAAATTCTTTTGGTGATTAAAAAAGTAGTTTAAAAAGAAAAAAAAAAAAAAAGATGTTAAGCTTATTATTCTTTGTTCCCTTCTTATTATCTGTGATAGCAGTTATTTAAAGATTGTTGTCATTTTCAGCTGGCATATGTTGACTGCTATAGGTTGCTACTGAGAGAGGATCTAAAGTGACTGTACCCCAGTTTGCAAGTGTACTGCCACTGTACAAGCACACCATACAGGTGTAGTATTGCCAGGAGTAAGTGTCACGAGTACCTCTTATTAGTGTTTATTATCATAACTGCTCATTGTATTGCCCATTATGTTAATGAATTAGAACAACAGACCTAAATGTTTGTTGTTGTATAAAGCTCATTAGTCTCCGAGAGGAACTCAATGCAACATGAAGGTTGAGGAGCTGGGATGTAGGAATATTACCAATTAAGTCCTATATGAACATGCAATTAGGTAGGATGACATGGTTGATTTACATTGCTTTATGGTTAAGCAGGATAAACAGCATAGCACTAAAAACTAGCAACCTGCTCCCCCTTTGCTCATCCCCATCCTGCTGGAACCTATTCTTATGGTCTCAGTGGGAGAGCAGCACACACGAGAACAGCCAGGCAAGGTTACAGTGCTATCCTGAAACACATTTAATTCTCTGTCAAGCTAAGAAGATGGGAACAGAATGTGTTCATGGTAAGGAACTTGCTACTTTAGTTTCTCAAGCCCTTCTCATTGGTTTTAGTCTTCGTGGGTCATCCTTCCTCAGTACCTCATGCAAGTTTTCCATGATTGTCAGTTTATGAAATTATTTGCATTTTTTATATTGTTTCTTCAAATGGAGAGTTGGTTTTAACTCAGATTTCTCTATAACTCCTTTTCTTCTCTGAGAGAATGTGAAATGATTTCAGTCTATTATGCTGCACACCTCTAGATACGTAAGCATGTACCATTGGTCATGCTTTCTGTTGCATTACATCATCCTTCCATAGCTCCTTTGATTCTAAATACATATTTATGTCTTTGCATATATTTATTGGAACTGTGGGGAGATGCAATTGAAAGGCACTTTCAGAAGTGCCCCGTTACCCCCAGCTTCTCAGTCATAAATTGTTACCTCCCAGCTGAGGCTTGGTAACTGATCATATGAGCACTCCTCATTGTTTCAGAGCAAGGTAAAATGTCAATAATGAATTAAACCATGGAATCAGCAACCATTAAATAGCAGAATGTTTGGAGTTGTTTTTTTTTTTTTTTTTTTTTTTTTTTTTTTTTTTTTTTCTTTTTTTTTTTAATTCTGTGAAAGGCATTTTATTTCCAGAATTAGAGGTTACACACACAGGTAGAATTCCAACAGGAGAGAGAAGAGTGCCACTGAAAGACACACACAGCTGATCAGCAATACCTTGCTTCTGTGAGAAGCACCTGTCTCACAAATGTGTCTTTCAAAAAGCCACATCTCCTTGCTCTTCTCACTAGCTTCATGCCATCTTTGGCACTCACACAACGAGTTGTTGAACTCTGTTTTCAATGGTGCTGGCTTGGCTCTGAAACAAAGCAGGAAAGACTTTGAGGTACAACTGAGAGTTAATTTAAGATGCTGTCTCTTACCAACTGAAACACTGCAGACTCAAACCTTAGCTATTCACAGGGCTTGAGTTAGCAATACTTTTTTTCCAGCATTCTGGCTAATCTAATTAAATGATGTCTTGCTGCATACCAGGATGCTTATTTTTTAGATATCCAGTGGCTGAAAAATCTAGGTTACACTTTAACTGTATTGATCAGGACAATATCAACATGCCCTGAGAGTGGGTGACTACACATTTTTTTGCCCCTAAGTGTTCGTGTGTATGCAGCATTAATGCACCATTTGCTGCTTCAACTGCATGGTGTTCCAGGGCTTTTCCATTCCATCCGTTTGTTAAAATTGGGATAGGGGAAACCATGTTCTGTCTTGTTCTAAATCACTGATGAATATTACAGTTCCCTCATAGGCTTTTTTCCTCTATTCAGCACAAAGAACTTTACAGCCCCCATTGTCTTGTTTGAAAGTTTTGTCATTTCTGCAGAAATAATGATTTTTTTTAATTTATTTTTTTTAAGAAGAAAATATTGGAAACATAAATGGAGAAAAGAGTCTGCTTTAGAAGCCAAAGTAGCAACTGGGTTGAAAATGGAGTAAAGACTTAAAAAGAAACTGTAGAGGCACAGTATGTCATTTTTGAATGGAAGGGAGAAGTGGGTGTTAAGGGGAGATCAGAAGTATCTTTTGTTTTTGAAAGAAAACTAAAGCTAGGAGTGAGGGGAGGGGGAAGCTGCAGTTGTACGAAAGAAGAAAGAGTTGAAAAGCAGAGTGACAGCCAGCCCTGATCTGATATGGTGCTCAGAGTCCCTTCCAGCATCTTTAGTGGAACTAGCCTGGAGGCAGGGAAGCAGGGCCTGACAGGAAGCAGTTGTACAGAGTTCACCTCCCTACATTTGGCACATACAGTATTTCAGGGAGGATTTCTAAAAATCTTTGTACTTCTCTGCCTGTCACTTGCACAAGATCCTACATGAGAATTATATTGATATCCGGTTTGGGATCGTCATTGTTAGCACCCGCCCCATAGAGCCTATCTCAGTGCCAATCCTGAAGCATTCTGCATTATGGTCTAGTCCTTTTCTCCCAAAATGCTCATGCAGGTTTAACACAAACATGATATGATGTGAAACGTCAAGAGTAGGATGACTCAAGAGCACTCCATTAGAAACTTCTTGCGTGTTTTACACCAGACAGGTTACTTCAACTTCACTCTAAGCTCTGTTGGGACTCCCTAGATCCAGCATCCAAGCTGGATCCAAACAAGTGAGACACCATTATAAGATCCATAAGAAACTTAAAATGTTCCAAAATCCCTTGCACTGTTCTCTGCTTTACGCAGGAGTTTTCCAGTGCGCAGAGGCACGAATGGAGACACTGTTAACCTGATGCTTTATGCAAAGGAGGTAATGGCAAGTGAGAAGGAGGACTATTACTTGGAAAGAATAAGGATATCCTTTTCTATTTTCAACTTCCACCAAGGCTTTGCTGGAAGGAGTTTTCCAATCTGTGTAGATGCTAGATCAACTGTCCTTATTCCATCTGTCTGTGCTGTTTTCTCTTGATTGAATGGACTGCAGGTGAGAAACCTCTAATGTGGGCTGATGAAAGTAGAGCTGGCACTCCACAGCAATGGGAGAAAGCTGGCAGGTTTGATTTTTCAAACTTGTCTGAGAACATCTTTCCACTCTAATTTTTAACCTTCAGTTTCAAAGACAGGAAAATGACAAGAAGGATGGTATAAAGATGCTTAAGCGTTAATTCTGCACTAGTGATCTTCACAAGCATAAACTCCATGGAAGTTATTTACTTTTAAAGCAAAGGGTTTTTTACTGTTTAAAACAAGTTTTAAATCAAAATGTGTCTTCTGCTCTGATGCATGTACACAAAGAAAGAGGAAATCCTTTTTAAAAAGTAGTCATTTTCCCCCATTCTTGTTACTTCTAGAAGACATCACAGCATCATTCTGTATAGAAAGGGGCATTTCCTTGTTCCATCTCATCTGGATTTGAAACTGGCATATCTGCCAACAGTCTTTGATTTCAGACATTTGCGTTCTCAGAAATCTGCTATGAAACATTTTGAACCTGGCTTTTATCTGCTGTCATCTTTTCCTAGTTGTTGTCAGTCATTTGGCATTGGTAAAGCTTAAGTCTTACATTTGTCATGCTAAAGATCTTGAATCAATAGCTGATCCACAAGGCTGTTCCTGTTGAGAGACTGATCTTCAGTTTTCTAGACAATAAGCTCCAAGGAAAGTATAACTAAGACTGATTTGGACTGGAGTCAAGCTATTTGCAAAGTCTGATTAATTATCATGAAGGAGGAGGAGCGAGGTAATCATTGCCATGTGCTTCCCAGAAAATTTTATGTGAAAGAAGATTGAAAGGAGTGTCAAGAGAGTCCTGAGCAATGAAAGGCTGCAGCCTTTGAACTCTAAGATTTCATATTTCCTGGAGGTCAGGATCGTTTGAGCTAGAGGTGGATCCCATATGGGCTTGTGGCTTAATTTCAGCCCACCTAGCTTTATACAATTACCTGAGAAACTTACAGCATTTGCCTAATAACCACAGACTGCTAAAGGTGGGAGGGGGGAACTTCCAAAGGGAATACAACCACTAAATATTTGAATTGCTTATTTCTTTTTCCCCACTGACTATATTGAGAGATTAGGATGGCTGAACTCCAAGCTTTGGCATCTTAGCTAAATACCTGAAGTTACACGGAATATCTGGGCCACTGTCCAATTAAATCACTCTTGAACTTAGATGGATTTTACCCTGATTGTAATTCAGAGCCAGGACCACTTCCAAATCACAATTCTGTATGAATTGCATGGCAAAGCACAGGGTGGTTTCCTGAGCTGAGATGAACAGCAGTATCTTCTGTGATATGTACCAGTGAGGCAAGAATCCCTTTTAGTCACAGGACTCATACACCAGTAGTGAAGTAGAACAGCTTAGAAAGCAAAGGTTGACTTCTTCAAAACCAAACTAACGGTGAACAAACTCACTGCCTTAATGCATACCGATTAAAAGGAAATCAGGATGGGTAATTAACTTTTCTTTCAAGTGTTTGTACAATTCACTTTCCCTCTGTTACATTTCCTGAGCACTCCTAGTGCTAAGCTCTGAAGATGTTGAATAATGGCTTAAACCACTGAGTTAAAAGTTTATACTCTTAAAAGATCTCTTCTCCCATTCAATCCATTTCACATACTGCCCTGCACCAAGCAGTACAATAAAATGAACTATAACCATAAATCTATGGATGTTTTAATGTACCTCATTCATAGTTTCTCAGGCTAATGATATGAGTCAGACTGCAGAACAGGGGAGTTGTTACATTTATGTTGCTAAATCTTCAGTCTTACCTCTATGGCTTCTTTCAGTCCTCTATTCTCTTTCCAGTACAGCTTACTGATCTATTTTCTGTTTATTTTTCAAATATGGGCTTTCTGCCTCCCACACCATCCAGCATCCCACCCACCTCCCCTCCCGCTCTGACTTTCCCAAAGCAAATAGTGCATTCAGATCGAACCAGATTGACAGGTGTGTGACAGATGGATGGACAGAAAACTGGATCGGTCCAAACTCCTTGGCACTTGAAAAATTGACAACACAACCAAAGCAGCGTAACGGGGAGAGATAGATTGGCAAATGGAATAAATGGTCCCCAGAAAGTTTGCGATTAATCTTTGCCCTGTCAAGTAATGGCCTGATAATGCAGGAATTTAATGGAAACGACTTCTGCTAGTTCAGAGGCATCCATTAGTGTGGAGTAAAGCAGGAGACAGTAATAGTCATTGTTCCCTTTCCTAGCTTTTGCAAATGAGAGGAGACTATTAAAGTTGTCCCATCTCTATCCCAGCCTCATTCTCCCAAATGGCAAGTTCACACCTTTCTACTCTTCTCCTCTTAAGGGACATCATTCATGAGTTTCAAGCTTCCCTCCTAGAGATATGCAGTTATCTTTGATCCAATACTCACTTTTGCTCTCCAGCATGAACTATATACTACCTACTGAAGTCAGCACTGAAAGGGAGAGAACGTTAGCTAAAAACAAACACCTTTCAGAAAATTATGCACTCTCACTTGATGCACTCTCACTTCTGCCTTGAGAAAGACAGATTTTCCCATTTTTGTGCATCATTTAGTCCTGCCTCAATTTCCCTTTTATAATTTCTAGGCTATTATCTTTTAATAGCTCACAGTGGATGGTTCTGCTGGGCAAGCCCAGAATGAACATTTGGGCCAGAACAAATACTGACCCTGTGTAAGAATAGATAATGACTTTTTCCATGAAACTCTTACTGTAAGGACATCCCAATCTTTAATCATCATGCTCAATACTTGGTGATAGACTTGTGAATTTGTCTAATCTGTCTTTCTGAAGTTTGTTTCTGCTGTACCATGCAAAGGGGAAAAAAAAAAAAAAGAAAAAAACCACAACCTCAATATGCTTGTCTGCTCACTTCATTAGCTTCAAGTATTCAGAGCAGGTGGTGGCACTTTTGTCTTCAGCCCTCCGATTCCAGCCAGGGGCTCATTACCCATGATGTCAGGAAGGAGCTGTTGGACAAAAGAATCCAAAGCAACAGCAGGCAGATGTGTTGCATCAGAGTGGTGGTCTCTGCACTCCAAGCATCTTGCTATTGACTGAGATAATCCAGGCCTAAGTGACATGACTAACTGAGTCACCTTCATGTTGGCAAGGAGGGGACTGGCTGGGGAGCAAAGAGGGGAGCCCAAGTGCTCAGTCACATCAGTGCAGCTGCAGCTCTGGGGGAGGGAGGATGCAGGGGGGCGGAAGGAAGCTCATTATGACTGATAAATAGAGGGCTCCCGTTGTCAGCAATGTCATTGTGTTCACCTTTTTCACAGTCCCCTCTTTCCAGCTGTGTAATTAATTAATGGATTGGAAGTGCTTAGTTTCTAGTGATCTACAGGTTGACCTTGCACCTTCCCCTGCATGTCTGGGATTGATGTCAGTGGGTCCAACTTCGGCCAAAGCAATCTCCCTCTTTACTGTCTCGCTATCAGCCCTTGAGATGGCAATAGTGAGTCCTGTGTTTTTCTCTGTATGCTCCTTTTCATAGTGCTAAGTAAAAGCAAGCAACATCTTTATGTTTTGATCAGATTTTTATACTAGCTTTGCCCTAGGAAAAATGTTGACTTAAGGTCTCTGTAAATGTGGAACTAGTAAATCAAAAGCTAGAACTGAGATCACAGCTACTCTGTCTCTTAAGGGATCATAACATCAGCTGATTTTGGCCTGTTCAAAATTGTTCTTATAAATCCAACACAGCTTTTCAAGTTCTTCTGCAGACTGTGATGAGAAGAGTGCCCCCATCTTCCTCCCTGCTACAGGTATCTGTCTCAGAATGGGATTAATCTTCTCCAGGAGAGATATTTTTCCTTACTTAAGGTAGAAAGAGTGTATATAAGCCGGTTTAAGTAGATGCCTGATGTTGAGGTAGCTGAAATTAGGAAACATGTTTCATCCTCATTATCTCTGCTTTATACTTACAAGTGAAACTTAGAAGATCCATTACTCCACCATTTGTTTTTATCTTTATGCATATGTGCAAACTAAAGGCAGATAATGTTGCCTCACTGCTCTTGCTCTTTCAGGACAGAATAGATTTTTCCTTCATAGTGCCATAGGATGCTATGTTTTGACTTTGGAGAAAAACAGTGTTGATAATGCATCGAAGGACATTTCAGTTTCTCATCTTCTTGTGCTGCCCTACCTGTGAGGAGAACTGAGGAGAACACAAGCAGTTGGAAGGGAACACAACCAGAACTTAGTTTAATCTCCTCCCATGAGTTCTACTTTGCTTTTTTTTTTTTTCCAACTCTCTCCTCCATCCCGCTGTGGGGGTGGGGGGAAAGGGGTGATTAACACCTCTGTTAATCAGAAAGTTACAATTGGTTATAGTGTCTGAAGAACCTGTATAGTCACTTAATGGCTTGAAATAGTTCTTGAGATGATTACACAACTTTTTTTTTTTTTTTTTCTTCCTGCGTGTATGTTGTGTGGATAAAATATTGTTAGCTTTACAATCAACACTGTGAGTGAAAATCTGAGTAAGTACACTTGATGACCTGGCTGGTAGATCTTCCTGACAATTTTGCAAAACAGACTCAGGCTATTGATTAAGTTGGCTGGAAATGATCCTTTCACCTCTGGGTCACTGGACTCCGTTTGACTTAGGGCATTCAGGAGCAAAAGTGGCTGTTATCAAATGATAAGAGCAAGCTGAAGGTCTTAACCTAGTCTCAAGAGAAAGAAGTTCAGGGTATGGAGATCTCAATCAGTTTAAGTTATACGAGTGACAGCTCACTGGGTTCACAAAACCATCCTTTTCTTGTTTTTACAGAGGAGTATGTAAGACTACAATTATTTCATCTCTGAGGAACCAGAAGGAAAAATTCTGAAAGAACACTCAAAAGCTCTGATGGTCTCTTCTTTCAATATTTCAGTTTACCTGTAAAAACAAATGTTTCATTAGCAAAACATTCTCCAACCTTAATCACCTAAAGTCTTCCCAAAGTTTGCTGGATTGTTCCCATGTTTACAGAATCAGATATATGATCGCTCTAGTGTTCAATTCTCATGATTAAAGGTTTTGTCTTACATTAATCACCTAAGCAGAAACCTGACTTGCACGGAGAGTCAGACCAAAAGCCCGTCTTGTCCATTATTCTCTTTACCAACACTGGCTAAAAATGACTGCCTGAATAAAAGTGGGACAGAAAGGCAGAAATATTTTGCAAGGTCCTCACAGTTTTCTTTCAGCAAATTCAGGCAAGGCATTTTCCAAAGTTGCCTCTTTGCATATAGGAGTATTGGGTGGAGTTTTCTCTGTTGAATTCTCTTACAGCTTTGGGACACATGCAGATTTTTGTGCATGTATTTTGAAGCATGCAGTTTCACAGATTGACTACTGTGTGAATAATCAGCTCCTTTCCATATTTTGAACCTGCTGCGTGCTATTTTCATGTAATAGTCCCTCATTCTTGTGCTGGAAGGATATTGGACAGTCATTCACTGACAATCTGCTCCATATCCTTCACTTCACACTACTGAGAGTTTTACAGACCTCTATTACCTCCTGCTTCAGCTTGGTCTCCAGGCTGAAGAGAGAATCATTCTCCCATGAACAGACTTTAAAGAGAAAGCTCATTTCTTAAGTGAAGGATTTTGTTACATTTAAAACAAACAAACAAACAAAAAAAGCCTTTTTTCTTTTCTTTTTTTTTTCCCCCTCTGCCTTTGAGCTATAGTCTGCAGGGAAAACCAGCCCAGGAGGCAACCAGGCCAGAGAAAACACAGTTCAGTCCACTAAAGAAAACAATCAGAAATCCAAAACCAGTTTCTGAGACCAATTTCATTATGGTGCTGCCTTCTTTGTAGCCTGCAATTATGGAGCAATTACGGGATTTGGGGGGAGAGCATCTGGCAGTGGTTTCTCTCTTACCCGCTCCATTCTCTTCACCCTTTTCTCTGCCTCCGAGTTAGATGCTGTTTGTATTTCTCCTCTTCAAATGTGCATCAGCATTTCAAATGAAACTTCGGACCACCGCAGCGGCAGCTTTTTAAAAGGATACAGCACGAGATTCCTCTGTCTCCTTTCCTCCGTTGGAGAGCAAAGGCAAACCAGAAGAGGGATATTAATGTGCAAATTAGCGCAACCTGACTGGCTCCAGATTGCTACTTAGAATTTGCATATTAATAAATGTTTTTGTGACAGCATTTAGCAGATCAAGAAGGGTAGAGATTAAAAAAGTCAACAAGATTTTTAAGCTTTTCCTTTCTAGTTCCTTCTCTTCACACTCCTAGCCTCTCATATATATCTCTTTATACCATATCCATATGTGCTTAGGTTGCATATCTATAGGTCAATGCATGTAAATTTGTCCAGCTCTTGACAGATGTGAGATTTGCAGAACTGCCCTTCGTGAACAGACACAAACAGTTCTGCGTTGACAGGTGTGCAGCTTTGCTTGTGTGTATTTGAATGAGTGTGTTTTACACACACACATGCACACGGAGTTAGGAAGATAGATAGATGTAGGAACTGGACAGTTTCCCTCCCCCAACCTCCTTTCAAATCTTTTTCCAACAGCCGCTTTTATCCCATTCAACTGAATAAATTGGGACTCTTGAAACTGTGATCTTGACAGATGTGAGCTTTTTTTTCTGAGCTGCATTGGAAAAAGATAGATAGTGAAAACCTCCAGGGCATTTGGGCTTAGTGGAGCCAGTGAAAAGGGTTATTTCCAAGCGTGCTGAATAATGCATCCCTCTGAATTCCTTAGTTCTCTCTTTCTGTCCTCCTTTCTGTCTTTCTCTCTCTCTTCCTTTAAATGACTGAGGATGAAATGCTGAATGCCTTCCCAGAGTCCTTCCACCACAGCAGGAAAGTTGCGATCAAAATCTTCCCAAAGAAATGGGCTTTCAGATTGTATCATGTAAGTAGTCTGGTGGCCAGAAAAGAGAGGGGGAGAAAAGACAGAGATACATAAACAGAACAATTTAGCGATAACTGCTGCATTATAGATATATTCCCCATCTCTGTTAATTGTTTGACACATCAATCTTTAGCAGAGAAATTGGCTGATAGCCAGATGGTTTTCTTTCAGAAGTCTTTGTGTCAAGAATGTGTCTTCAAAAAGACCCTCACAAATAAGAGGTCCATCTTCCTGGATTACTCCTCTGTATCTGTGATAACAAAAAACAACCACAAAGCAAAATGCAACCTGAAATTATGTCATTGTCAATTTTTTTTTTTTTTCTCCTCAATTTCTTTCATACCCTCCTAGTCATAGCTCGAATTTTGTGTCAGATGGGCAAAATAGAATTACAGTTTGGAGAAGGGAGAAACCTACCTTCCATCTGAATCAAATAAAAATATATAATTTTCAAGTGAAACAAAGAAGAAATATAACCTCTTTCAGTGACAAGCTAGAATCCTTTGTTCTTGCTTTGCTTCATACGGAGTACATGCTGAAAAGTCATGTAATTATGTTTCTCTCCTCCTAAATGTCCCTGCTCCCCTCTCCCCCATACACATACCTCCTTCAAAAAAGTTCTTGATTAGAAAAAGGCATTTTGCAAGGGAAAATCAGCCTGCAAATACTCAGGTTTGTTTTGGTTTTGATTTTCCTTTGGCATTACCACCATGAAACTCTTTATCTCTGACTGTGTTGAACTGCAGCGTTTTGACATTTTCCTAAGTGGATGTGGGCCTAAGTGTCTTGCCTGAAGCCACAAAAAGAATTAAAATCACATCTCTTGAGCCGTCAGTTAGCCCTTTACTACTAGACCATCTTTCTTCTCGTAACCTTTAGGATTTTTTTAACAGTAGTGAGCCCATGGGTGACAACATGGAGAGGGAGAGGGCGCCCAAAGTGAATTTTTTGAGGGAAAGGAGCAGCTAGCTACACCCCAGTCAGAGCTGGCATCGTCTGTCTTTTCATTCTGTCTCCACTAAAAAAACAGAGATTTAAGAGAAGTACAACAGTGGCACACACACCCCTGGGCCACACATCATCGAGTTTGCTGGCCAGAGCAAAGCCAGCATGTCTAGGCAATGTTTGTGTCAGGATTATCTGACTCCCAGTCAAGATGCAAACAAACCAGAGGTCTTCTGTCAATAGCAGAGTGTGAGCTGAGAATCTCAATGTCCTCTAAAAGAAAGTTTGGGAGCTCTTCCAAGAAATAAAAGGGGAAAGAGAGTGGTGGGGCAGGGATGCTGCATCACTACACCTACAAGATTTAGAAAGTGGCTGGAGCAGTGCTAGGGTAGTGAAGACAATGTGACTGCCCTCTGATGCATTTTTCTTAGTGTATTTTTTTTGTTGTTTTTTAGCACCCTAAGCAAAACAGCCTTCTCACTTCCCTTGGAAGCCTTCTGAAACATGTAATTGTAATGAGTCTTCCACCAACAGTTCGGCCTGTATTTTTCCCCTTTTTAATCCCAGCTGCTTATTCCTTCCAGTAATTCATCCTTGATGTCAGTTACTCCAAAACATCTCTGTTCTAGATCTCTGTGAGTGACATTTGAATAATACATCTTATCACAGTTCTCTCTCCTTCAGTCACAAAACTGCTTACATCTGTCTATGATGGTGTTTACTCATCATTACTTCCTGAGAAATAAGGAAACTGGAGACCACAGGACCATCAAAAACCTGTGATAGAATTGCAGGTTGAGTCCAGATGCTCTCATGCCAGTTCTGATTTCACTGACCTTGAAATCCACTTTCTTGACCCAAATATAATCTCTTTACCATCCATCCCTTCTTAACACGTAATTATTCCCTGTTTCTTGCTTCACTCCAGTTTCTACCTCTCTCTACTTTTCCTTTCTAAACATTTTGTTCCAATTGCCCTTCATCAATCCATCTTCTATAGTCCTTCCCCCCCCCCCCCCCCCAAAAAAAAAAAAATTACCACAAAATCTTCAGAGAAAGAATTTTCTTTCCATACACATTTCTTCTTCAGATGAAGGAGGTAGAAGAGAGAGGGCACAAAACATTTTTGACAGACATCACTTATGTCACTTTGTGTACAGTAGGAAGGCGCTTAAGTGCTGGTGACAAAAATAGTCTATCTTTGTGCATTGGAAAGAATTAAGCCTGGTTTCCAGTGACATACAGTCTCCCTCTTTTCTCTGAATGCACTCTTTTTGTAGATTCACTGGTGCCTGATATAAAGATGTTCTCGTACTTCAGCTTTTCTCAGAAGAGGTTCACAAAGGTTTCCTTCACTCAGCTGTCTAGTCTTATAAACTTCTTTGGAACGTAATATCTTTTTTTGTCTCAAAGAATTTTCTTTCCCTCAGTCTGTCAAATTTGGTTAAAATTGCCCAGCTGCTATGAAAAAAAAATACTGTCAGAGAAAGAATAGGACAAGGAGCTACATATTAAACACAGCTAGGCTCTGTAAGTCTAATTTCTTTAGGAGTGCTGGGTACATCAGGACATGCAGGATTCAGATCAATCTTGTGGTGGGCTTGTTCACTAATTCTGTTGATCTCTTGTGTGGAGGGCAGGTAGGAGAGGATGTCTTTAGCAGTCATCATAGTGGTATAGTGTCCTGATCACATATTTCTCTGTCTTGCTGTGCTGAAGACAACAGCACAAAATCTTCCAGGCTTTCTCTTTAGTCTTTCCTCTTATTTTTTTCTAAATCATGTTTCTGATTTCCTGTCTGAGTAAGATCTTGATGGAGAAAATGAGCTCACTGCATTCATTTTATTCCTTCGCTGTCATACAATGCATGAATAGAACAGGAATCAGAAAATCACAGAATTGCAGAGGTTCAAAGGGACCTCAAGAGATCATTGGGTCCAACCCCCTTGCTGCAGATTCTCTACAGCAGGTCACACAAATCGACATCCAGATGGGTGTTGAATATCCCCACAGAAGGAGAATCCACAAGCTCCCTGGGCAGCCTGTTCCAGTGCTCTGCCAACCTCGCAGCAAAGTTCTTACATGTGTTTGTGTTGAACTTCCTAAAGGTTCAGTTTTTGGCCATTACTCCTTGTCCTATAATTACACACCACTGAAAAGATTCTGCCCTCATCCAACCTCCTCCTGTGCTTTGGATATTTATAAACATTAAGCAGATTGCCCCTCAGTCTCCTCCATGTTGAACAGCCCAGGTCTCAGCCTTTCCTCATACAGGAGACGCTCCCTTTATCATACTTATGGCCCTCTGCTTGACCCTTTCTAGGACATCCCTGTCTTATTTGAGCTGGAGAACCCAGAACTGAACGCAATATTCTAAATGCGGCCTTATCAGGGCACAGCAGAGGAGGAGGATCACCTCCCTCACCCTGCTGGCCACACTTTTTTTAATACACCCCAGGACATTGCTGCCATCTTGCCCACAAGGGCTCTCTGCTGGCTCACGGCAGAAGAGAGGGAGCTGTTTGAAGAGATCGGTCAGGGTCATATATAAAAGGAACAACAGTATAATCTTTCTGTTTCCACCTTTTTCAATGCCACTTTCACCTCTTTTTGTCTCCTTCAATCCCCACACTGTCAGCCTCTCTTTCCCACTTCTCTCTGCTGTTCTTCAATAAATATTCAATTAATGTTTTCATATGATAAAGATCTATGGGTGCTAGATAAGAATTTCTTTGCAGGATGAATGGTGCTGCTAAGTCTTGTGCCTAATTCTATGCATATACAGAAAGTCTGCTGGAAGTGACTTTACAAAATGGAGTGCTGAAACACATCTGTTTTATTTTTTAATGCAGATGAGGCTTTAAAAGCCTGTGTTTTCCACAATTAATTTTATGTACTATTCTTTTCAATTATTTATGTTGTCTGAATGATAAATGGGTGGATGGAGAAGGCAAGGAAGTGAAAGGTAGTAGGAATCTACCTACTACCTCTGGAACTACTTTGAATCTACCTACTACCTTGTGGGAGCTATTGGGAATAGGTGAACGGTTGAACTGGATGATCTTTTAGGTCTTTTCCAACCTTGGTGATTCTATGATTCTATGAATCCAAAGAAAGAATCTCTCTTCCTCATTATTTATTTATTTATTTTAGACTGGAATATGAGTTGAGCTGAGCTGATAATTAACAGAAGTGGAGTCCTAGATCAACTGATAGTAGGAGTTCACTTTATCATATAGTGAGGCTCAGAAGAGAACGCCATAACAGAAGAATGAGGTTTTTCAGGAGGACTCCTAATTTTACCACGGATTTATTTAATACACTTTGGCAAAGTCCTCAACTTCCCCACTTGCAAGTAGGAGGATGTAGGTTCTTTTTGCAAAATAGTGATGAAAAGTACAAATAAGCACAAATTCTGTGACTGATGTCATAACAAAACTTTCTTGGATTCAGCTAAACTTTTCTCACATATATCTATATTGATCCTGGTCCAGGTAAAAACTGCATTCATTAGAGACATGTTTATTCAAAGCTGGAAAAACAATCCATTTTTTAGAGCTGGAGGTAGAAGCAAGTGCTATAGTTTATGCCTTCTTGCAACTTCTTGCGGGAGTGCTTAAGCAGAAATACAAATGTGCCAAGGAAAACTACCTTCCTTGATAAAGCAACACCTGCTTGAATCAATGGGAGTTTAGAACCTCTGGAGAGAGGGCCTGACCCACTTTGGTTTCCAGTCCATTTCCAAAGGTTTTGGAGAAGCAACTGGTTGGCATCTGGGGGCATTGAGAAATTGATTCTAAAGATATAAGGGGATTATTTTAGAGCAAAAGGGAGGAGACTCCATCAAAATAGCACTGAAATAGAAAGGAAGCTGAACAAATGGAGAAGTGCTAGGTTGAGGGCTGTTTGAAGTGATACATTTTCCTTGAGTTATTGATTGTTTTTCATACTGTACTTAACCTAAATCAGATCCTTAGAAACAAACAAAATCAAGCTCTCAAAAAAAAAAAAAAAAAAAAAAAAAAAAAAATACAGAGAGTTATTTTAGGACTGAAGATAACAGTCAGGATTTTCCTCTGCACATTCTGCATCCCCAAAATAGTAGCGTTTGCTTGTAAAAGAGACATCTTGGCAGTAATGAATATTATTTTCTTTCAAGTTCATTTTTAAGGTTAAAATCAGAAGTTTTGTGAGTTTGTTTATTTGTTTCCACTTTCTAAATTTGTTTTAGCACAAAAGAGATATGCTGGAGAGAAAAGAATGGAGGTAAAAATTCTGCACTGGAAAAGCTTGGAGATGGAAAAATTGTCAACCTTCAGAGACAAATTCATACACATTTTAGAAATTGCAAACAATTTCAAAAATGTATTTTTATTCATGGTCACCTCATTATGCTTTTACAGTTACATTAGGAAGGGATGGAAAGTGAGAACTTTTCCCATATTGGGAAAAATCTGGTAATATATCTGGTCAATTTTATAGAGATTTGAGTTTGTGAAAACTCAGAAAAATGAGGTATCAGTTGAGAAATGTAATAAGGACATGAACAAGCTGGTCCTTTCCAGAATGTATCCAGAAGTTGCTCCTACACAAATATCTGGAGGAACTGTTTCCAGATTTTTTTCCTCCAGAAATGGGCTTCAGTCATGACCACCAGAAATGACTGAAATTGTGGCCAGTGATATCCCAGAGGAGTTTCTTCAGGAAAAAAAAATACAGGAGACAGTAACAAAAAATTGAATGTAATCCATCAGACTCATGGAGGAAATATTTGTCTTTGTCACAGAGACTGTTAGATTAGTTCAGCTTCCATAATCTGCTTAATTATTGTCTTTAATGGAACAGCTATTAAGTGAACTAGTTACTTTTCGTGAACATGATGAGATGGATCTGTATTGCTTGCATAAGCCTGCTGCCTTCTGACCCAAAATCATGTTCCCGTCTCAGTGATGCCCTTCCTCTCTCTGCAGAAGAGATTCTGTTATGAGATGGAGGATGGGAATGATTTTCTACATAATCTAGCACTGATCAGTAGGAAAATGACAGCTAGAAAGAAACTGGTGTCTTCTTTCCACTTTTCCTTCTTCTTGTGTCTTCCAATGGTGCTGCCAATCTGTGAGTTCTGTGTTGAAGGCTCAGGACAGAACCAAACTGAAGCTGTAGGTCAACTTTTGTGATGGCAAAGCAGATGAGTTAAGAAAGTGCTCTATTTTCCTGTTTGCAGCAATGTCTGCAGAGAGATCTATCCCACTAAACTACTAAACTACTAAAAGAGATAATGTTTGAAGGTGCTGTCTAGTGAAATAATAATTTTGCATGGTGAAATATTAAGAAAAGTGAACCAGGAAATGTAACAGCACTCTGAATAAAGAACAGGATCCATAAAACTCCCATGTAGCACTTTTTATTCACAGTTGATTTCTAAATAAGTATTTTAAATTTTAAGGATAGGAAGACTCTAGATCTCAAGAGAATGTGGACTTGATCTAAATTCCAATACACCATTCTTTCAACTTATGACTTATGGCACTTAACTGTTTCCTAACTCTCCAAACGTTGTTTCTTCTTGTTTCTGCTCTTAGGAGAAAAAAAAAAAAAAAAAAAAAAAATTTTTTTTTTTTTTTTCATTTTCTCCTTGATTGAGAAAGGACAAGAAAATACCCAATTCCTAGAAGGGGTTTTGACCTGGCAGTTTTAGGTGATTAGATGTTTTGATGATGGTAAGTCAGGAGCAAGTGTGAAAATACGTGAGCAATGGGCCCCTAATTTTATTTTCTTCATCTTTCCTCTTGAGGCCGTGAAAAAAATGCCTTAAATTCCCGTTAGTTTCTGGTTACAGTAGGAAACCAATCATTTAGGGCTTTTAATGAGGTTGGTGAAAACTGGAGAAAATGACCTTGCAATGATGACCTGCGCTCCAATGTAAGGTTTAATTTTCCAGTGATTTCAAACATGCTGGTAGAAAATATCTTTCATAAATCTGTTCATTTGCCCTCACAACCCATCACAACTCTTTCTGAGGCAACAGAATGGAGATTGTCTTAAAGACAGTTGATACAGGACCCAAAAGTCCTGAGAGCTCTAGTTTCTTTTTGGCTAAAAACATCCACCCTAAATATTTTGCTTTGAAGTATCCTATTATAGTGTTCGACTACTGAACCTAATATGTGTTCTTTGCACTATTAAAGACATTGAGACCTCACAAGAATACATTTGTTGGGCTAGAAAATATCAGGGCAAGAGTTCCTATTGCTGCTAAGGTTCTCCAATGTATTGAAGGAAAGGGAGAAACATGAAAATAAATTAAGAGTGGAAGAAGGGAGAGGAAGTTATAAATGTGATTAGTTGGGGATGCCCCATCTCTGGAGGCATTCAAGGCCAGGTTTGATGGGGTCCTGGGTAGCCTGATCTGGTGATTGGTAACCCTGCCACAGGAATGGGGTTAGAACTAGAAGACCCCTTCCAACTCAAAACATTCTGTGATATGAATCTATTATGCAGTTCTTCACAAAATCTTTGGAGCACAACACTGTAGAATAAGAGTCCTGTAGGATTCATCTTTAGGATTCACGTGTGGTAGAGGAGATGTGTATATCTTGATGATTTCTGCCTTGAACCCTGAAATGAGGGTGAAGAATTTCTCTATCTTTTCCACTCATTAATTGTTAATCCTTATTTCACCCTTTGGAAGCACACACTGGGATGTCCTATGCAGAAGGCACAAGGAATGCCACATTCCAAGTCTGCTGTTTCCTGCTGAGTAGCAACAGGCTGCAGAGTGGACATACAGCTTTTTCTGGATGTGGCAAAAGGTTTCTTTCAGCCCCTAATTTGCAGTGTCAGAGTAACCCATTATCAAGACGATTAAATTTAAAGAGACTGCAGTAAATGCTAGCATACAGAAGACATCAAGCATCATTAAAATGTAATTGGAAGCAAAGCTTAATGAGGTAAAAGGAAAAAAATACCCAGAATCCTTTTAGATTTGATGCCCCCCTCTCCCCTTGCTTTGCCTGAGCCAGCAACTACTGTATTGAAAATGATAATTTGCAAGCTGCATTATTATTTGGTGTTACTTGCAGCAGCTAAAAAACACAGGATGCTTGATTGTAGCTTAGCAATAAGTGTATAAGAATATACTTGCTGTAAATTTAGAACAAAGATAGGAATGTTTTTGCTTTTGCAAGTTCTGAACTTTTTCATAGAAGTAAACCAAATCTAGTTTTGCTCATCATAGCAAACAATGAGGACCAAATGCAAACCTGTGCATACAGTTTTGCACTGATCAGTAGGCAGCACTGGGCTTTGAAGCAGCTATGTCTTGAATTCCCTTCTTCATGAGGGCAGCAAGGACAGCAAAGCAAGGAAACACAGAAGAGGAGACAGACTGAGAGGGGAGAAGTATCTATTGTGGCCAGCAAGAAATGATGAAACAGCAAAGGTTCTGTTAGGATTGTGGATAGGAAATGTAATGTTTGTATAATAGGTAATAGCTCAATAAGGCAGTGGGCTGCCTTCCAAGGTGCTTAAAGGCTACCTGCTACAAAGCATCTGCAGCCCAGTTGGTACCATTGTGATATGTGCTGGTAGAGCCCCTGGAGAGGGAGCTTCTGTGTTCCTCTCTGTCTCGCAGTGATGCCAAGCCTTGTTTTTTCAAAGCCTGAACTGGGATTGGTCCAGCTTCCTTTTCCTTTTTCTTTTCTTCCTCCCTCCACTCTCCCAGTCATCAAATCAAAACATTTTTTTTAGAATAGGAAATGGACTTGCTCAGTACATTACCTATTGCCATCCTGGGCTTGTGCTGACGATTTGTTCCCTTGTACACAGCTGCAGCTTTCCTGAAAGCAGCATCATTCCAGCTTGAAGCCCACACAGAAGTAGGCAAATGGCACAAACATTTCTCCCAAGCCATCTGATCTAGTTAAGATGCCAGGACCTGGCCCTTAAACTAGCCAAATATATTAGTCTCAGTTGGATGTATGATAGATTTTTGTTTTGTTTTTGTCCTTTGAAATAAAATGTCTTTGGTCTCCAATGGTAACTCTAGATGTTTTCTCTGTAGCATTACCAGAGAACCCAAAAACCTGACCCCCGGAGAAGGCTGTCTGAGCTACAAACATTCATCAAACCTGCTGTGCAGATTTCAGTTTAGCTCTACCTAACACCATTCACAGTCTGTAATTTTAGTGAAAGAAACAATAAAATAAGCAGCAATTTTGGAATTTTACCTTCGTTCGCCCTGCTGTGATGTGGACTTTGGCCTGCTGTATTGGAGGCTTCCATTCTAATCCTAATTCTGGTAGGATTTCGCTGGCCAACCTTGTGGATCAGTTGTGAACAAAGCTTTAAAAAGCACCAAAGCAACCTCAGAGATTCACAGTGATTTCCAAATAGGGTGGAGAGGTACAAATGCCTGAGCCCATTTTGAGCCAGTAGATACGTCCACACAGCAGCAGACCCAGATGTCCTATCCTCTCATCCAGAATTGAGGTTCGCACCAGAGTCCACTTTCTCTGTTTAACAGTCAAAGGAGTAGGGCTTTGAATTCTTTTATCTGATTCCTCCCTTGAAATGGTGCCCTTCAATTTTTCTGTTTGCTTTTATTACTGTTCCCACTCTCTGCTGTGTCTGTCTCTTCCTCTAGACTACATACACTGTTCCTTATTAAGATCTTATACAATGTGTAAAACAACAGGATTCTAATCTTGTGCATTCTAGGATCATACGAACTGTCTAAAAAAGGGAATTATGTCAAAACATATCAACTGAGGCCGAACTGAGTGGTACTTCTCACTACCGTAAAGATATTGTACCTGATATATGAGATTTCAAATTAATCTGTAGTTGTTTTTTGAATAGGTTTCTCTTGTATACTCAGTCTCTCCCATTGAACTTAATTCTGTATGGGAAAGGATTAGTGGAGTATAAACCTCTGCAACTTTGGTAGAGCACTCCTAAGGATCATTAACTAGGCTGTAGTGAAATCAAAGGTCAGTTTCACCAGCCTAAAATTTGTTACTGCTGGCTTCACTACAGAGGCAGAGGTTTTGAATAGGCTTCAGACTTAATCTTCCTTTCACCTTTAGAATTGTTCCCATTGGAAAACTTTTCTACACTGTCTACAAATGTAAATCTTCAGGTCTCCAGCTGCTCAAACAAAACCTTTCACTGACAGTGCTGTCTTTAAATTGAGAAAAATGCAAAATTGCAGGTCATTGCATTTTTTCATTTTCCTGGTTTCACCTTAAAATATCTGACCATTTGTAAAAAAATAAATCAACAAACAAAAAAGCAAACAACAATCTCCATTACTGCATGGATGCATTGTGATGGTGAATATAGTAATTGTTTTATCCTCAAAGACCTTGCTAAAGATGTTTAAACTTTTCTTCCATGAAACATCAGTGAAGTGCTGCTAATCTTTTTCAATCCAAAACATCTATGGGAGACAGAATGAAGCATTCAGTTTTCTGGCATTTTTGTAACAATATCATCTGAATTATCACCAGGAATTATGATGGACTTGAGGATTCATGTCCTTGCAAAAGGATATATAGTGGGATTTTTTTTGTGTGTTTCAACCACACCCTAGCGTAAGGTTATATTCATGATGCCACAACTGGAGGAAGCTTGTGTTTTGGATAATCTGGTTTTGAGCAGCATTAAAAAGTGAAAGAGGATGAATTGCAGTATTTGGAGGCCTGCCCACATCTCTGATTTAAATAGTTTTAAGGAAATTTCTATGTTACTCTCTTCAAACTGAATGTGCTTTAGATGCACATCACTGAAAGAATTCTCTCCTTTATTATACAAATGAGATCCAAACGATCTCTACAGATAACATGGCAAAGTTCTGTGTCTTGATGTGCTGATTATTTTATTATACACCATGCTTAGGTTTGCAGGGCAATCCTCACACTACTACAGTTCTTCCTGAAAATAAGAATATTGTGTATTAGAAAAATTTAGTTAATATACACATATATATTTCCCTATTAAAAAATTTCAGACATTTCAGAGGGAGAAAGCTGAGGGGTGGTTGTCTTTTGGGCATTACATAAGACGTTCTGGAGTATTTTATCTTTTTAAATTTAATTTTTAAAGCTTTCATCAGAAATAAGAATGGGTGGAAAAAGAGAAGTTACTTTTTAACCAAACTGTATTGAAGAGGAATGAATGTAGAATTCAACTATGTAAACACTGCTTATAATAAGTTTCCATGGAGTACTACAACATATTGGTGCCTCATACAAGAATGCTGGCATTTTTTGATGGAGTCTGAAAAATGATTTGGTTTTGTGTAACATTTTACAATTTTATAGGGTGAAACTCCAGATTTCAATTTCAATCACTGTGTATCTGTGGGAACTCTTGGAGGGTGAAATCATTTTACTCCTGGAATTCAGAACCAGGGGTTTTGCTGCAGTTTGAAAGCATTTTGGGATAGCTTGAGATTTTCATTTTAACAGCCTAGTTCTTTACAAAGATTCACCATTTTACACCCATGATTTTGCATTGGCAACACTGAGCCTTATACAACTCAGATATAGATAAAATCTCAGCCCCCAGCAGTGACCTATCAAAATTGAAGTTGTATGGTAACACCTGAGGCTCTGGGTAAAGCCTTCTAGAAATATTTAGAAAAAAGATCAGAAGTGAGGAAAAGGGGATAACATTTAAGCACCACTCTCCTCCCTGCCCCCACCTGAAAAAAAAAAAAAAAAAAAAAAAAAAAAAAAAAAAAAAAAAA